>NC_056736.1:299222014-299537014 GCF_019279795.1 Protopterus annectens | reverse complement strand
ACATATGTTCTATGAGGAATATGAAGTCAGTAACTCTCATGGCTGTCACCATGTACTGACTGCAATCCTCTGTCTATGTTTCTGCAGTTCTAAGATAGGTGTTCTGTGAGTAACACAAGAAACATAAGACTCCACACACTGCCCAGCCTGCAGATAACCCTACAGGTGGGAGTTTACTCAAATACGTAACACTGTCATGACAGGTATTAAATCATGTAGACCAGCCATATCCACATACACCCTGTTAAACCAACATTACTCCAAATGAAGAAGAGCAACACTTACATTCTTTAGTCATGGCTGGCACATCCCCCTCCTGTTTGTTGGCCTGTCTCCACAGTGTATGCTGCTAGAGGTAAATCCCAATACCATCTGTGATGCTGTTTGCCAAACACCAAACTGAGGTCCTAGTCACAGTGAATGAAAAGGCCCAACACCCACATGATGTTCCTAGATATTGGAGTGTGTTTCCATGCCATTTGCTATGGGAATGTTACCACAGCTGTTCCAAATGCAATCAGCTAGAGGGGAACTGCAATTTGTGCAGAGGCCATCAGCTGATCATGAGCATCACTTACAAAACAGAAGCTGCTGCCTAAGCAAAGTAGGTGTACTTCTACACATCCACCAGAGAGGGAGTGAGAGAGACAGACAGAGACAAAGTAAGTCAGGGTGGGGGTGGGAGAGTAAAACCTAAGCATGTTTGTGTCACACACTTACCAGTACAGGGTTTCAAACCCCAGACTGAATATGTATTACTATCATATGTCTATCCAGTTATTGCATGGGCCACATAGCTTGCATGTTGGGGAGCTGCCCAAAGGTATATCTGATGGTGAGTGACATCTGTAACAGTGATACAGGAGCGATAAGGTAGGTGTAGTGCACGTGCCTGTCCACATGAACAGGTGTCAACATCAACACAGCCACAGTCTCTCAGGGACTCACACACATTAACACAGTTGGCAGGGTCAGGAATAGACTTCCTAACTAGCTAGTTTGCCACAATAAAATAATACACAGGTATCACATGCACCATAGGGGTTATCCGGATGATATATGGGCAAAGGGTATGTGAAGGTGTCTGACATCAGACAGCATGCTTCAGTAGGCCAGTGGGAGTTGTAATGAGTGTAAATGGGGTCAAAAGTATTATATTCCATAGGCACACAGACACAGGGTGCCAGTACTGACATGCATGGGTGCATTGCTTCAAAGGTGTGTAGTGGTTGACTATGCCAGAAGGCTGTACAAGGCTAGGTGAAGGGTATACCTTGGCATCAGGCCACATGACAATGGTCTGCAGTGTGGCTCAGGGGTGTAGTGTCTGTATTGGCCCACACAGGTGGGTATTGTAGTCACCATCCAATCATTTGGGTTACTATTGTGTGTGGCCAGTGCTGTGCAATGCTTGCCATGTATGTGTTCTATAGTCCATGGTGTCTAGGATGTGCACACATCCCACATGCATGTTCAGTGACATGTGGAACTGTACCTGGGGAGTCTGGCCCATCTTGTTTACACAGATTGTTATAACCAGATGTGCCAGTCCTGGCCTCATGTGGCGGGAACTGGCAATGGACACCAGGTTGACCCTGCACCTACATTGATAGAATGATACAGGTATTCCCTGGTGTCAGTGGCATCTGTCCATACAGGGCATGTATTTAAGGCATGGCATGTCCTTTGTTTGTCACATTTGATGGCACTACAGTTGTTGCAGGCGTCCAGTGGGGAACATAGTGAAGGCACACTGTCTGCAATTATTTGCCTATTGCAGTGATGGGACAGGGTGCCGTACCCTCTGTAGTCCACTGCAATCACACCATGGTTACTATCTGTGGGCAATATGCAGGGTGCTACCAATAAAGCGGTTGTTGCCTAGGCGAGTGTGTTTGTGTATGAGACATGGGTTGAGAGTGTTCTCTGGGTAATACAAGGATTGCCTAATTTGTTCACCAGGCCTTGATGTCACATGTAGGGGTGTGAAATGGCAACCCCAGCCTCTCTGCTGTTTGACATCTGTTATCTTTGTAAGGTGGACATTGTGATATATAATAGGCCCACCATATAAGAAATTTGCAAAACCCACTCCACAATGAGTGCAGTTGTTACACACTCACCTCCATCCAGGATACAAATGACAAACACAGATGACACACACACACACACACACACACACACACACACACACACACACACACACACACACACACACACACACACACAAACACACACACTCACAGTTGCCATGTCTGGGATTGGAACTCCTACCTAACTAGTTTATCATACTACAGCTTTACACAGTTATAGGATGTGCCACAGAGATTACTGTACTATTCCTTCCCCAAAGGTGTAGTTCAAAGGGAATGAAATCAGTAGGCTTGCCAAAGTAGGACAATGGAGGTTGTAGTGACTGTGAATGGCCTCAAAAGCATTGCTCACTACACAGACAAACACCCACATTTGCTATGTCTGGGAACAGAACTCCTACCAAACTAGTACATCACACTACAGCATTATGCTGTCATAGGATGCACCACAGAAATTACTGGACTACTCCTTCCTCAAAGGTGTATTTCAAAGGGAATGACATCTGCAGGCTTGCCAAAGAAGGGCAATAGAGGTTGTATTGACTGTGAATGGCCTCAAAAGCATTGCTCCCTACAAAGATAAAGAAAAACCCACACTTGCCATGTCTGGGAACAGAACTCCTACCAAACCATTATATCACACTATAGCAATATGTGGTCATAGGATGCACCACAGAAATTACTGACTCTTCCCTTCCCCAAGTATTTATTTCAAAGGGAATGACATCAGCAGGCTTAAAGAGAAGGGTTGTATTGACTGTGAATGGTGTTCTATATCACACTACAGTATTACACTGTTATAAGAGGCACCATGGCGATTACTGGATTACTCCTTCCCCAAAAGTGTATTTCAAAATGAATGACAATAGCACTCTTCCCAAAGAAGGGCAATGGAGGTTGTATTGACTGTGAATGGCCTCAAAAACATCGCTCCCTACACAGACAAACAGACACACTTGTCATGTCTGGGAATAGACCCTGACTGAACTACTATATCACACTACAGCATTATGCTGTTATAGGATGCACCACAGAAATTACTGGACTACTCCTTCCCCAAAGGTGTATTTCAAAGGGAATGACATCAGCAGGCTTGCTAAAGAAGGGCAATAGAGGTTGTATTGACTGTGAATGGCCTCAAAAGCATTGCTTCCTACAAAGATAAAAAAAACCCACACTTGCCATGTCTGGGAACAGAACTCCTACCAAACCACTATATCACACTACAGTATTACACTGTTATAAGAGGCACCATGGCGATTACTGGATTACTCCTTCCCCAAAAGTGTATTTCAAAATGAATGACAATAGCACTCTTCCCAAAGAAGGGCAATGGAGGTTGTATTGACTGTGAATGGCCTCAAAAACATCGCTCCCTACACAGACAAACAGACACACTTGTCATGTCTGGGAATAGACCCTGACTGAACTACTATATCACACTACAGCATTATGCTGTTATAGGATGCACCACAGAGATTACTGGGCTACTTTTTCCCCAAAGGTGTATTTCAAGGTGTATGATATCAGCAGGCATGGCAAAGTAAGACATCTGAAATTGTAGTGAGTGTGACTAGCCTAAAAAGCATTTATCCTTACACAGACAAACACACACATGCACAGTTGCCACCTCTGGGATTAGAACTCTTACCTAATTAGTTTATCACACTACAGCATTACACAGTTATAGGATGTGCTACAGAGATTACTGGGCTATGCCTTTCCCAAAGGTGTATTTCAAAGTGAATTACATCAGCAGGCTTGCCAAAGTAGGGCATTGGAGGGTGTAGTGACTGTGAATGGCCTCAAAAGCATTGCTCCCTACACAGACAAACTAACACACTTACCATGTCTGGGAACAGAACTCCTACCTAACTAGTTTATCACACTACAGCATTACACAGTTATAGGACATGTCACAGAGATTACTGGGCTACTCTTTCCCCAAAGGTGTATTTCCAAGTGACTGACATCTGAAGGCTTGCCATAGTAGGGCAATGGGGAGGGTAGTGTGTGTGCATGGGTCATAGCCCACTCATCTAGAGGCAGACACACCACACTCAGGCACATATATTCCACAGGTATGTGTATACAACTGCTAGATGACTACTGCCTTGTACAGTCATGTTGCACAGTTAGCAGTAGCACCACAGAGTCTATAATGCTGAGGGATTCCAGAGGCAAATGTCTATGGTGAGTGACATTTACACATCATGTGGCTGTAGCCATCTGACTGTGTGCTGGGTGGGACAGGCCTCATGATGGAAGGCTGTTTGTCACTGTCACTCTCTTCCACACATCTATGTATGTATACCTTTGGCATATTATAGTGTGTTGTCCTTGGATATATGTGTGTATTCCTATCCAGTGTTTGTACAAAGCATTACTGGTGCATACTGAGGAGTGTATTCACTAACATCTGCAACTGTCAGATATGTATTGTCCACTGTTGTTGTTGACATAGGTATAGTTTCTTTAAGTGTGTGAGCATGCCCAGTATGACCTTTCAGTATTTTGTTGTCTAACATTATCTTCATTTCTCTAAGTGTAGGAGCATGCCCAGAATGACATTCTGTATTGAATGTGTGAATCAATTCCAGGTAGATTGTACTCCAGTGCAGACTTTTTTGTTCTACACCTACAGCTAGGAAACTGTTTCTGCAAGATATCTGTAGATCAGGTGACAATATGGGGTCAAAATAGGCAAGGTATAGTGGGTTACTGTAGGTAATTGTGTCTGTGCTGCTTCAGCTACATGGTCCTGGTGTTAGCAGAGATATTCAGAGATGTGTACTGTTATACACTGTGATGTTTTATGTCAAGTACTGTCAGGTAGACATATTTGCTCACAGTGATGTCCTGGGGAACATAGAATGAATGTAGCTGTGTCCAGTATTGTGGTCAAACGCCTACATATTCTTGAAAACTCATGCCATTCTGGAGGGGGAGCTGCAGACACTTGCTGCTGGGTCTGTGTAACTGGTTCAGCACCTTGGTACAGTGGTGGCAGAGGATCCCATACTTGTACATCCATCAACATGACAGTATGGCCTTATCTTGCTGTGGCAGTACCTCACAGCTGTACAGATTCATACAGGTTACCCAGAGGCAGGGGTCATAAGTCAGGACATTACCCCTATTGTGGTTTACGAGCAGGTTTGTAGCCACCCATTCTTGTGTTAACAGCCAGGGATAGTATGTGCACACGGCTGTGCTTCAGACTTCGCACATTCCACACTGCCCATGTTCCCACCCCCCCACCCCTATTATTCTATCCTCTTCCATACAGTATGTAAACATTCTCTGATACTTTCCCTATAGTTAGCATCTCATCACAGCAGTATATTGGGATTGGTCCACAGTTCGTGCAGTAGGACATGGTGGACATGATACTGTGGTTTGTCCACATGGCCTTGCATATGGGTTCTGTGGACTGTGTTATGATGTTATTTGGGAGTCCATGACATGACATACATTGGCAGTATGGGTGAGACACAGGCCTTTGGCAGAAAACTGTAGGCCATTTGGTAGTGATGCAGGCCAGCTGTAGTAGGCCATTGAATTATTTCAGTCCTACTCTCTCAGACTGCAATACAGTATATTCCCCTGAGGTGACAGTGTAGGTGTGCAAGGTGTTCATGCCAATACTTTCTGTCAGTATTGATCCAGTGGTATGGATGCTGGCAGGGTGCTGCTTACAGCTAGTGACACACCTGCATGGGACACCTGCACTGCATGCTGCATTCTTTTGCTATTGCCATACACAGGTGAGGATCATATTGTACTCATTCCCAACAGCAGGGATAAGATCGGAGAGGTGCCTGTGGGTGTTGGTTAGGTGAGCTGGGTACATGTGTGCTATGGGCACTACTTGCACCTGACTCACAGATATGCATGGGGCATTCCACTTATGCTGGCTTGTGCAGGGACATCAGCTGTTTCTCAATACATCATTCCTATGACCTTTGTGGTCTGCGAGTGTTTGGCCAGACGACATCGGTATTCCCCAATACAAGCCCAGATAATGTGCTGCAAACCTAAAGGTACAATTCCAAGGGTGTGTCCATTTAATGGTTACACGTTATACACTGTCTGTCTGGGGTACTTCCCCCTGTGTACTGCTTGTATATCTGGCCCGACAGTCATGCCATATCCATCTTTCAGATGGTGACACATATTAATTCCAAACATTTACAATGCCTTACTGCTAGAATGTGTTATACTGGGAAGCATTGTGTTTGACACTGCAGTTGTGAGGAGTTGGCCCTGTCATCGGCAGTACTGGGCAATGGCCACCAGGACAAATCTCACCATGCATACATACTGACCACTCTCACACAATATAATGCACACACCAACCTAACACACACAGACCTGCATATTGTACACATGCTACAATCTATCCTACAACCTTGGCCAGCTCAGGTAATCTGTGCTGCACTGGTATTATACCTACACATACATATTACTACATTTCTACATAGGAGTGGGGGGGGCACACCTTTGTGTTACTACGTGTCTACATAGGATTTGGGGGGCACACCAGACTATTACTACATTTCTACATAGGATTGGGGGGGCACACCTGACTGTTACTACATTTCTACATAGGATTGGGGGGCACACCTGACTGTTACTACGTGTCAACATCAAATTGGGGGGGCACACCTGTGTGTTACTACATGTCGACATTGGACTGGGGGGCACACCTGACTGTTACTGCATTTCTACATAGGATTGTGGGGGGCACACCTGTGTGTCACTACATGTCTATGTAGGAATGGGGGGGCACACCTGACTGTTACTACATTTCTACATATGATTTGGGGGGCACACCTGACTGTTACTACATTTCTACATAGGACTGGGAGGCACACCTGTGTGTTACTATGTGTCTTCATAGGAATGGGGGGCACACCTGACTGTTACTACATTTCTGCATAGGATTGGGGGGGCACACTAACTGTTACTACGTGTCTGCATTGGATTGGGGGGCACATCAGACTGTTACTACATTTCTACATAGGATTGGGGGGGCACACCTGACACTTGCACTCATTTGCTATGACTGTACTGATATGTTAAGTACTCCATTTCATTCTGTATTCTAACCTATCATGCTGACTAGAGGCATATCAGTGTACTACAGGTCTTAAGTTTGATTGACCTACATATCAGTTTCTGACTTCTTACCCTTCAAAACTAACATCCCATTGCCTGACCTGATGTAGTCTGTCTGTGTAGGCCTGGGGGGGGTACCCATAGCCATCATTCAGAGGCCTTAGCAAAGCCTTTGTTTGTGTTTGTCTGCACATATCCTGCTGGCTGAGACTGTTGTTGAGTATGTGAGCCTCCCTGACTGGCATGTGTGTATCATATGGACACACGTGGCCCAGCACATTTCCTGCAGTGAGTTTTCTCACCATGTGTTGTACTGGCTACTATGGTGACACCAGTATTTGTTACAGATCTCATGCTGCCACTATAGGTGTCTACTATCTGCTGGCATCCATCCCATTCATCCATCCCAATCAGTGATTCCCTTGCATGCTCACATCCATACCATAATGCAAGTAACAATACATACTACTCCATTCAGCAATTGATAAGAAGAGTGGCTTACCTTGTGGCTGTGCCAGTACTGAGGATGGTGCTGGAGGGCTGCCTATGCTGGATGCACATAGTACACTCCCTATACATGGTTGAGCACATGTAGTGTTATGTTTGTCATCCCTTTTACTGTATGTGCGAGTCAGAGAGAGGTGTCATTCCCTGAGTGCCTACTGTGCCAGTGTATGTGCTATGCGTTGCCTCTTTGCCAAGGCCAGGGCATACTGGGCATGCCTCCTTCTGCCTACTGGGGCAGGCTCAGGTTGTTCCTCCTATGAGTCACTTTGTGTCTGTGCAGGCCTTGGCAATGGTGGGGGGCTATGTGGCTCTGCCCTGTGCTGTACTTGTTGCAGCTGTTTCCACAGGATCAAATTGTGTAGCATGGCACATGCGATGACAATTTGAGTACATGTAGCTGGTGAGTACTGCAAGACTACATCGGATGTGTCCAGGCACCAGAACCATGACTTGAGCATCCTAAACACATGCTCTATTATAATTCTGGTCTGTGTGTGTGCCTCATTATGAAGTTCTTGCTCAGGTGTGTGAGCATTTCTGATGGATGTCACCAGCCATGGCCCCAGTGCGTAACCAGCATCCCCCACTAGGTGACCGTAAGGGATGTCTCCATTGGCAAATCTCTGGTAGAGCTGTGTCAGATACCAGATGTGGGAGTCATGATAGCTTCCAGGGCAGCCAGCACACACATTCATTATAATGCCCTGGGCATTGCACATGACCTGGCAGTTGATGGAGAGGAAGCCCTTGCAGTTGATGTAGATCCTACCCCGCTCACAGGGTGGTTCTTTGATGCATATGTGCATGCAGTGTATAGCACCCACTACCTCAGGGTATTCTGCTATTTGGTGGAAGAGATGCATATTGCTGGCCAATGCCTCAGGTGCGTTGGGGAAATATACATGCTCACCGGCATGTGCTGACATGGCATTCAGGAACTGGTGGATTACCCTGGATGCTGATGCCTGTGAGATCCCCATGATATCCCAAGTTGGCCTTTGGAAGGTACCTGTGGCTAGTATTCTTAGGCCTACACATACCTAGGTATCCACTGGGATGGGTTCCCCTCTGTTAGTTCTGTGTGTCAGCCATGGCCGCCACAGCTCAACAATTTGCTGTAGAAGGTCCCTGTCCACCCTATAACACTCCACTATCTCCAGGTCATGTAGCCCCTGGTAGGTTACTCTGGGTCTGTACACTCTTCTCCATCTCTTCACTGTGGGTTGGTTGACAGCATTCTCATCTTCACCACCCTCAGCCTCTTCCACATATTGATGTATGATAGCTGCTGCAGCCCCTATCATTTTGTTGTTTTTGTTTGTTAAAATTTCCCTGCTTGTATACACCGCTGGTGTCGAGTATGTGGGAAAAACCAGAAGAAAAGGTGTTTGCATAGTTTATAGTAGTGTTCTGGGTTGGGCTGCTGCCTGTGTAATTGGCTGATTCTGATACATTTCACCTGCCAGCTATGCTAGTTCTCCTTGATTACCTTCCTACTGCTCTTTTCCCTTCCCATTGCCTTCCTGTTTAAGGCCAGCGGCGTGCTGCGCAAACACAGTGCTCAAATGTGCAAAGAGCTGCTATTTCCTGGTTTACTTTTTTCTTCCATTAAAACACAGTGCGCAGCACGCACACCTGCAATGTAAAGAGTGCTAGGCAGCCTGAGAAACACCCACTTGCTTAGATCTGCTAAGCTAAGGGCAAACCCAAGCCACAGGGCTCCAATCTGCTTACAGTATGCCTGACACACACCTCTATGATGTCAGCTAACTCTTAGACTTGAACCATGCTATTCCTGCACTTACACTGTTGAGTGCTGACTAGCACTGAGGGGAAATCTGGGATTCAGTATCATTCCCCTCATTTGCATAGGATTGCCTGCTAATGCATAGTTATAGGTCCCACACTGAGCCTTCCTCCTTAGCAACCACTATTCACTGACCATGTTGTCTTCTGCCTGCCATTGAGTATAATGGCAATATAGTGATTTTGGTTAGAATGCTTATTTCAGGTTATTTTTAATATTTTTGGCCCGATCCCATTTGCGAGCCACTGCCCTACTCTTAAACAGCTGAAATCAGCTAAAAAAGTAAAAGTTATGCTTTTATTTTTGAAACTGTTTTCCATGCCAATGGCCATATAGTTGGCCATTGGCATGTTTTCCCATAATATACACACTTTATTATTTGGAGCTGTCATGGCTCCGTTTTGTAGTTTGCAGAAATGTACTCGGTCACTAACCGAGTACATTTCTGCACACTACACTAGTCCTGCTCAGTCGGCTGACAGCTTCCTGGATCACAAATTCACCTCATTTGCATGTTTTTCACCTGCAAATGGGGTAATTTGCATACAGGAGCTGCGTCCATGTAGGGATAGTGCAGGAGCACTTGTGCACACCCAAGCAGCTTATTCGTCAATCGCACAACAGCCATATTGCCTCATGGAGCTCATGCACTGTTCCTGCACACCATGCAGGGCTTGCTGATTCCAGGGGATAATCTTGTCATACAATAATTTTTATATTTTCTGTTTTTTTAATTTTTTTTCAAATGTTTTTGGCTTCTAATACTATGATGGCAAACAGAGCCAGTTCCTATGTCAGGGTTTGTGAAATTAACATTGTTTCAGTCTTTGATGTTAGGCAATAGGAGCTCTTCTCTACCCTCACAATGTAAGCAGAATTGCCTCCTTCTGCAGTTCATATAAAATTACATCTGTTGGTAGTGTATTTAAACATGATTGTAAATTTTTTTATTAGTCTTGTTGCTCCCAATACTATTGGAATTGTCTGGGTAGCTTTCTTTCAGATTTCTCTAATTTCTGCTTGCAAGTCATGGTATGTCATGACTTTGTGTCTCTCCATATGTAAGACAATATAATCATTGGGTTAAGTAGTTACAGTAATTAAAGTTACTTTTGCCTTTTTTTCTTGGGCTACTATATCTGATTTTCTTGCATCTCTTTTTTTTTTTTTTTTGGGGACTGTTAGCAATGGGTGATCTCATGTGATATAAACTTTGTCATTGTCAATAACACTTTGTAGTTCATGTTTCCTATGCTTCTCAGCTACTTCTGTACTGATCTTTTTCTATAAACCCAAATGCAAAAGTCTTGCCACATTATTGAGCCTTTCAGTAAACAGACTCTCAACCATGAGTGTATCACACCCAGCAACAAGATGCGTAACTGCTTCCAATTCAGTTTTACAGAACCTGTCGCTGCCTGCTTCTTCCACATTTTCAATGGAATGTGTAGACCAATGTGTATGTAGCCCAATATCTTGGGCAGTGATTATTAACCTTTCACTTTTTGGTTTCACTTCACCTCTCCTTTACCTTGACAGGAAGACAAACACTGCAGCTCAGTACAGGGCAGTACGGTAATTTTTCTTCAGACAGTTGGTGACCCACGCGGTATAAAAATTATACTGCTGACATTTTCATCTCACCAGCATCTAGTGAAAGGCAGCAGAGACTTTTCCCACAACTGATCTTCATGTCAAGACTGGCCACCTTGTCTTGAACGTTTGTGGTAAATATTTTCTTCTGTTTTTATTTTAACAATGTATGCAATTCATGAAAATGCCAAGAAATGCACTCAGTCTTTTACTTTTGATGTGTCTGAACCATATATAAATGTGTGGAATTATTTAAATACATGGTATGATCAGCATCTTAGCACCTGTAAGTCTTTATTAGGGAAAACTGACAATCCAGCATTATGTAAGTGGATATGTACCTTTGATTGGTATGTAAGTAAGGCAAACGTGCCACAGAATGTACAAAAATGTGCTATTTGCAAATGATTTAAGCGTTGCTTTTTGCATGCCTTGTCATAAATGTATTGTACAAAACCTGAACACAACCAGGATAAAGTAATGCTTGAAGTACAGACAATGGCTCCTGTTTCTATATATCCTGTTGCAAAAGATTTGTTTGACAATGACGCAGATGTCAAAGTTTGTACTTTACAGTCTGATTTGCAGGGGTTTAAAGATTGGATTGCTAAAGTTAGCAACCAGCAGGATTTTTGACCTCATGGGTCATTTTCAGACTTACTGTGATAAATGGAATGCGTATGGTAAACTGCATGCTGACACCACTGAATGTACAAAATAATTTTCTCAGTTTTTGAAAGCCTCACAGACTGAAATTAAGACCTTTATACAAACTGTTATTGAACAGGGCAGTAAAGCTATTGGTATGATATAAGGGTTAATGAGTAAAATTGTCTGTTTGCAAGAAAAGTATGACAAGCAGCTGGCTGACACACAGCATGACGTAACTGTTGCTAGGGAGGAAATAAACACATTATGAGCTCAGTTGGAGACACAGGAATCTGAGGCTGCTAGAGCAACAGACTTAGGTAATCAAGACCTTTTAAAATTACAAGCTCTGTTAGAGGAATGTCAATCTAAAGCATTAGAAACTACTGTTACAAGTCCTATCACAGCCTCAGGAGGCTTTTCTGCTGAAGTTTATTATCAGTCTAGGATGTTAAAAACTCTCCCTAAGTGGGATGAACAGAAGGGTATTTTTAATAACATGATTACATTTGAAGCTTGGGTTCTTAAAACTATAGGCACTGTATGAAATTATACACTTGAATGCTGTTTCAGGAATTTTATTCCGCAACATTTTATGGCTTATATTCAGCAAATGCAGTATCCAATACAAACTAAACACCTAAGAATGACAGCAGTATTGTTAGCATACACTAGGAGGCAATATCTCACACCAACACTTTTAGATCAGTTTCAAATGACAGTTTGGGACTCTTTAGAAGAGCAAAATAATTATTGTTCATAGAGATCAGTTAAAAGTCATTAAGTGACTTCATGTTTTGTGGTTTTTTTTTTTTTTTTTTTTTTTTTGTAGACTCACGGCAAATGCCAAGTCTAAAACAGTTGAAAAAACATCTAGCAAAACAACTTTTCAGATTAATACCACTTACGTGGAAAGGTTATATTATTGTACATAATGAAGATTCTGTTTGTTATTATACTGACTGTATTCATTGGAGCCCTTGGGGTAGGGTGTCAAAAAGGAGAAATGCAAGTTTGGAAAATAAACAATGACAATAATACTCTAAAGCTAGGTTGATGTAAATGCTCAAAGGTAAATCTTTTTTGTGAGCAAAGACAGCAGGACAACTTCACTTGTCCATCTAATGCTAATTGTACCTTTGGGCACATAATAGCTCCCAGTAACGTTACCTTTTGGTCCGCTGTTTTGGGTCATTATTATATTCAACCAAATAGTCCTAAAGTGACCCTTGAATTTAATTCTAAAGTTTCTAGTAAATGTTGTCAATTTCCTATATTTTATTTGGGAAAAGGAGAAATTTCAAAGAAATATCCAACATCAATTCAATGGCTAGTCTTCACTTATGTGAAAAAATGTGGTAATCATACCATACAGGCAATTAGTGTTCCTCCCAATAATACAAAAATACAACTAAATTTTACTACTGGAGTTTCTGTAATATGTACTAATGTCACAGTCATTATAGGCTGCATGCACTGGGCATGTGTTCTATCAATATTAACAGGTAAACCTACCTCTGTTCATGCAGACCAATTGGTTAAAATCCCTTCTACCTGTAAAAAGGTAGGCAGACAGTATCAAAAGGTTGTAGTACATTTTAACATTACATTAAAATTACCTTTTGTAGGATGTTTATCACATGTTGACTTCCTTACATGGAATAATAAGAGCATTGTAGTACATTTTAACATCACATTAAAATTACTTTTTGTAGGATGTTTATCACATGTTGACTTCCTTACATGGAATAATAAGAGCGTTGTAGTACAGTTTAACATCACATTAAAATTACTTTTTGTAGGATGTTTATCACATATTGACTTCCTTACATGGAATAATAAGAGCTATGTCTTTATTGAACTCATAGAAGTAAATATTTCCAAGAACTGGAATTATGACTTATTACAGCTTCCCAATATATCTGCATCCTTGGATAATTTAAAAAACATAATGAACAATACTAAAATTCTCAGAAAGTATCTGGAAAATGAAATAAAAGTATTCTGTATTATGAGGCATGAGCTATTTCCTTCTATTCTTTTTTTTTTTTTTGCTTTTTGGTGCATTCATTTGCTGAAGACATGTGCTGAGGAGGGATGCAGAGTATATTGGAAATAAGATGCTAAGGATGAAGCTGCCATGTACCAGGAAAACAGGAAGGTCTAAGATAAGGTTTGTGAATGTGGTGAGAGAGGACATGCAGGTGGTTGTTGTGACCGAGCAAGATGCAGAGGGCAGGAAGAAATGGAAACAGATGATCCGCTGTGGCGACCCCTAACAGGAGCAGCCGAAAGAAGAAGGTGCATTCATTTGCTGTCTGATTTTTGTCAGTTTCTAATTTGATTTCCATTCTTGCTTGTTTCTGAAATTGTTCTGCTAAACTAAGCAAAGACAGTGTCTTAGACTACTTATCCTCATGTTTTAAAACTTTCACTATGTTTAGATCTGATATCAGCAGATATGCATGCATCCCCACAACTGCAGATCTATACATGTAATCCCTTTCAAGGAGGCCAATACCTCCTTCAGAATGAGGAATATATAATCCAAGCATACATTGATTTTTATATATCATTTGATAAGCATGAAGCATTTTTCTTTTTTTATGTCCAATTTATTCAATATTTTTGAGTCCAGTCAGTCACCCTAAAATTGTAAGTTAGAACAGGAAGAGTAAACTTATTTATAGCTTGGACTTTATTCCTAGATGTCAAGACTGTTTTTAATATTACTTTTAGAGCTGGATTCACTAATGCCTGTGCTTAGTATTGCTATTGTGTGTGCTATGCATACACAAAGGACCATTTGGTATTCATTAAACAGCTTCAAAACAACGATAAGTGGCACAATATGCTAATGAAAGCATAATAAGCCAAATTACATGCTAATTAAGCAAGTCAGCATGGTGTAACTATTCAGGAATGTATAAAGTGATCGTACATACTCAGTACTTTCTTTTGCCCTGAAATCCAGAACACTTTCGAATACTGGCATGATTACACTTAGAAAAAATACTAGAGGTTGCTGTTGCTGTCATTAACCTGTATGTACAATAGGTTTTAATTCAAGTTGCCGTTGCTGTTGCTGCCATACCTTGGACAAGAAGAAGAAGGATGTTTAGACCCTATTTGACTTATCATGGACTGCATGATACAGAAATTGTAACACAGTATGGACAAGAAAACACTAAAAGAGGAAATATGTAACTTCTGCTGCCCTTACTTGAGAACCTGAGGAGATCATGGAGAACCCATCCCAGTAAAAACAGAGGTATGTGTAGCATTATGTATACTAGCTACAGGTACTTTCCAGAAACCCACAGGGAATATATTAGGGGGATATATTAAGTCTCAGCTTCTATATTACATCAGTTTCTAAATGCAGTGCTACAACAATCAATAGATCATATTGGTTTCCCACATGACCAAGTGGTGAGAGTAACAACCAAGTAAGAATTTTATGCAATAGCACACATCCCTGAAGTATTGAGACATGGATAGCACACACATAGAAATAGCAATCCCACCTGATGAAAAGGGAAGGAGGTTCATTAACAGGAAAGGCTACCACTCTATAAACTGTTAAGTTGTCTGTAATGTCCAAGGGATCATCTACAGTGTGTGTGCAGATAACCTAGGCAGTTTTCACAGCTAATGCATATGGCACACCTGTGAGCTGCACAGAAGGTTTGCTAGGGCTGACTTTCCAAAAGTGGATCTAGTGAGGGTATTGGTTAAGCAGTGGAACTTTGGCTCATGACACCCATGAGAAACCCACACAGCCTCACTAAGCAAGGATATAATGTTGCCCATGCTCAAACTAGGAATATCATAGAACATTTATTTGGCTTTCTCAAATCAAGATTCCAGTGTCTGTACACATCAGAAGGCACCCAGCAGTACAACCCTGTCAACTCTGCCAAAATACTTATAGTCTGTGGCTTGTTGCACAATATAATTCTCAAGAAATAGCTTTAACAAGGACAATAAGTTGCAAGATCACAGTTTCCAGGACCACAAGCAGGGCCAGGATCTCCAGCAGATACAGATGGGGAGTCTGAGGGAGAACCACTAGTTGTAGATCATGTTGGCAGATGTAGGCGGGCACAATACACCATGGCTGGGGCTTAGATGCAAAGGACAGCACACACACTTACCACCTAAGTTAAGATCCTAAACACATGCAATTAAATGAAACTCATGGTTGAAAAAGTGCAGAACCTTTACTTAACCATAAAAGAGTTGTGTGTTTTTAGCATCAGACAAAGACAACCCCCAAGGACACATCTTTTAGTTTCCTTACTAACAAGGTAAGTGTGGAACCTGTATGAAAAAGAGGTATGTAACTCATTACTATCTTATACAAATATTTATATGTCCCTAAGTTGAGACACATCTCAAGTGTACAGTGCTGTCAGTATTAGCTTATGACATATGCAGTATACAAGTATGGATTTTGCCCAGTGCTGTGTATCATGCGGTTCAGTTGACCAATGTACATAAATCAACAGTGAGCAGGTCAATGTTGGCATAAATTGCAAAAGTATAGCAATAAGCAATAATTAGCTTGACTGCATTATTAAGAATACTAACATACATATAAAGAGGGCCAACAATTACTTAGCCAATCATTCACAACTGAGAAGGAATAATAAATAAAAACATTTATTCTGTGATGCATGTACATTAAAGCAAGCTTCTGAGTAAGCAAGTACTAGCTATCCACTCAGTGCATCAGATGTATAGGAAATCATAAATCACAAAGAAGTGTGCAAATGGCATGGTATCGTTGTCATCGCTTCCTCAGGGTGGGAGAGGGATACATGAGGACAAGCCTTTTACCAAAGAGGTGAGTATGTGTGAAAAACAAACAGACAATTTATTCAGCAAGTATATGTCATTTTATGTGTGTCCTACCATTACCTGAAACCCTGATGATGTGTAACGCAAATGAAAGTTCTGTTGTGGCAGGTCAGTATTGAAAGTATTATTGACAGCATTTTATTTTAATTAAAATATTATATTTTTGTTTTGTTTTTTTTTTTTATGTTTACATTTGCACACCACTCAGCAGCATTCAATCATGGTTCACAATTGAAGCAAAAAATTTTAAAAAATTACTTTTGGTTCCTTTCTGTAGTGCAAATAGGCCTGGCACCGTTGCACTGCAGTCACCAGTCTGGACAGTACTAAGTGAAGAAAATACACCTGTTAGATGCTTCCCTCCCTGCTCCTGTGTTGGTATTAGTGTTGGTGGCTCTGGAATTGCCCGCCCCTCCTGTAAGTCTGTATTAGAACACTCCTCCTGGGTCCATCTAATTTGCTCACTTAACCAAGTACAGTTAGATCATATTCTGAGTCTAGTGTTCACTCTACTTAATACAGAGAGAAGATTTGAGAAGGCCAGCCCACTTAGGTTCTTCCTTCCTCTCTTCTTGCACTTAAAAAATTTTTTTTTGCACTTTATTCATTTGCTTTTACTTCTTTTATGTTTCCTCATATTTTATTTTGCTTTAATTAAAAGTACTCAATTTTATTTATTCTGCTGTATTTATTACTGCTTGGTCATAGCCTGATTAAATTGTAACTGTTATTCTAAGTCTTTTGGTTTAAGCACTTGGGCTTCATACAGGCTGTTTTACATTAAGAAGGTTTGTAGTCTGCACTGTTGTGGCAGGACAGGTAGCTTACATCCTTCTAAGCTGGGAATTGCTGATTGAAGGCCCAGTGTCTGTTATTCTAAAAGTGTATTAGTTCTGGCTTAAGGACTTGGGCTTCAGGCCAGTTATTCTACATTAAGAAGGTTTGTGGTCTGCACTCTTGTGGGAGGAGAGGCTGAATTCTGCCCTTCTGAGCTGGGAATTTCTGGTCACAGGCTTATTGTGACTGCTTATTTGAACTGTTTCTTTCTGAAATTGGTGTGTCTTGTTGCTGTAGCATAGACCAGATTCAGGCCTGCTAAATCTAGCTTTGTTTCTATAACTTGAGCACTGATCCAGGCCAACTTTTTTGGAGAAGGTTTCCCTGCACCCTAGTAAGCAGGGGTGTGCAGTTAGAACTTGTCTGATTGAAGACTGCTGGAACAGGGCTCAGTTTTGAGCTTTGTTCTGGTTAGTTGGGTAACTTGTTTAAGTCAGTTTGTTTGTTTTCTATTGTTTTATATATATATATATATATATATATATATATATATATATATATATATATATAAAATTGCACTTTATTCGTCTGCTTTTATTGTATATGTGTTTCTTCCTATTTTATTACTGGGGGCATTGACTACAACTCTGATCTGTGACATATAACAATAAGTATCCTTTTCTGTGCTTTTAAACTGTTTTTCTGAGTGTATCTGCTTTATTTTATTCTGAAAAAAAATATATACATATATATATATATATATATATATATATATATATATATATATATATATATATATAGATATATATACTTGTTCCCACCTTTCTAAGCTAGTATAGTCCAGTTTTCAGGTTAGTGCTGAATTCAGGTTTGAGTTACAAATCTCTGTGTTTGCCCATACCTTACTTGGATAGAAGGAAGTTTCTCTATTCACCTGTGAGTGAGGGGAGATTTGAGCAGCCTATCTGTCCCTGGAAGAGTGGTTTCAGCCCAGAAATTAGTAGTTTATTGGCCATTTTGGGCTAATTTCTATCTCTTCCATTTCCCTGCTATAAATACTGTATTTGCCCGGTTTTGCGCGCTGGGCAGTGCCGGTTAGCTAGGGTAAAACTATTCCCGGATCCACAAAGTCTCCTCTTCAATTTTTCCCTTGGAACTAGACAAACTTTCAACTTAAGCATTCAAGTCATTCATTTCTCAGCCCGGCACTTGCTCAAAACTTATAGCAAGCACTTATAAACCCTAGCAGTAGACCATCCTGTACTGTACAGAAGGACAAGGCTCTCTATTCGACCTTAACAGCCATCCAGTAAAACAGTTCACTGTACCTATTCAGGCATGTTCAAAGGGCAGTTTCAGGTGTACTCTCCAGTCCATCTGGTGAATCTGGGCATTTTGATGCAATGTTACAACTGCCTCATGTACACAGACAACCCCCTCCTCCTACGACCAAGCACTAATACATGCGAGAGATGCAGTTATACAGCCATACTAGAGGCTAAGCTCTCTCAGCCCAAGACTGGATCAGACAGTCAAGAGGAGAAGGGAAATACTTGCATTACACCACCAGTCTTACACAGACCCATTAAACCTGCACCGGCAAAAAACACACACAAATACATGAAAACATACTCAGAGGCTCTAAATAAAAATCTGCAAAACCAGCAGAGACCTCCAAAGCAAACATCCAAGCAACCTCCACACCCCAACACAAACCATGAAACACATACTTCACAAAACCAGTGTGCCATGCAATCACAGCCCTTAAGGCAAAATAACATACCCAACATACTAGTAATGGGTGACTCTATAGTCAGGAACACTAACGTCCCACTCACTAGGCTGAATAAGGAGAAGGTTACTGTTAGCTGCCTGTCGGGTGCCAGGGCCCACCACATAACACAAGCACTCAGGTTACTCCAGAACAAGTACAAATATTACTCTGTCATTGTCCATCTTGGTGTGAATGACCTGAGCCGTACCTCCCTGGACTACATGAAGAGAGACATGGAAGAGCTCTCTGATCAAGTAGTCCAGGCCAGTATGACCCTGTCCCTGAGTAGCATCCTGCCCTCACCAAGAATGACACCACGGTATAAAGAAAACATTCTTGATTTCAACAATTGGCTAAGTTTCTGGTGTCATTCAAAGGGGATCCATTGTCTGTCTGCCTGGGATGACATGCTCGACAATCCACGCTGCTTCGCTAGAGGCAGCTTGCACCTGTCACCCTTAGGCTTTTGAATACTGGCCAAGGCTCGTGCCACCCCAGAGTGCCTTTTTTAGGCAAGGCTCAAAAGACAAGCCCATCGCCGTAAATAGCACAAGTAACAAAAAACTGAGGGTAATGCTACTCAATGCCAGAAGTCTAAACCTCAAAATGCATACACTCGAGGCACTCCTCAGTATGGAGAAAATCGATATATGTGCAGTAACAGAAACTTGGTTTAAGACTCCAGAGAGCACCTCAGCACTACCAGGCTACAACTCATACCATACATTTTGGCCACAGAACCCAAACCGAAATACAAAATTTGGGGGCCTATCCATATTCATCAAGGATACCCACACCTCCAGGTTAGTGGCACAGCACGATGCTTCAGAGATCATCCACATGCAACTAACAATGGGCAAAACTGCAGTTCAAATTGTAGCTTGCTACAGATCACCCACCATGTCCCAGGACCCCCATTCCATGTTTCTGGAAACACTGGGAAACATAAAGGTCCTACCAGACACCCTAATATTGGGTGATTTCAATTACCCAAACATTAATTGGGAGAACTACTCAAGTACTAACTCCCTTGCCCAACTTTTCCTAGAATTTATAAACTCAAACACCCTGGTTCAACTGGTCAACACTCCCACAAGAGGTGACAACATATTGGGCCTGGTCATCATCAACATGGGCAACCGGTGTTCCACACCAGAGGTCAACCCCTTGCTGGTTCGATCTGACCATAAACAAATCACTTTGGATATCCATATTCCACCCCCACCCCCGGACAAGAAAACCACCATGAAAAACTTTTCAAAAGCAAACTTCACGTTACGTAAGACTGAGGTGGAAAGTTTCAAAGCAACCATGCGGAAGGATAACACTGTCCAAGCTGCAAAATCCTTTAATAATACATTCTACAGACAGCTACAAGAAGGCATGGATCGTGCCATCCCAAGCAAAACCAAGACTCACTCCTCCAAGAAAAGGAAACGAGTCTGGTGGACTCCTGCCATAAACAAGCTATAAAATAGAAAAGGAAACTAGTACAGAAAAGAGTAAAATCCCAAGAAGGGAAGACATCTCTGATCAGTATCAGCAAGAAACTACGATCCCTCATAAAAACATCCAAGGCGAGCTTTGAAAGAAAAATTGCCAATGACTCCAAAGATAACCACAAGGCATTCTTTAGCTATGTCAAGAATCTAAGTGGCAATGCTCAGATTTGCTCGGAGTTAGTGCAGAATGGCACAAAATACACTGAACCGACCGATATCGCCAACATCCTGGCAGACAGGTTCAGCGCAAATTTCACCCCCTCTCACCCTCAAAAGGTCCCATAACCATACCAGAAGAATGTACAGTCCCTGAAATCACAGACACTCAGGTTAAAACAGCCTTCTCCAAAGCCAAAAACACAGCATCAATGGGACCAGACAGTGTACCAGGCTGCGTCCTACATGAGCTCAAAGACGAACTAACCCCTCACCTAAACACACTGTTCAAACTCAGCCTTTCCACAAGCTACATACCCATAGAGTGGCACACAGCAATGGTTATTCTGCTCCACAAAGGTGGAGCCACAACAGACCCAGCGAACTATCACCCTATAAGCCTGACTAGCTTGGTCTGCAAGGCTATGGAGTGCACCATCATGGAACTCATTAACAGAGACATTGGTAACCTCCAAACACTGGACCCTACCCAGTTTGGCTTTGGTAAGGGCAGATCATGCCTCCTAAACCTGGTGGACTTCTTTGAGACAGTTACCAAGGCTATAGATGAGGGAAATGTGATACACACAGCCTACCTAGACCTCAATAAGGCCTTCGACACCATTCCCCATTCCGGTATTATAGACAAGCTCACCAGCCTGAACATATACCCCTACGTCACAAGATGGGTTGCCAACTGGCTCATGGACAGAACCCACATGGTGAGAGTTGCGGGAGCTAGGTCCGACTCTAAACCGGTTACAAGTGGTGTTCCCCAGGGCTCAGTCCTAAGACCCCTCCTGTTCGGCATATACTTCTCAGAGGTACAGGCAAGCACAGGAGGACTATGGCTGACCAAGTTTGCAGACGACTGAAAACTAGGGGCTATAATTGACTCTCTGGCTGACACAGACATCCTCCAAAAGGGTCTCACTGAGATGGATACCTGGTGTCAAAATCATGGCCTCAAGCTAAATGTCAAAAAGTGCATAGTCATCCCCTTTGGAAAAAACAAAGTACCCACAAACTACCACATAGGTGGTAGTCCCCTAAATACAGAAGACATAATAAGGGATCTGGGGACCTAGGTAGATAGTAATCTCTCCTTTGATAATCACATTGCCAAAGTGGTTAGAAAATCCTTCTATGTCACCCACCTAATCACAAAAGGGTTCGCATCCAGATCAAAAGAGGTCATTGTGCCCCTCTACTCATCACTCATCAGACCCATCATAGAGTACAACACCCCATTTGGGATGTACCTTACAAGACACCTGTAACAGCTGGAAAGACCACAGAAGTACCTCACCAAGAGGATCACTGGCCTCAAACAGATGCCCTATGCAGCTCGACTGAAGAAACTCCAGTTGTACTCAGTTGCATACTGCCTACTCAGAGGTGATCTCTGCCTGACATACAAGGCCATGTCCAACCCAGAATTGATGGACATGCTCCACCTAAAGAAAACCTTATCCCCTCAAACCACGTGCTCTAGGGATCTAAACTTCACCACAACAATAAATAGGACATGCTGGAGGGATAGATTCCTGTCTCAGAGATTTCCCATGCTTTGGAACAAAATCCCAATCTACATTAGGCAGAGCTCCTTGCTAACACTCTTCAAAACAAACCTTGATGAGTGGATGGGAAACAGAAAGTTTATCTCAGGGATCACTTCAGTGGCTCTGCTGGATGGACGCACAGGGAACTAATCTAAGGGGGTTGCAAAAGCCCACACATTCTGGCTAGGCTTATAAATACTTTCAGGCAGATAGCCTAGTACCAACCTATGAACCTATGAACCTATCTCTGTAGCGCAAGGTGTAAGTGGAGTGTTTAGAGAAAGAAAATGGATAGTTTAGGGTTCAAATTCAGTTTACAGACATTTTTACTGAAGGGATCAGAATGGTCTTTGTCACAAAGTTTTTTATTAGGAATGTAATGCTAAATACAAATGAGTAACATAAATGTGTTTTCTGCAAGAAATGTTTCATTAAGATGGAGTTGCATAGGCATGGTGTGCACAATAGTTTTGTTATAATTATTATGACTCATCACATATCATAACTATGTCTTTTGAACAGTATGTTTTCTGAAGTATGTACGTAAAGTACCTCAGCATGTATTTCTCAGGTCATGCAACTTCATGCATCTGATGTGTATTTCCAACCACAAATACTGCCTTTTACATAGAAATGCAATCCCGTGACTACCTAAAATCAAACACATACAGTTGCAAATGCAAAAGGCAAAAAACAAACAGAGATACAGGCATCTCCAAGTATATCTTTGTTCATTCTGAAATTAGTATATTAAAAACTACCATGTAAAAAGGAAGTTCTCCTGTGCCACTGACAACTAAGAAGCAAGGGTTAATATTTTAACCTACTTTTTCTCATGGGTCTGATTCCAAGGTGGTGCTACTCAATTGTATTTGTGTGCAGGTCTCAACAGACAAATATGTTACAAGTCGTAGCATGTTAGCTCTAATGAACAATGTTTATAACTAACATCATAAAGCATTTCAGTGTATAACAGTGGACAATGTATCAATAGCTTGAAAATCACACATGGCCAAATGTCACTGTCATATTTCACACCATTCATACTTTTTCATATAATCACCTCCAGTGTGTCTACCAAGCCTTATTTGAGCTTTCATTTGCACAAACACAGCTGACAAAGCTGTGTGTCTTTGCACACAGACTGTTACACGCAAGACCTGAATTAGGTACCAGTTCAAACACATAGTTCTAGCTTGACTTCTGTAGATGTGGCTGGCAAAGGTGAGAATGGAGTTTCCATTTAGAGAACAAAGGTGAGCTGTTGGGGAGTCCGGGATTTTTGTGGCACTCCTTGTCAAGCACTATAGCTGGAAGTTGCTTCATGGGGATTATAAAGGGTCTCAGTATAAAGTTGAGGATTGCAATAACTTGGCCAAGGGAGTCTTCAGTGCAAATGGCATTCCACGCACTGGGGAACAATGTTGTCACAATTACAGTAATATGAAGAGGCACAAGCAGGACCTCCTGAGCTAATGAGAAGATGAATTGAACACTACAAACCACTCTAAGTGTAGTGACGTATCCAAAGTCAATGATATAGTATGGATTTGTCGCCAAGACAGGTACTCATTATGCTTTCATATTTCTTTTTTTTTTTTTTGTTTGTTCTTTTCTTTACTGTGGAGCTGCAGAAGAAATAGTGCAAAACCATGAGGCACATCATGTGAGACATGGGGTAAGTATGCATTAGGTCTGAATGTAAGCCAGGTAAGTATTTTCAGTGCATCACTCCATATCATCTTGAACAGGCATACCTAAACTTTTATATCAAGGATATGTACCTGCTTCAATCACTCTTGGTGCTTGCATTATGTAATGAGTACTCAAGCTTGACTGTGTGTGGGTTCAATAACCAGAAAGAGAAATTAGATTTTATTGCAAGAAAGTATTTGTAAAATATTAACTGCAATACTGAATGACATGAACAGTTCAATTTTTGTATCATTGGAAAGCATATATCTGATATGACATAGTCAAATAAATGCAAATATCATAACATTGTGATTGATTTTATGATAGATTAATGCCTTCACATCATATCTGAGCATGGCAAAGGTGAACATATTTATGTGTCATATTTATTTATGTTTTGATATAATGAAATAATGTGACATGCCATTGATCTAATTCTTTCTTTTGTGTCTTTCCCACCCTATTTCTCATGTATCTATCTATCTATCTATCTATCTATCTATCTATCTATCTATCTATCTATCTATCTATCTATCTATCTATCTATCTGTCTATATATGGGTCTACTTCATATCACTTAAATCTCATTTGACTGACTTTCATTTGACTGAGACCAAATCACCTAATGTTCAAAACATTGAAAACTCATTTGACTGAATCTCATTTCACTGAATTTTAAGCCATAGACATGATGCGGGTTTCCCTTCACCTGTGACTTGCTTGTGATAAAAGGAATTACTGTAACTTAAAGTGCTGACTGTCAGAACACCAATAGTCATGTAGAAATTAGTGTTGTAGTGTTTCTAAATGTGAGTATGACTCTTTACATTTTTATGGGAAGTATCTAAAGTAATATGGTGGATGTTGTGTGTGTTCACAGCAGTAGTGGCAGCATGTAGAGTACTGTAAGGTAAGTAAAAGGTATATGCCCTTTTCCCCACTGTAGTGCGATCCTGGAGTTAGTATATATAGTTAGGGGGTGCGGCATAGCCCCCACCTAGTTTGGTTTTATATTGTCTGGTTTCTGTTAAGAGGGTAAGTAAGTAGTTTTTAAATTCTGGAAAGAGGTAGTCATTAGTGTTGTAAGTATGTACATCTATGGTTTAAAATTTAGTGTTTTGAAATTTAGCATTGTAAGCTTTCAGTGAAATGAGATTCTGTCAAATCAGTTGTCTGTATTTTGAAAATTAGGTGATTTGGTCTCAGTCGAATGATAGTCAGTCAAATGAGATTTAGATGATGTGAAGTAGACCCATATATATGTGTGTGCATGTGTATGTGTGTGTATATAAAGACATATATATATATATATATATATATATATATATATATATATATATATATATATATATATATATATATATATATATATTTTTTTTTTTTACCATACATTGCTGCTGAAAACAAAATGATCATCAGCACAAGGAGCTAGCTCTACCACAGCAGTTTAGCCCACCATACATCCACCAGTGGCTTCTTTGCCACCACCACAAACAGCAAAAACATCCAGCATGTCTGGGTCACAACCTGTCTGCATTGCCTCCACAACTCCTACCATATCTTCTTCACCTGTGTCAGGTAGCTCTTTCCAGGCTGTTGGTACACTGGTACCCACCAGAAGAAGTACTGGTGGAGGTGATGATTTTGTCACCTATCAGGAGCAGACAGAGTTGGTGAAGGACATAATGGAGAGGGGTCTTGGTGCTAAAATCACCAGGGTTGAAAAGGCCCTGCATCATATTACCAAACTGATGCCACATCAAGCACTAAACCAGGAAACTGACACAGTTGACAGTGATGACAGTTCTGAGGGTGAGGACTAGATTTTCATTGTCCTCCAGCTGGACATGAATTTGCCTCTGATGTCCCCTACTAATCTCCAGTCATTGTATCCCCAACCTTTTGTGTCCATCACCATCCTTGTGTCTTGTATGTCCTGTATGTCTGTGCCTGCTACCTAATGTATCTCACATATCTGACCCTTTTCTTCCTAAGCACCTTACCCAACAGTCCTCTCTGTATAAAAGAAAATGGGTACCTGTCACATAAAAAAATTACACCCAAACATAGCTCTCCACTTCACATCTGTGTTATTTTGACATACTTGATCTATTCAAATTGGCTATACAGCAATATTCTGTTGTTGTCACCCTGGTGTGGTGACACTCCAAACTCAAAATTCTGTGTACAGTTCCGTACTTATGTTGTGAAGAAGTGGACAGCTGTGATGCTCTCCCACCTCCATCCTGCAAATTCCTAATTTCTTTGCCCTGTATCCTCCCCGCTGCTTGCCCCAGTTTTAACCACTGTCCTATCAAACACTTTTTCACACATTTAATCTGGTCAAAAATGGAATTACACACAACACAATGACAAGCAGTATGGTTTCATGCCAGGAAAGAGCACTACAGATGCAATGTTTGCTCTGAGAGGGTTGATGGAGAAGTACAGAGAAGGTCAGAAGGAGTTGCATTGTGTCTTTGTGGACTTGGAGAAAGCATATGACAGGGTGTCGAGAGAGGAGTTGTGGTATTGTATAAGGAAGCTGGGAGTGGCAGAGAAGTATGAAAAAGTGGTACAGGATATGTACGAAAGTAGCATGCTAGTGGTGAGGTCTGTGGTGGGAGTGACGGATGTGTTTAAGGTGAAGTTGGGATTACATCAAGGATCAGCTCTGAGCCCTTTCTTATTTGCAATGGTGATGGACAGGTTGACAGACAAGATCAGACAGGAGTCCCCGTGGACTATAATGTTTGCAGATAACATTGTGATCTGTAGTGAGAGTAGAGAGCAGGTTGAGGAGACCCTGGAGAGGTGGAGATATGCTCTAGAGAAAAGAGGAATGAAGGTCAGCAGGACTAAGACAGAATATATGTGTGTGAATGAGAGGGAGGATAGTATTTATACAGATATGTGTTCCACAGATTGACCCACTTCTCAAATAGACTTCCTGTTCATGTGAAGCAGAGCCCTTCCCTGACACTCTTCAAGCGCAATCTGGACTAATGGATGGGAAGTTGCAAATTCACACCGGAGATGGTGCTCATGTCCCTTATGGACAGAGTTAGTCTGTAAAATTTGTCAAAACCCCGCTTGCTGGCCCTTGTTCTCTTTCTCCTAGAGATACAAAATTGGGTAAAATCGGTGTAAAACCGGCTAGGCTTGTAATAGCTCTTGAGCGTATGAACCTATGAACATATAGCTAAATTATTTATAGCTGACAGTTGGCTTAGAGGATTAAGAAACTGTTAAAGAGCTGTTTCCTGTGGTCCAGTGCTGCAAGGTTTAATTCTATCAGCTTCCATTGCTTAACTGAGTAATGCTGAGCAAGTCACTTAACCAGGCACTGCTTCCACTGCTGCATCTGATTAAGGTCCATGGAAACCACTGCTCTACATTTTGAAACAAAATGCAAATAAATAAATGCATCTCCAGTTGCAACATATCATTTGGATAGTGCAGCAAAAAAGTATTTGCAAAAACGTTCCATCACCAACAGGAGATTTATTAAACCACCCTTACCCTGCTTATGTCTTAATCTGGTTTCTACTCTCTTATCCTTTCTTTCTCCCTATAGCAGTCATTGAATGGTACAGAGCATGTCAGATTAATAATGAAGGAACAGCTAAGACCAACATACCATAAAAATTCTCATAAATGTCCCATAAATCAAACTGTTGCTATGTCTCTCTCCATCTTTCTCTTTTCCTTTACCCCTTTTGTCTCATCACTTTGTACTGTTGCATATTTATTTGGCTGACAGATGAAATGTTCATCTTATGTAATTTTACTTTTGTCATTACTGTGATGAAGCCTAATGCCTACATTCCTTATTTCGATAAATTGTCAATGTCTCTTCAATTGTGTGATTTAAAAATTGTGAAGAGTTCCTTAGTGATGTGCTGAGATAATGGTCCGATCTATACAATGATTTTTGCATAGTGTCTAGGGTTCTAATACAGACCTATGTCAAACTCTTATTGTCTTTTTCATAACACTATTTTGTGTGTAGCTGTTGCCTACATACTTTTATTAAGCATCATTACCCTGCCTCTGTCATAATCTATTTGCTCCCTGCATCCCCCATCTAGCTCTCTACCCTCTATCTTTGTTATCATTTTGCGTTCTCAGCATTTGCATGATGCCTAGCACTGAGCAATACTATTAGCCAACAGTAAATGGTAGTTCACGTCTTATGGCAAAATCTTGTGCGCTTTTGCCTTAGACCGAATGAACACATTTAGCATCACAAAAATATGCTAATGTCTGTTGCACTATAGAAAAACAGACAAAAAGTAATAACATCTAATTGGCAACTGGACATCAAGTACACCATAAGAGATGTTACTACTGATGTAACTGTGATGAAGGCCGACACCTACATACTCCCTTTATTCAACCTGCTGTCATTGTACATTGACAATGAGTGATTTACAGTTTATAAAGTACAAGTTCTCCTCTGGTCATTACAGTAGTATTTTATACTGTCTAAGCTTTAAAACCAGAATGTAATGGTTTTACATATTAATAGTGAGGTGCAACTTTGTGCTACATCTATTATTCACCCACCACTATCCTCCTTATGTCTTCATCATGTTTCCACTCTCCTAACCCTTTTTCATCCAGATTGGAAACACTTTATTGTATACAGCAATACTTCTAAAGTCTATAGCTTTTCAAAGGCTGTTCAAATTTCTGTATCTTACTTTATGGTGTGCTCTTCACAACATCTGTGAATTTCTGGTAAATCATTAATGAATGATCTCATTCAGTAATGCCATACATTTGAGTTTCACAATTTATATAGGTTGTAAAATGCATTATCATAGCAGAAATGCAGGTTTATAAGAGCGGTATTTAAAAAGTGTCCCTAACATTTTGCTTTATGCACCCATTATGTTGTGCCTTTGTGTGTGTGTGTGTTTGTGTGTGTGTGTGTGTGTGTGTGTGTGTGTGTGTGTGTGTGTGTGTGTGTGTGTGTGTGTGTGTGTATGTATATATATATATATATATATATATAGATCTAGGACTATTGAATGAAAGTTCAATAGTCCGAATCCACAATCACCGAACACACTTTAACGAAAGCGCTTTCACCGAAAAAGCACTTTCGTTAAAGTACGTTAAAAAAAAAAACAAGCTAACAATAAATTTACTTTTATGCAGGGGAGCAAGCCCCCCTGCACCCCAAACCCCCCCCACTTTAATATTCTCACTCCGAGATCGCACGACAGTGAGGAAAAGGGAATATTCCTTTATCTGCACCATAGTATGATCTTTGCAACAGTCATTCCCCCATGACTCCCTCTAGCTGCAGGCATACTTCTGCAAAAGTGCTTTTTCAGTAAAAAGCACTTTCATGGAAGCAGTACCAATTCCGTATATATAAAAAAAAAAATATATATATATATATAGATATATATATATAAATATATATATATATATATATATATATATATATATATATATATATATATATATGTGTGTGGATTCACACTATACAATCTCGAAGCACTGAAGTGTCGAATTTCAGTATTTCGAGACTGAATATTCAAAAACCCACGCACGCACACAAACCAGGACATAATCACACATACAACTACCTAACTAAACAAACATAACAACACACACAAACATACCTAACCTACCTATAAGCAGAGGGGCAAGTCCCCTGCACCCTCCACACCCCCTACTTATATATTCTAACTCCGAGGTTGCACTAAACACACAAACACACAAACACACAAAAAAAACACTGCACACCCTCACACTCACTAAAATCCCTACCCAATATCCTCAAACACATAACACTTACCTGAAACCCCAGATAAATCCACAAACCGCACCACACATAATGAACGCGACACCATAATAGCGGCGGATTTGACATTTGTGGATTTGACACTTCCACATTCGGCATAGTGTAGTTTCGAGTAACTGCACTTTCCACTATTCGGTCTCGCCGTACTGAAATTTGAGATTTCAGTACATCGAGAATGCCTAGTGTATCTATATATATATATATATATATATCTATATACATATATATATATATATATATCTATATATATATATATATATATATACATAGACCCTGAAAGAATCATCATGATGACAACCGTAAGAGTAAAACACCTCTTTGCATGTGTCTATCCCTGTCTCCAAATCTGTCCTCCTTCCCACCCCTTGTGTCTCATCAGTCTTTCTCTTTAGCATTTGTATGCCTGGCACCAAGCAGCTCCTGTGACATATGGGAAATGACAGCACACAGCTGATGGCAAAATGTTGTGAGTTTTTGCTTGCGGTCACATTAGTCTGATTCCCTCCATGCTGTTGTGCTTAGCCTCTCTGTGTCATTTATAGACAGGCTGATAGCATTATAAGTAGACAGTTACTATCCTCTATAAAACAGGCTTCAGAGTGGAGTGTACACTCTATGGGATGCTGCCATTGTAAGTAGTGTTATAAACCATGCTGTCCACAAACTTCCTTGTTTCATATTGTTTCCACAGTCCAGGTTTCCATCAACATTATCATGCTTGGTCTCTCACGTATTTCATATTAATTCACAAAATGCTCGTATCACCCCAGAAATTATGGCAGGACATTAGGTGCAATCACACCTTTATATGTTAACAAGCATAATATAATAACACATTTGGACATTACTGGTAATATACATACATAAGGTGATAGTCTCAATGTAGTTTCAGTTAAATACATGCTCAGAAGTATATTAATTAGAACACACACATCTGCCATCAATGTATTGACTTTTTATCAATCATGACAGGCAAACACATACAATTGCCCAACATTGCAACATGTATGAAATACATGCATAGTCAACAGATATAAGGGCTGTGCAAATATACACCTACATCATCCATATAATGAGTAATGTACTGTAAGTGTGATGAAAATGTGTAAAACGTGACAAATAAAACAGTAGATTAACACAAGTCTGTTTTGCATTTCATCACAATCAGACCAGGTTGTCTTATATACTCCTAATTTGCATGAATGTTACCACATAGCACCACTACGGCTAATTTCTATGCTACGTTCAATATCTTTATGTGTAATTATGCATGTGCTAACACTTTGACATCAGCAGTGTAAATGAACTTGTCAGTGGTGTGCTTCTGTAACAGACTTTGAAAAAAAAAATAAAAGTATTGTGAATGAGTTGTATTACTTCTGTATGTGGAAATGGACTCTTCTACTCAAATGTATGTGTCTTTCACTGTAATTTTGACTGAACACTTCACTCAGTAAAGTTATGGCTGCATTGCAACAATTATGCTTGGAAATGATGTGCACTTGTTTGGAACCTTTTCTCACATAGTTCATCAATAGTTTTCAGCAGTGCATTGTCATATTTCTGACCTGTCTGTTCATATTTAAACTGCTAATGAGATAAGTAAGCAGTATGCCATTACTTGTGATCAGCACCTTGCTGTTATTCCTGCCCATACATCTCAACTGCTTAGAGTAAAAAATCTGGACAAAACCATAAATAATGGGGGGACAAAGGCCCAGAAATAGGAACAAATTTTAAACATTGCTTTTACAGACTTAGAACATTGATAGAATAATGGGTTATGCATTGGCATGAATTTTCTGAATGGTATTGTCTGAAACTAAAATATCTGTCATTATTTTCTGACTTCAGTCTTTAAAGATTTGCCAGAAACCACAATTTTATGAAAAATGAAACAAAATATAAGGCAAAAATCTGGACATTTTGTGAAAATCTGTACAGTTGAGAAGTATGCTTCTGCCTATCACCAAACATGCATTTTCACCCTAACCTGCGATGCACACTAGCTTCACTGCAAAACACTGAGCCTGTAATTATTTTAAGTGTGCATTGTCAAAAATTTCAATTCAGATTTCTCTTGTGGTGCTTGAAATTAATACAATGGTCTCCAGATTGAAGATGGAGGTTCAAATCTCAATTGGTGAATTGGTGTGTGTGTGTGTTTGTGTGTGTGTGTCCATTCAGGAGAAACAATCTAACTGAGAGAAGACTTTTCCATCCCCTTATTCCACTGTTAGCATCAACATCGTGTCTGCATCACACTTATGAGATCATCGTGTCAAAAATACACTTTCACACTATAAAAGTCAGACTTCTCCTGTTGTGCTAGTGATTAATATAGTGCTCTCTAGATTGTTTAACGTGAAAGCTCAGTGGTTCAAATCTCATAGTGGTGAATTTGTGTACTTGACTCAACTGTCAGGTACATATAGTTTCATCAATAGAACTGCTGTATCTCTTTCTCTCAGGAGAAGCATTTAAACTGAAACAGGACTACAAATTTTGCTTTTAACACCGACATCTTCTCTGTACCACACTCATGAGGTCATTCTGTCAAACATGTACTCACACTATGAAAGCCAGACATTTCCTGTGGCACTTGCAGTTAATATATTGCTCTTTTGATTGTAAAACTCAATAGGTGGGCTATTCAAATCTCACATTGTTGAACATGTGTGTGTGTGTGTGTGTGTGTGTGTGTGTGTGTGTGTGTGTGTGTGTGTGTGTGTGTGTGTGTCTCACATGTCTGGTATGTATAGCTTATCAACAGAACTTCTGTATCTGTTTCCACTCAGGACAAGTACTTAAAGTGGGAGAGGACTCTCCATCCCAATTTTAATACCAGCATCTTCTCTGCACCACACACGTATGAGGTCATCCTTTCAAAGGTGTACTCTTACATTATATAAGTCAGAGTTCTCACATGGTGCTTGCAGTTCATACAATGCTCTCTAGATTGTGTAACTAGGTTGCTAGATGGTTTAAATCCAGCATTGCTTAATTAAGATAACTGTGTGTACAGTCATGTTCAATGGACCCTGCCACTACACACATTATATACACTTCCACTTAGGATATATATTTAAAGTGGCTGAGGGCTACCCTATATATGTCTAGCATTCCCAGGCAAAACCCCATTCTGGAAACACACTCTTACATAATGCTTTTAAAGTTGCACTTCAAGCTGTAATATGACTTATCCTTTTCCTATGATCTGTTGACTGTTTAAATAGATAGCTATTCAGCAATGGTTGACTTCAGTGAGTGTGTCTTTCTCTCTCATGCTGTGTAGGAAAGGTTTCAAATACATATAGGATGTGTAGAGCTGTGCAGTATTATTGGGTTTTTTCTACCACTTTGTTTCCTTTTTAGCAGCAACATCAATTTACTAAACTATGGTGATGTCATCCTTCAAACATGCAGAATCACAAGGGTAAATCATCATCTCATGTGGTACTTGCAATTCTGGCAATGTTTTCTAGCGTGTGACCTTAGGTACTTAATTTAAATCCAACCATTACTACTTACACTCAGTTGTGTCTGTATGACTCTTAATGTACATGTAGGTAACAATGTTTTCACACACGTCTGCTGTGTATATGTATAGCTAGGGATTCCTCTTACAAGAACTTCTGCTCATTGTTCACAGAGAACTGATTTATTTAAGACTGATGATGACATTTAATGAAATTGTCCTTTTATAAGAGAAGCACTTAGCCTTCTCCTCTGGAGTGATGAAATGAGACAATGTTCTGTATGTTCTTTCCTTAGTAAACCATGTGTAGAATCTGCGATTTTCTACACATTCTGCATGATTGGGATTTGACCGTCACCGTGACAGCTACATTATGCATCACATGAATTTGGGTTTACCAAGCATTAGGTAATATTCTGTGACAAAGAGATATATTGCACAACTCTTATAGCCAAACCACACATACACACATATGCCTTGCATCAATAACATGATGTAATGCCTTCAAGTACCCAAATATCTCACCATTTTAGTAAGACTTCTAATGTAACACATTTATTCTTCACAATGTCATGTAGCTTCTGTGGTCGCACAGGTAGGTGTTCAAAACCCCAGTGAGAAGTTGTAATCATTGTGTCTCTGTATACTGCTACACCACAGCTGTAATTTGTACAGTTACAGTGGGAGAGGCCTTACCTTTAACATAAGAAAAAATGATTTTCGACACAATCATATGATGTAATGACGTCACAAAAGTGGAGTCTCACAGCGGTGTTAAAATGTTCACTGTAATGCATGCATTTCATACACATTTCATTAGCCAATGGATTTATGTAGGCGATTATTCATTTCTATCACACAAACACCATTGCATCACCTTATTATTATTCATTTTTAATTGGAAAAACAATTTTCAAATCATTTTGGGATTTCATGATAGTGAAACAATTGCTCTGAGATTCTTGCGATTTGATTGCTCCTGGCATGTATAGTGAGTAATGAAATGTATAGCATATCTACACAGATAGAGTGTGCTTTGATTCTGAGACTGTGTGTGTGTGTGTGTGTGTGTGTGTGTGTGTGTGTGTGTGTGTGTGTGTGTGTGTGTGTGTGTGTGTTTGTGTGTGAAGAAATGTTTGCGGATGGGAAATAACTTACCTGACCAAGCAACGTTGATATTGGACTACTCACAGTTGTGTGAACATTAACATAGGTACCGCCTTTTCATCAGTCTGACAACTTTCAGTTCTATAGATTAACAACAAAACACCTTTTATTTTACTTCACACCTTAATTTCAGTTATTTGTGACAAGCTCCATTGTTGTCTGCTGTGGTAGACTCAGTCAATACACAGCTCTACAGAGTGTGTATTATGATCGGCAAGGGTTTGAATTTGGTAATAGCTGTCTGTCAGATAACTGTGTCAGACAGGAGTAGCTTAAGCAAAGAAACTAGTTATGCCACAGTAAGAGGGTCTCATTTTAATGGTTTAGTGTTCCTGGTTAGGAGATCCATACTTACTACCATATGAGAATGATGTAATCCCTTCAAAAGTGCTCTTCATGACACAAATGGTATGCCTATTTCTGTGGCATTAATGGTTGAGACACAGCTCTCTGATGTTTGTCCTGGCATGTGTTCAAGTCTTGTAAGATGCAAATGTTGAGTATGTCAGTGATTGCTCACAGCCATGACTTATTCTCAAAATAATACTGTTCTGTATTGCTTGTCTTAATCCAAACTTTTATATATTACTGTAATGTTTTTGTTCACACTCTAGAGCTTTATAAGACATGATGGCTTATACAACATTTATTACTGTATGGCGTGCTGAAAGACCATCATAAAGTGTGAGTGGGTGCATGTTATGACACTTTCTTGTGTGTCTGTGTTGTTTACTTCATGCTATGATAATGATTGTTGTAATTCCTTGTGAGCATGTGCAGTATAGTGATATAGCAGATGTGCACCATTTAGCAAAGAGACCTTTAAGTAATGAATGTCATGAGGTATGTGTTGTCATTTGTTGTTTTTTGTTAAGACCTAATGGAATTAGCCTCTGGGATACTTTGCCAACATCCATGATATGGAGTTAGATACCTACAGGCAGAGGATAACAGGCCAGTGTACATTTGCTGTATGTGCAATTAAATCTACCACAGGTGAATTACCAAGCACATTGTTGTATGTTAATGTAGTGTCATAAAGTTTTTGCTATTGCTTTTGTGATGATAGGAAGTACTGAGAGCCATGCCAGGAGAAGTAGGACAATGGATGTGTGACATGTGCCAGCACAGCTAGCTGGAGTTTTGTAAATAATTATATGTCATTTATATATCAAACTGATTTGGACAGATGCTTGTGCTGAAAATATACCTGTGAGGTATGATTGCGTTAAAATGTATCAACAGTGTGTCCTGTTGGAAGGAAGAGAAATGTACATTTATTAGTGTAACTGAATTAAAATATAGGTTTTAACAGAGGACTGGAAGCAAAGATGTTAATCTTAAACTTCAAAAATAGTAAAAAAAAAATAATTTAATGGGGTAAGCCATAAAGATGTTATCCCACAGTTTTGAATGGAGCCAGAGACGCAATATCTATGCTAGTGAACAGTTTGTAGTGCCTGTAGGAAGAAGGGAAGTGTTTTATGAATTTATGACTTCCAGGAGATCTGAGCATAGCTCTATCTATGTGTAGTGTAACACATAGGTGTTAAACCGGTATACGTTCATAATGTCAAAGACCACAACAGTGAAGCAGCTTCCATAAACTCCTAACTGTGCCTTCACAAAACCTCAAATGCCGATATTCCAAACCTCAATATCTTGCCCCTTTTTGACCCATGTTAGCATTTGTTTGTAGGTGTGGTGCAGTCAAAAATGTTGACTTTCAAGGGTTTGTTGGCTTTCTGAGGTTTTGGTAGTACATGTTTCGCAGAAATGGTTCGTCATTGTGCACGTTTTTGTGTTGTGACCTTTGACATTATGAAAGTAAATCTTTAAACCCCTAGCAGCTTCTAGTGTTGATGAGTGTGAGAAATAGAGTCAGATGACCAGATGTGATGTCATGGTGTATTCAGCTCTCAAATAGTATTTAGATATTAGTAGGAAATTGCTCTCAGCATTCTGTATTCTGTTTTGGACCTGACAACAAGGACCACTCACCCATATCATCTTGCCTTGTTCTATTTAGTGAGTAACTTTTCTGGGGAGCAGTAATTCTCTTTAGAATAGTCAGGAAAACATAATGAGATTAGAAGTACTATTTCTCTTTAACTGTGTGAAAGTTTCCATTGGTGTTATTTTTAATATCTTCTGTGACTGAAACTCTGGTGTTTACTGTTATTAGATATTTAGTATTTTTTTGTTATTTTATTATTTATTATTAAATATATTTAAACTTCTCATTGTGGCTGGTTCTTTTTTAGAATATTTAGGTTTTGAGAGTATTTGCACTTAATAGTTTTGTGATAACTGTGGCTACTCCTGAAAGCCTGGCTGTTTGGTCAACATTACCATTTGTATTAATATAAATTTTACTCAGTATAATTGGGTACCCTTGTAAGACCCTTAAAATAGCTGGCAGGGGTTTTGGTGGTAGTGATAACTATCTTATGGTCTGGGCAAAAGGCGGCACAGAAGGTGAATCTGTGCCTGCCGTTCCCAGGTGTGTGTGTGTGTGTGTGTGTGTGTGTGTGTGTGTGTGTGTGTGTGTGTGTGTGTGTGTGTGTGTGTAAATTAAATGTCAAAGAATGTGTGTGCCAGCTGCTTGGAGGAGGGACACAAAACACTGGTTTCACAGAGAGGGTGTGGGATGGCTTATCTTGGAACCCCAGCTAAGGACTCAACTCTAAGTTGTGCCAGTGGGGCATCTTATTGAGGGTCTGGACAGATATAGAGTGGAACCAGCTCCTGGACTGAACGTGTTCCCTGGGTGCTCTTAAGGGAAATTGTGCTCAATGCAGAGAGGTCTGCATCTGGAAATACTGAGTGCATCCATTTGTATTCCTAGTGAGCATCCCTCTCCAGTGTCAGTGGTGAGGATTTGGACTCCTTTATTACTGGTCCAGTGTGGGAACAAATTAGTCCGGGGTCTGGATCCCTCTGTCTGTCTCCCTCCAGGTCTCCAGTAAGACTCCCCACTGGCACAGCATAGAGCATACATTGGTGGCAGTGATGGGGGTCAGAAATTGGTGAGTAGTGGTGTAGATATTTAACTTCCGTAGCCTGTATGCAGTTGTCACTAAAGGTGTGCATTCTCTCAGAAGCCACATGATGAATATTCAGAGTTTCGTACCACAACAGTTTTATTCATTTACATTTTTATTGTTACTTTACTAAGTTAGGGAGAGCAGGCAAAGATGTTAGCAGGGGATTATGGCAAGCTGACAAAGAACCAGTTGGCCAAAGTGGGTGAAGCCAAAAGACTGGTGTATGCCAACCTAACTAAAGAGGACATTATTTCACTCTTAGATGCAGCTCAAACCAGCAACCAGGAGGATAACCAGTCTGTTGAGGGGAATTTGCAGCCCTCAGAAACAGGACAGTTCAACTTTTCCTCAGAGGACTTAAAAAGCCACCTGGAGTAAAAGAGACTTGAACTGGAGGCCAAATGTTTGGAATTAGAATCAGCAGAGAGACTGTGGCATTTAGAGGCTGAAGAAAATGAGAGACTGTGGTGTTTGGTGGCTGAAGAAAATGAGAAGCAGCATCAACATGAGAGGGAGATGCTGACTCTTTGCCAGGGTCATGGAGGTAATGCAGAAGGGAATAACCAAACCGCAGAAGCAATAAAGGTCAGTAAATTTCTTCTTCCACAATTTACAGTGGGTGATAATACTGATAGTTTTATTCATATATTTGAAAGGGTGTGTAAACAGTATAATGTTGACTAAGGACGCTGAGTATGATTCCTGACCCCCTTACTCCATGGTAAAGCTGTAACTGCTGTTTATAAATTGTCTGATACTGATTGCTTAAACTTTGATACAGTTAAAAAATGTTTATTGAAATGTTTTAAATTAACACCTGAAGCCTATAAGAAAAAGTTTCATGAGCATAGATGCAAGGAAGATGAAAGTGTGTGTGATTATATTGCTGAGTTAAGCACTTATTTTCATAGGTGGGTGAGTGGGTATCAGGTCACCACTTTTAAAAGGCTGGCAGACCATTTGTTGAAGGAATAAGCCATTAATACTTTGCTTGAGGACATGAGCATCTAGTTGGCAGACGAAGAATGCAACTCTGCAAGTGAGCTGGGAAAGGAAGGGGACCTCTACTTAGCAAGCATGGCATCACTGCACAGGAAAGGGATACACAGTGCTGCACATAGATATAAGGCAACTCATGGTGAATAGCCGAAACTGCCCCAACTGAGTCCACCAGTAACAGGGGAAGCCACTAGTTCAGGTTCACAGCCAGGATCAAAGGTTAAATGTTTTAAATGTAATCCGTGGGGCCATGTAGCATATAGATGTCCATGGAGACAAGATGGGGAAAAAAGATGGGGGTGCCAGCAAGTCAGAATAACAGTATGCCAGTGGTAAGTTGTTCGGAGACAAGAAGGGTACCAAACTATCACAAGAGGTTATATCATATCTTGGATGGAAAACAGGTCACTGCTAAGAGACATTCAGCCTCTGACATAAACATTGTGATGTGTGCAGTGTTTAAAAAGGAGCAGTACTTGCTTGGGCAGTCCACTGCGGTCAGAGCTTTAGGAGGGACCCCATTTCATATGCCTTTGATGAGGGTTTACTCTGACCGCGTGGGTGGAAAAGGAAGCAAGCAAGTAAGTGTGTTTGAGGGTATCCTTACAGATGTCCTGATAAGGTATGATTTTGATAATGCAGTACCGTGTGTGTATGCAGTTACACACAGTCAGGACTGGAGACAGGCATGTGGGCTGGTAGCTTAGGGAAGAACCATACAGACACCACACCTGAAGCCAGGACTGGTGAGGAGACTATTTCAAGGAGGGAACTACCCTGTAGCAGTGAGCCTGAAGGTGAACCACAGCTGCTGGTAGGTACTGATGTTCCCTGGGAACAGAGTGACTGCAAGGGCAGAGATGAATAGTAGTACCCGGGCTGACAGTGAAGAACTGCTGTCAAAGGATACCAGATTTCCTGTGGAATGGGAGCTGGGAAGATTCACAAAAGTAGAATTGAGACAGGCTCGGCTCCCAGACACTACACTAAGAGACTTGAGGGATGTAACTAGGAAGGCACCTGATTCTCAAGCAAAAGAGGATTCTGTATACTGGAATAAATGGATACTGTATAGAGAGTGGACCCCTGAGGGAGGGATAGAGGGTGAGGTAATACCGCAGTTGGTAGTGCCTAGAGCCTACTGTCTGGCACTTCTAGCCATACCCCATGACATTCCTTTTGCAGGTTATATGGGCATAAAGAATACCACGAGACATATTATGCATAATTTTTATTTGCCTGGGATGGCAAGGGATGAAACAGTATATTGAAGGACCTGTCAGCAGTGCCCAAAAGTAGGCAAGACAGGAGAGAAGGTCAAAGCTCCTTTTATGCCTTTGCCTGTGACTGAGGAGCTGTTTCAGAGGGTAGGTATGGATATTGTGGGGCCTCTGAGTACCCCAAGTGCCACAGGGAAGCAGTATACCCTAGTGGTAGTTGATTATGCTAATAGATACCCTGATATGGTGGCTCTTTCCTCCATTAAGGCAGAGAAGGTGGAAAATGCTTTGTTAGAGATTTTCAGAAGGGTAGGTTTCCTGAAAGAAATACTGACTGCCAGAGGTACCAATTTCATGTCAGACCTTCTTTGTCTGTAGAAGCACTGTGGGGTGAAGCACCTAAGGACCACTCCCTACCATCCCCAGACTAATAGTCTTGTGGAAAGGTTAAAGTCTGCACTAAAGACCATGCTACAGGCATTTGCAGACCAGTTTAAGAGATAGTGGGACAAATATTTGCCCTATCTGCTATTTGCTTACAAAGCAGTATCCCAGGAATTCACAGGTTTTTCACCCTTTGAGTTGCTGTATGAGGATAGCATGAGGGGACCTTTATATCTGATTTGTGATAAGCGGGAGGGTGAGTGTGAATCCCACAAAAATCTGTTGTGGTATTTGTCCTAAACATTAGGACAAAGCTCAGGGAGCTCATGGGTTTGGCCCAGGAGAAACTAGCAGGAGCACAACAGCAGAAAAAGGTCTGGTATGACAGGAATGTTCGTGCCAGAGAGTATTCTGTGTGGCAACAGGTTCTAGTCCTCATTCCTGTCGGACCCAACAAGCTGTAAGCAGCTTGGGATGATCCTTTCAAAGTGGTAAGGAAGGTCAGTGGTTTTAACTACATGTTAGAATTACTAGGCAGGAGCCAGGTCACAAACTGTACCATGTTAACATGATAAAACCTTACCATGATAGGGAGGCCCTTGTGCTGGTATTTGCAATGGATGGCAAGAGGTGTATGAGGGAGACCTGGTGACTAATCTCCTCAGTGAGGCTCAGACTGACACCGCCGTGGAAGGGTTAGCAATATCCCAGTGGCTATCCCCTACCCAAGTTTGAGAAATCCGAGCGGTGTTAAAGGAGTTTTGGGGCATGTTCTCTGGGAAATCTGAGTGCACCCACTTGGTGCAGCCCCATCTGCATACAGGACCCCAAAGGTCTATCAAGCAGGCCCTTACAGGGTACCTGAGAGAGTCAGACAGACTCTGAGGGCAGAGATACAGGTAATGTTGGAACTGGGGGTCATCCAGAAGTCCAGCAGTCCCTGGACCTCCCCATTGGTGCCGGTACCAAAGAAAGATGGCAGCATCAGGTTCTGTGTGTACTACAAGAAACTAAATAGTCCCACATAGTCAGATGCTTACCCCATGCCTAGGACAGATTAAGCCTTAGAGCAGCTGGGTGGAGCTAAGTATCTGACCACTATTGATCTGACTAAGGGCTATTGGGAGTTGCCCTTGACTCCCATGGCTAGAGACAGTTCAGCCAAAGTGAATCCTTTCGGATTATACAAGTTCACAAAGATGCCCATTGGGATAAAACATGCCCCAGCAACCTTCCAGATGCTGGTATATTGTATCCTAGCAGGAGCAGGAGATTATGCCCTTGCTTACCTGGATGATATTGCCATTTACAGCCATTCCTGGCATGAGCACCTTCAGTATGTCAGGGAGGTCCTGGGCAGACTGCAAAGGGCAAGGTTGACCATTAAGCACAGTAAGAGTCAGGTGGGTATGGCAGGCATCTCCTACCTGGGACATAGAGTGAGGAGTGGTAAGATCAGGCCAGAAACTGTCAATGTGGAAGCTGTTCAGGCTTGGTCTGCCCCTGTTACTAAAAAGCAGGTAAGGGCATTCTTGGGGACAGTGGGGTACTATAGAAAGTTTGTTCCCAATTATACTACAGTAGCTTCTCCCCTCACATACGTGACAAGAAAAAAACAGGCCAGACAAGGTAATGTGGACTCCAGCCTGCTAGCAGGCATTCCAAAAGCTTAACGAGGCTTTGGGAGGACCCCCTATGTTAGCCAGTCCAGTTTACAGCAAACAATGTATTGTGCAGGTGGATGCTTCAAACCATGGGGTGGGGGTGCACTCAGCCAGATTTCCTCAGAAGGATAAGAGCACCCAGTGGTATATCTTTGCTGTAGACTCCAACCTTGGGAGGAATAATATGCAGCAATTGAAAAAGAATGTTTAGCCATAGTATGGGCACTGCAGAAACTTCAACCCTATTTGTATGGATGGAAATTCACTGTAGTTGCAGACTACAATCCCATAACATGGCTACACTGAGCTAGCCAGCAAAATGCCAAGTTACTAAGGTGGAGCCTAGGATTGCAGGCATATATGACAGTACAGCACCATAGTGGGATTAGTAATGCCAAGGGGCAGGTGGAATCTCAAGACAGGTTATGGGGTAATGTATTCCTAGATAGGCTTATTTCTCTCAAGCCATGTTACTCAAGGGGTACTTGAAAAACTAGCTTGAGTCTTCAAAGGGGGAGAGGTGTGACAATAGGAGGTACTACCAGCCATGCAAGAAGATGTAGGGCAGTGGATGTCTGACCTGTGCCAGCAAAGCTAGCTGGAATTTTGTAAATAATTATATGTCATTTGTATATCAAACTGATTTATACAGATGCTTGTGCTGAAAATGTATCCTTGAGGTTTGCTTATGTTAAAATGTATCAACAGTGTGCCCTGCTGGAAGGAAGAGAAATGTACATGCATTACTGTAACTGAATTAAATGTATATGTTTTAACAGAGGACTGGAAGAGAATAGGCTAATCTTAAATTTCAAAAATAGAAAATTAAACTTAATGGGTTAAGCCATAAAGATGTTATCCTACTGTTTCGAATGGAGACAGAGACACAGTATCTGTGCTAGAGAATAGCTTGTAGCTCCTGTAGGAAGAAGGGAAGTATTTTATGTTTTTATGACTTCCAGGAGATCTGAGCAAAGCTCTATCTGTGTGTTTTGTAACACATAGGTGTTAAACCCCTAGCAGCTTCTAGTGTTGATGAGTGTGGGAAACAAGAGTCAGATGACCAGAGGTGATGTCATGGTGTATTCATCTCTCAAATAATATTTAAATATTAGCAGGAAATTGCTCTCAGCATTCTGTATTCTATTTTGGACATGACAACAAGGACCACTCACCCAAAGTATCTTGCCTTGCTCTATTCAGTAAGTAACTTAACCAGAGAGCAGTAATTCTCTTTAGATTAGTCAGGAAAACATAGTGAGATTAGAAGTACTGTTTCTCTGTAACTGTATGAAACTTTCCATCAATATTATTTTTAATATCACCTGTGACTGAAACGCTGGTCCTACTGTAAATAGATATTTAGTATTTTCTTGTTTTTTTTTTCTATTATTAAATATTTTTAAACTTTTCATTGTGGCTGGTCCTTTTTTAGATTATTTAGGTTTTGAGAGCATTTGCACTTATTTATGTGGTGATAACTGTGACAACTTCTGAAAGCCTGACTGTTTGGTCAACATTACCATTTGTATTAATATTATTTTCACTCAGTATAATTAAGTACCCTTGTAACAGCCTTAAAGTAGTTGGCAGGGGTTCTGGTGGCAGTGATTACCTTATGGTTTGGGCAGAAGTGGGCACTGCAGGTGAATCTTTGCCAGCCTTCCCCAGGTGTGTGTGTGTGTGTGTGTGTGTGTGTGTGTGTGTGTGTGTGTGTGTGTGTGTGTGTGTGTGTGTGTGTGTGTGTCTGTGTGTGTGCACGCGCAAATCAAATCTCCAAGAATGTGTGTCAGCTGCTTGTAGCAGAGACACAAGGCAATGGTTTCACAGAGAGGGTGTGGGAGGACTTAGCTTGGAACCCCAGATAAGGACTCAACTGTAAGCTGTGCCAGTGGGGAGTCTTATTGGGGGTCTGTACAGATATAGAGAGGAGACAGCCCCTGGAGTGAGCGTGTTCCCTGGGTGCTCTTAAGGGAAATTGTCCTTAATTCCCAGAGGTCTGTATTTGGAAATACTGATTGTATCCATTTGTATTCCAAGTGAACATCCCTCTCCAGTGTCAGTGGTGAGGATTCAGACTCCTTGATTACTTGTCCAGCGTGGGAATGTCACAGCTTTTAACAAGGCTCACTTCAGAGTTAGATATACATCGCAGTATACTGCATTCACATCTGTACTTTAATACACTTAATCACTTTAGCATGTTAGGTGTGCATTGATTAAGTAGCAAGAATGTATCACAGCCACAAATAATTGCAGCCTGACATTTGTTACATTTACCCTTTAACTGATGTATCAGTGGCATAATGCTGGCATACACTTTTATTTTACCCATGTCTTGTGTGGGTTACCTATTTGTGATATACACAAAACTACAGCCTATGTAAATTAATATACATCATGAAAAATACAAATAAAAAATGGACAAGCATAGGAATCTGTCTAGTTCCAACCTCACCACCAAAAGTGTTGAGGAAAATATATAAAACAAAGAACCTAATAGTCTTAGAACTTTGTTGATGAGCTCAGTCAGAATGTTGAGTCTTTCGGCTTTTCCCGGTTAGGGGTCGCCACAGCAGAACTCCGGCCCGCTAATGATTGGCAGTAGATTTTTACATACCAAGTTGCCAGCTCTGACGCACAACCTTCAACGAAGGTACGCCCATTCATGCATGTCTCCACACAGAAGACGCTATAGCTGAGAATCAAACAGGACTGCGTCTTACTGTGAGGCGACAACGCTACAGCAGCACCACCACTGCAGTTGATGAGCTCAGTCAGAATCAGACACAGCTGCTGCCTCATAGGTCTGTGATGAATAAAGGCTTGTTGCTTTGGATTTTATGATTTATGGAAATTATTCTGACTGATGAGCTCAGTCAGAATAATTTCCATAAATCATGAAATCCAAAGCAACAAGCCTTTATTCGTCACAGACCTATGAGGCAGCAGCTGCGTCTGCTTGACAGAGAAATTAGCAGTATTTGTCTTCTTTTCTACTTAAAAGACTGGAAAAAGCAGTTTGTGAGGCTATAAATGAATATACAGTTAATTATAATAGAGAGAACATAAGCAATCAAGCAACTAAGCTCACCATGTAGCTGGATGGATGTCCTGCTGTCTGCTCAGTCTGCAGGGCCTACAATAAACTCTATACTCCATGACCTTGGTATTCTTACACAGCATGGCTCAAAGTGCCTCAAACAGGTAAAAAAGAGCTTCCACAACACACTGGAAAAAAAGATCAAGAGGAAAGGATGAGAAAGATCCAGAAAAAGGGGATAAGGACTGGAATTTCTGCCAGACTGAAGGCAAATCCTTTCAGGCCTGCATTACCATCCTTAATTCTAGCAAATGTGCACTCTGTGGATAATAAGATGGACTATATAAGGCTGGAAATAACATCACAAAGCAAGGTGAGAAATACTTGTGTTCTTATGTTTACAGAAACCTGTCTGCATTGTGACATTAATGATAGTGCAGTTCAACTGGAAGGGCTCACTCCTTTTCACGCAGACAGAGCTCAAGGACTCAGTGGGAGATCTAGAGGAGGTGGAGTCTGCATGTATGTAAACAATATCTGGTGTATAATATGTGTGACTGCCCATAGCAATTGCTCTGAAAATATATAGAGTTCTTAGCAGTCAGATATAGATCTTTTAATCTGCCTAGAGAGTTCAATGGTATCAGCATCAGAGTGATGCATATCCCACCGAGTGCAAACACAAAAGAGGCACTGGCTACACTGTATAACCCAGTATGTGAGCTGCAGAATAAAAACCCAGATTTTGCACACATCATTGCAGGTTACTTCAAACAGGCAGATCTAAGGTCAGTATTACCCAACTAATACCAGCATACAAAGGGCAACAACACCTTGGACAAGGTATACACCAGTATCAAGATGGCATATAAAACAGTGCAATATCCACACTTGGGCAGTTCAGACCAACTCAGCATCATGCTAATGCCAGCATACAAACCTGCACTAGTCAGGGAAAAACTCACTGTGAAGCAAATCAGGGTATGGCCAAATGAAGCATTCATAGCACTCCAATATTCCTTTGACAATACAAACTAGAGCAAAGAGGCTGCAACAGCTGATCTACATGTTAACTTGGTCAAATACACAGAAACTGTGAGGGCATATATATCTAAATGTGTAGATGATGTGACCATCAACAAAAACATCATCATAAGATCCAACCAACAACCCTGGATCACCAGCAAGGAATACAAGCTTCTGAAGGAATGTAATGTGGAATTCAAATCAAAAGACAAGGAAGCTATCAGTGTGGCAAGGGCAAACCTGAAGACAGCGATAAAGGAAGCAAAAAGGGCTTATGGAAAGAAAGTACATAACCACTTTACTGATGAGATACCCCAGTAGCATGTGGCAGGGCATAAAAGCCATATCTGAACAGCCCCCCCCCCCCATCAGCCCAATGCAAAGACAACACAGAATTCCTGGATAGGCTGAACACCTTTTTCTAAAGGTTCAAGGAGAGTAACAGTTCAAAGGCAGTGAAACTCACTACAGACCCAGGAGACAAAGTGCTCAGTCTAAACTCAATAGAAGTGAAGAGGACCCTACAACAGGTAAATCCTAGGAAGGCTGCAGGACTGGACAACATCATGGGAAAGGTGTTAAAGGACTGTGCTGAACAACTAAGCACTGTACTCACAGATATATTTAACATCTTCATCGGTGAATCAAGGGTACCCAAATGCTTCAAAAACACAAATATTATTCCACTACCAAAGAAATCATCTCCCTCAAGCCTCAATGACTACAGACCATTAGCCCTCATGTCCAGCTTTATGAAAAGCTTTGAAAGGTTAGTCAAAAAACACCTGACAGCAAGCCTTCCAGTGGCACTAGATCTACTCCAGTTCATATATTGTGCCAATATTTCCATGGTTGGATGCCATTTTGATTGCACTGCATCTCTCATTGGTACACCTTGAGAACAAGGTGTTGGAATGTTGTTTATTGACTTATTTTCAGCATTCAATACTGTCATCCTACAACAGCTAATCAAAAAAAGTGTTCATCATGTGCAACTGGACCCTGGACTTCTTGACCGAAAGACCTCAAAGGATATGTGTGGGCAATAACTCTTCAAAAAGTATCACAATCAGCACAGGAGTACATCAAGGCTGTGTGTTGAGTCCATTACTGTTTACTGTACTAATCCACAACTGTAAAGAGAGATTCAACACCAGCCACATCAACAAGTTTGTGGATAACACTACAGTCATGGGTCTCATCAGTAAAGGAGTTGAAAAAGACTATAGGCAGGAAGTGAGCACACTGATTGACTGGTGTGCCAAGTACAACCTCGACCTTAATGTCAACAAAACAAAGGAGATCATAATGGACTTCAGGAAAACACAACCATCTCATTCACCTCTCATGATTAGTGGCAAGATGGTGGAAAGGGTGTCTGGGGGTTTACATTGCAGAGGATCTATCTTGGTCAATAAACACCAGTCATTAGTAAAGAAGGCTCAACAATGTCTGCATTTCCTGAGGAGACTGAGGAAAGTAAGTCTACCATCCCCTATCCTTTCCACCTTTTTTAGGGGTACCATGGAAAGTATCCTAATGTGTAACTTTTCAGAGTGGAATGGTAGCTGCTCAGTTTCAGACCAAAAAGCCCTAGAAAAGGATAGTAAAAGTGGCAGAGAAGATACCTGGCTCCAAACTTCCAGCATTATAGGAGTTATACACAGCATGATATCACAACAGAGATAAAAAAAAAATAATCAAGGATCCTATACACCCTGCTTATGAACTTTTCACATGCTTGTCATCTGGCAGAAGATATGGCAGTGTGCACTGTAAAATGTCTAAGTTCAGAAACAGCTCCTTTCCTCAGGTGGTGAGACTTTTGAATGCCGGCAATAATCTCAGGGAAGCCAGAGAGTGACAAGATATGGGAAAGCCAACTCTTTTGGTGCAAATAAATGAGAGACAGTTCAGATTCTAAACATAAACAATACATAGATGGCAATGAATGTGCAATATTATACTAACTAGATCCATTTCTATTTATGTACATGGGTGAATAAAGTTAACATGATTTTCTTTATCAAATCAGTATAAAATGATTTCTGTTAAAATGCTATTTGTGGAACAATTATATTTTAATTATATGTTACATTTCCCTCTTTAGCCTCCCCTGCTTCTTATTTCTGCATTAACTCCATTATATGAATACAGTTTCCATGGTTATCTTCCCTTCCATCTTAATTGCTTCATTACACTTACCTTTTCTTTTTTTTACTACAGGACCCTTACATGGATGGAGTTTGATGGAGAGGTACCCAGCCAGTGAGTGTCATTGCCACCCATAACAAGGGATGGAACACCATTGTACAGTTGCTGTTTCTGGCACCCAATACACAACCCCCTTGAGAGTATACACTATTCCTTGTCCCTGGACAACATTACCAGTATAAACAATGATTATAACAAAGACTGGACCACCACAGACAAACTATTAACCAATAATTGGTGAGACACAGCAAACACTTTACCCAGAGTAAACTTGACTGAATGACAGTTAAGTGCTTTCATCCCAGATGGGACTTTTTCAGAACTACCATTGACTAGGTGTCACACGAGTGACGAGGATGAATATGATTTTATATTAAATAGGTGTCTAGTCATTGCTGGGATCTTTAGTATTCCCAAGATCCATAAAAATGAGACTAACCCACCCCTCAGACCTTTAGTAGATGCTAAAAGAAGTAAAATTTACTACATCGCAAAGTTTTTGGATAATATTTTGAAAGAATCAGTTGCGATGTTGCCCCAGATTTGCCATGATTCCTGGGATTTTTTAGCAAAAATGTCCAATGTTGCATTTAGTGAACATTGTGTACTAGTTACAATTGATGTGTGCAACTTATATTTAGTTATACCCCACATCAAGGGGTTAAAATGGTTAGAAGAAATTGTATGGGACATTAAAATATTATCCCAGGATAGTATTAACTTAGCTGTGAGTTTGATGGATGTGGTTCTTTCCAAAAAATGTCTCTTTTTTTTGAGGGTCAGTTGTTCAAGCAGGCTACTGGAGTTGCTATGAGGGCAGCATATGCCCCCAGTTTAACTATTTTAGTAATGGGCTATTGGGAAAATAATTTTGTTTTTAATACTTCCTTCAAAGACAGTTGGTCTTATTATACCCATTTCTTGAATGTTTTATTGTGTGGATGGATACTGAAGTAAGATTATTAGAATGGTTTAATTATATTAATATGTGAATGTGTCAAGTAAAGGATACTATAGTGTTTTTAGATGTGTAATTACATAAAGACTATGGAAATTGGTGTTCTGTGCCAAATATTCATATGAAATCCACTTTTTCTAATATGTACCTCCACTAGCAAAGGTACCATCATACATTTCAGAAGAAGTCAGTTGTAAAAGGCCATTTGTATAGGCTGGTTCTGATGGTATCAGATGAGATGGTATTTATAGTGGACTGCAATAAGCTATTAGACAAATATGTTATCCTATAGATTTTCTATAGGGAATTACGGAGAAGTAGAAGGTAAGAGGCTTAGTGGGTTTTATTGCCCCCTTTTAGCTTATTCCCACTCCATGGAAAGGGAGCAGGGGAAAGTATCTGGTTTAAATGCTCAAAAGCATTCAGGATGATTTTACTAAATCATTCATTACTACCTTTTCTGTGGATTCCTGTAATATATTGAATGTTATTGTTGATAATTGATTTGTTTTTTGTTTGTTTTTATCAGATGTTCAATTGAAAAATTTACTTGGAGACAAGCCCAAGACAGTGTTCAGGAAAAACAAATGTTTTAAGGAATTGGCGGAGAGAGGGCAATATAATAATAATAATAATAATAATAATAATAATAATAATAACAATAATAACAATAAGCTGAAATATGGCATGTTTAAATGTGGGCATTGTGCCTGCTGCAGTTCCATTTTGGTTTGGGAATCTGTTTATATTAATAGATGACACTTCAAGTCTTATGGTTATTATAATTGTGATTCTAGTTGGGAGGTTTATGCAGCATGTTGTAATTTATGCCCTGCTTTTTATTTAGGTAAAACTTCTAGGAAATTGAAGAATAGACTATATGAGCATGAATTAGATGTCAAAAAGGGCAAAGTTACTAATGCATTATACAGGCATATTCAGAACCACCCAACACATTATTTTAAATTTAGGGTTATGAAGCAGGTTAAAAGATACCCTCAGGGCATTGTAATAGATGAATGCTTACTAATAAGGGAATTAATGTGGCAACTTCATTTAAATGCTGAAGTGGCCCCGAATTTAAATGAAGCTTGCTCCATTTGCCCAGTTATTAAACTTAAAAGTTTGCAATTATAAATTGTGATACCAAGTCAAATACATATTTATTTTATGTGAATTTTTTTTATGCATACATTTTTTTTAAATATTACAAGAGGTAGTTTATTTTTTTACTTTTTTAAGACTAATATGTATAAATTATTTTTTTAATTGATGAGTTAATTGGTTAGTCAATCACATGATTTTAAGAGTAGTATTTATGTGAGCTGTTTTTAGTCAATGGCAGTTCTGAAGAAGTTGCATCTGGGATGAAAGTGCTTAACTGTCATTGAATAAAGTTTGCTCCAGGTAAACTGCTTGCTGTGTTTCATTGATTCTTGGTTGATAAACAACGATTATGCCATTTGAAATCTTCTGCATGGAAATGACAATGAAAGTGGTGTGTGTCATTAGAGACCCAAAAGACCAATCATGTTGTCTTTGGAATCCATGCCTAAATAAACTTTGCCTCGATGGCAGTCTGAAACATATGCTGATTGACTCTAAGTACGAAATGCATGCCAAGGGCAAACTGTGATATTTTATAGCACAAACCCCCATAGGAATATCCATTATTGTGGGTATACTCCTATCTGAAAATGTGTTGTGTCGGGTGCATGGAGAGAACCCTGGGGGTTCGCAGGCATGGAATGTCTCTTCCACTCCTGGGACAGTAAACACTTTGTACAGTTACCAGCTCATATGGGTGTGTGGCTATAAGGAGCATGTATGACCACCCAGGATGGTGACTGACAGTGTTGCAATGTTCTCTGACTGAGATGCCTGTATATGAGTCTTGCTGTCATCCTCAGCCCATCATGGGTAGCAACATGAACCATATACTGCTCCAGTCTCTATATATGTCACCACTACATTGGTCTGCCTTTTGAATACTTAAATAGATGTGACTACATGCGGCATAGGCGTGACAATGTAGCATGCGTGGTAAAGGTGTTTGATCAATAAAAGACATGCCACAAGCAAACCTTCCCTGCCATCATGGTGCTGCTGCTGTGGCACTGCCAATATTTCTGTATCAGCACATAAACCATGGGACACTGTGGTCATACCACATTATGCTTGTGTATTATTGGAATACAAAACAGTGTAAGAAACTTCTCTGTGTGGAAGACTTTTAGTCCATATATCTCTAGTTAATCACTGTATACTAATCAGATCTGACAAAAGTAGTAGAAGTAGCAAACTTAAACTCGTATTAAGTAAAAAAATAAATAAATAATAAAAAAATATATAATTGTACAGAATTACAAAGTACTCAAAAGTAATCCAAGCAAGGAAGGCAGTCTGTTTCAAGTCGAAAATCCTTTATTAAGTACACGGACAAGTGATCCAAGTAAAACAAAACTAGAGTAATAGTTTCCTCACAAGCTTTCTAAATATATATACTTCTTATCAGGCAAGGGAGTAGTTTATTGTGTTGTAAAACAAAGTGTTATGGGTACACATGTTAAATTCACATCCTTTCCCCCATCAGTGTGACATTCGAGATGGTTCTGCCCTACTTAGTAGCTGTCATAATAATATAACCCTTATGTACTTTAAATACAATTTATAATGATGTGGTACCTCTTATTTAACCAGATTATTAAGTAGATTATTAAGTCTGTGATTTTATCCAAGACAATATACTACATGGCTGGAAATATATCAACCTTAATCCATTTGGCAATCAAAAAAAATATATAAATATATACATATACACTTTGTATGTAAAAATACAATTGTAAAAATCATATTCTAATTTCATAACCTAGTAAAAACTCTGTACCCATGAACTACCACATAGGCGGTAGTCTACTTAACACTGAAAGTGTGATAAGAGACCTTGGGACACAAGTGGACAGCAGTCTCTCCTTTGATAATCACATCACCACAGTAGTCAGGAAATCCTTCTATGTGGCACACCTTACTGCATTAGGTTTCTCATCCAGGAAAAAAGAGGTCATTGTTCCCCTCTACTCATCACTTATTAGACCCATTATAGAGTAGAACACCCTTTTTGGTATGTACCTCACAAGACATCTCCAACAACTGGAAAGGCCGCAGAAATATCCCACAAAGAGGATTACTGGCCTCAAACAGATGCCCTAGGCAGACTGTCTCAAAAAAACTCCAGCTTTACTCCATCGCATATCGCCTACTCAGAGTTGATCTCTGCCTAACATACAAAGCTATGTCAAACCCAGAGCTGTTGGACATGCTCCACTTAAAGAAATCCCAATCCCTCCGAGCTACATGCTCTAGATACCTAAACCTTGTCACCACAATAAACAGAACATGTTGGAGGGATAGATTTCTGTCCCTGAGACTTCCCATACTCTGGAACAGACTACCTATCTATGTCAAACAGCGCTCCTCATTAGCACTCTTCAAGAAAAATCTTGATAATTGGATGGTTAATAGGAAATTCACCCCAGGGATCACTTCTGTGGCTCTGTTCGACAGGGGCACAGGTAAATAATTTTCTTGGGTGGTGAAAGCCAGGGTACCTTTTTGGCAAGGCTTATATATTCCCTAGGGCCAATAGCCTAGTACCAACCTATGAACCTATTGTAATTAAGATCACTTTCATCTTCTAGACTTCTTCAGGTCTGTGTACAAGAACCCTAAAAACTATCTATAAAAATATATATAACTGTATAATTAGTTAATATTGTTATTACACATCATTTTGAATAAAGTGGAAAAAAGAGAACCAGAAAAAGAAAAAATAATAAGAAAAAATGTATGGTGATGGAAACAAAATATACACTTAAATTACAACTGATTTAAAATGATATTTAAAACCAACTGGTAGAATAAAATAAAATAAAATAAAATAAAAATAAAATGTTATATTATGCAGTGTAAGTATGCAAAGTATCCCCCATCCAAGGTAGACACAAGTACTACAGTGACTTTTTCTGTGTCCTTGATTTTGCAGAATGTTCTGGTTTTCTGTCATATTTTTATACTGTTGATTTTTGCTTCTTATTATTCAGAAAATGCATGTTGTTGCAGTGCCTGTTGCTCTCTATTTAAGTAACAATGCTTTAATGACCATCAGGTAAGCTTGTCTGAGATTGTAAGATGCAAGTAAGCTTTAATAAGCATACTTTTAAAGAAGTATCAACATTGAAAGCCTTTTTGTTGTTGCCATACAGAGAATATTTACATTAGATAACATATAAGCCTTAAATATTGAAATGCATATGACAGTATTTTGGACAGGATTACAGTATTTTCAGAAGCTCATTACATTTTTAAAGACTTGCAGTCATCTTTGCAGGCTTTACCCATAAACTAAACAGAATGCCAGTCTATCCTGTGTGGTCCATAACCTGTGCAGTAATCCTTTAAGCAATTTATCTTGAGCTTGTTTTTTGTTTGCTGTTCATTTTTTACTTTGATCATATTTTCCCCATGAAACAAGTAAATAGTTGTCAGGCAGCAGATCTTTTTTGGACAAGAGGCATTTTTACAATTGGGGATATCACAGAGATTGCTACTTTCAGCATGTTACATTGTATTTTTAAAAAGCTGAATATAAATTATAATTAAAACTGCAGTGCAAGGAGAAGTGGTTTGAGTTGAGTGCTGCTTGTTTTTTATACTTGATTTTGACTGGCATTTGAGTAATGTATTTAAAAAGTAATTTATTTTTTTCATGCCTCACAACCTTTTTGTTTCCAACTAGATATTAAGTAAGCTGTCATGTAACCAATGCATTGAAATATATATTTTTTTCTCCACTTCATTGTTTCTTGATTGGACTCTCATAATGATGGTTTAGCACCAAGGGCTGTGTATTTAATTAAAGTCAAAAAGCAAAAAAGATGACACACCAGGAGTCCTAAATCCACGGGTTTATTGTAAGCGCTTTCATTCACAAGAGTAAAATGAACTTCTTCAAACAAACTCCAATCATCCAGTTCAATCTTAAATACAGCCATTATTTAGTAGCAATGACATCATAATTATTCTTAAAAAGACATGCATTCATATACAAAAAAATTAAACCTTTACAATATGCAAATACTAAACTGTTGCAATACCTATCATAGTCAACCAGCCACAGAATAACTAATATTACATTCTTAAAACTTGCTAATAAAATCTGTGATATCACAATATCAATACAATAAATTTCTAGAAAATGGTAAGAATTATCCTTTTTCTACCTTTCCAGAGATTTCAGTTTCAACACACATTTAATTGAGCAATACTCATTTAGTCCAGGGATGCCACAACAGCTCATTTTTCTCTAATTTTAACTCCCATGGTCCCCCTCTGATGTTTTTCTTAACTTGTTCAATAATTGTATATTTAAACTGATATGAAAGGTTTTCCACGATATGCCTGGTCAATGCGTTAGCAGTATTATGTCTGGTAATATGGTATTGGTGGTTTTGCATCCTCAGAATAGGGGGTTAAGAAACTAAGGTTAAAACCTTGCTTTGTATAGAACTACTTATGTTGGATCCTGATGTTGTAGTTGGAGTAACAATATGTGTCTCTGGGAATATCTCTTCCTTCCAAAGGATGGGTTTAAAATGGCCAGTAATTCTTTTATTGGTAACTTCTATGTCAGTTGGTCTATCAAATGCTCAGGAGATCTCCTTTTGAGGAACATACCTTTCAAAAACTCACATTCCCATTTTAAAATCGTTGTTCAAGGATACCATTCTGGCTGCCCTAACAAACTGGCCTTTTACAACAGCCCTTTTTGATGATATGGGTGGTTACTTTCAAAATGCAGAAAGGAGTTTGAGTAAGTAGATTTCCTGAAGATCCTAGGCAAATATCTATTATGATAGTAGACTTTGGTCAACAGGACATCAAGGAAACTAATCGCAACAGGTTCAAATTGAAATGTAAAATACAAACAATTTGTTAAACCAGTAATGTCCATGATAAGCTCTCTAGCCAAATTTTCATCCCCTTTCCATATAAAAAACATGTCATCTTGGTACTGTGTATACCAAGTCACATTTCCCAATATGCCATAATGCAACTGGTAAAACTGCTTCCACAAGGTGATCCCATTGCAACACCTGTTTTTTTGAAGGAAAAATTCCTTATTAAATAAAATGAAATTATTGGGCAAAGCTATATCCAAAAGTGTCTCAATTAGATCATTTTTTTGGCCTTCAGTCCCCTTCATTAACAAGAAATCACAAACCCAGTCTATGCCTAACCTCTGGGGTATGACACTATATAGATCTTTGATATTAACTGTTAGAAAATTATAGTTAATGTCAAAATCCAAATGGTTGATGGCTTCTAAAAAATTCCAAGAATCACGACAGATCTGTGGTTTGGTGGCTAAGTAGTTTTTAATTTTCTGGGCAACCTCAAGAAAAACATCAGAGGGGGGCCATGGGAGTTAAAATTAGAGGAAAAAGAGCTGCTATGGCAGCTAAAAACTAATGTGTATATGTTCCCTGGACTAAATAAGTATTGCTCAATTAAATGTGTGTTGAAACTAAAATCTCTGGAAAGGTAGAAAAAAGGATAATTCTTACTATTTTCTAGGAATTTATTGTATTGATATTGTGATTTCACAGATTTTATTGTCAAGTTTTAAGAATGTGATATTAGTTATTCTGTGGCTGGTTGACTATGATAAGTACTGCAACAGTTTAGTATTTTAGTATATGAATGCATATCTTTTTAAGAATAATTATGATGTCATTGCTATTAATTAATGACTGTATTTAAGATTGAACTGGATGATTGGGGTTTGTCTAAAGAAGTTCATTTTACTCTTGTGAATGAAAGCACTTACAATAAACCCGTGGATTAGGACTCCTGGTGTGTCATCTTTTTTGCTTTTTGAGTTTTTAATGTTTTACCTGGTCATATTTGGTTTGTGTAAGGATGGCCATTTGGACTGCTCCTAATTCTCAATCCCTTTTTTCGCAAGATGGGAGTTCTATTGCAGTGGGACAGGCAGCTTCTAAAGTGAATACTGTGGGCTACCTCACTGCGCTCATTAAACAACTAACTGAAAGGGTTTAAGTTCTGTTGAAAAGAATTTCAGGACAGGACATTGTGAATAATACCACTGAGCAGCCAGTCACTTCAAATCATGTTCCAGGTATGCCTAAAACTAATATTTCATATGCCTCTGGTTCCAAAGTACCATTAACAGGTTATATTAATGGCATACCGGACTTTAATCAATGTAACAGTGTACCTAATAGTACTGTTGCTCCTGGACAACTTAATATGCAACAAACATTTTGTACTACATCTTTTCCAGGAGTCACTGATTATCTTAAATAACTAGCAAGGTTCTATGTTTTTGATGCAGGGTCAGACATGTCTATTAATCAAAACAATAATGGCCAAAGAACTTTGGTTAACAATTTAAAAATATTCTATTATAAAATGCTTCAATTTAAGAAGCTTCAGTTAGAGGTGGTTTATTTTTGAGAATGCATTCAAAAGAACATTGTACCTAAAGGGTTACGTCAATGGCATTACCCTACAGGTTAAATTAAAAACTCGCTTTTCCATCATGATTTACTCCACCTCTTTGACAAGCAGGGGCTGGAGTTTCTCAAATTATTAATCAAGCATTATGTTGCAGAAATGGAAGATTTAAAAAATTGATCTTGAAGCCCTTGAAAGGACCATTAAAAACAATGCAGACTTTGACCATTATAAATATGATTATGCTTGTATTTTTGCTAGTATTGAAGCTAATATTTCTCGAGGGCTGGATACTAAAAAGAAAAAAAATGGGGTGATATAGGCATGATAATGAGAATGGCACTGCCTATCCTGAATCATCGGATTCTCAAGTTAAACCATATGGCCCTGCAAGTGTTACTATGACAACTGGTAATGCTAACTCCTCCCATTCTGATGACATTGATGGGGATTCCATTGAGGGCAGAAATGTGATAGATGAAAACAACTACATAAGGTGTAGTGAGTGCATTAGGGACTTACAGCATTGCAGCTCTACAAACGAAGGCCCAGACCCAATTAATGGCTCCCAGGATCAACAAGGTTTTCATGGAGGCCAATGGAAGCGACAACCACAGATGCAACAAACCGAGAATCACAGGCAGCAGCAGTACAAACCGAATCACCGCAGGAGGTAACCATCATGGATGGAGACATATTAGATATTGAAGGTCCTAAAATCATGACCAACAATGAAGGTGACTTTATTATTTATAACTTTTCCTCTTTGGAAGTTCCAACTGATGTAGTTGAAATTTTTGCACGTGGGCTGACTTATTTTCCTGCTGCTAGGGCAGATTTACCAAGAACACTGTTGGACTTAAAATTGTATTTACGCAAGTTGAATTTAACTATGTCACTGGGTAATCAAACAGAGGTTATTAATCATGTTAGAGTTGCAAGCGTTTTTAATCCCCTTATGAATCTTACGCTAGCTCTGTATGAGAAACTATGTGAAATGGATATCAGAGCTTTTGTTAAAAAGCCTATTGAAAGGAAAAAAATTACACTTATGGACAAGAGAGTTAAGGACTCATTGAGTTTATTAAAAGTTCATAATGTTAGGGTTATGAAGCCTGACAAGGGAGGTGGGCTCGACTTTATGGATGAATGTGAGTATAACAGAAGGATGTATGGTATATTAGAAAGTGACAGTTATGTGAAAGTTTCCCTTAATGAATTGAATACTGCGTATCAATGAGTAGGAAGTATTTTAAATGACTTGCTCATTGAAAAATGTATAAGTTTAGATGATTATCATTATTTAGATATGGCTTCATCAATTACACCTGTCATTTTTGGTACACTCAAGATCCATAAGGACGTAAGCAACCTTCCTTTCCATCCTATTGTTGACAGTCAGAAATCAATCACATATTCTTGCATAAAATTGGTTGACCAGAAAATTGAAAACTACTTAGCCACTCAACCAGAGATCTGCCGTGATGCTTGAGGTTTTTTAGAAGCCATTAACCATTTGGATTTTGATATAAACTATAATTTCTAACGGCTGATAACAAAGATCAATATAGTGTCATACCTGAGAGGTTAGGCATAGAGTGGGTTCATGATTTCTTGTTAATGAAAGGGACTGAAGGCCAAGAAATTGATCTAATTGAGACACTTTTGGATATAGTTTTGTCCAATAATTTAATTTTATTTAATAAGAAAAATTTCCTTCAAAAAACAAGTGTGGCAATGGGATCACCTTGTGGCAGTAGTTTTGCCAATTGTGTTATGGCATATCGAGAAAGCATTTCTCTTCCAGAATAAGTATTTCATCAGTAATGTGCCTTGGTATACACAGTACCAAGATGACATGTTTTTTTAATATGGAAAAGGAGGAAAATTTGGGATCCTATTATAACCTCGAACTTGTAAAAGTTCGAATGCCACATGGTTGACACCATATGATCAAACATTTACAAGTTTGAAGGTTAAAACAAATGGCTCCATATGGCACAGAATGGGAAGAGTTCCCTTTTCTGCACTGAAGTGCGATCTCAGAGTTGGTATATTTAAGTAGCCAGGGTGTGGGGGGTGCAGGGAGTCTTGCACCCCTGCTCAGAGTGTTTAGGTAAGTTTTTCTTTTTTTTAAAAATTTTTTGTTATATATTTGATGTTTCAAACATCGCTCATATGGTGTCGATCATATGAAGTTAGAAGTTTTGAAACTTTGAGAATATAATGTAGACCCAAAATTTGGCTAGAGAGTTTATCACATGCATTACTGGTTATCTAATTTTTTGTATTTTACATTTCAATTTGAACCTGTTGCTATTAGTTTCCATGATGTCCTGTTGACCAAAGACTATGATCATAATAGATATTTGGCTAAGATCTTCAGGAAATCTACTTACTCAAACTCCTTTTTGCATTTTGAAAGTAACCACCCATATCATCAGAAAAGGGCTGTTGTAAAAGGCCAGCTGGTTAGGGCAGCCAAAACGGTATCCTTGAACAATGATTTTGAAAAAGAATGTGAGTTTTTGAAAGGTATGTTCCTCAAAAGGAGATCTCCTCAGCATTTGATAGACCAACTGATCACAGAAGTTACTAATAAAAGAATTACTGGCCATTTTAAACCCATCCTTTGGAAGGAAGAGATATTTCTGGAGACACATATTGTTATTCCAACTACAACATCAGGAGCCAACATAAGTAGTTCTATAGAAAGCAAAGGTTTTAACCATAGTTTCTTAACCCCCTATTTTGAGTATGCATTAAAGCTATGGGAAATAATTACTAAAAATTGGTCACTCGTTGTAGATGACCATGCCATACGTAATATGCTAGGTGAAACCCCCCATATCATTTTTAAGAAGGGATGTACTTTGAAAGCCTTGCTAGAAGGCCCTAGACTACCAAATCTGTATAAGGTAGGAATGGCAAAGTGTGGCCATTGTCAGTATTGTAAATTTATAACAGTCACAAAGGAATTGGAATTAAGCAATAGAACATATAAAATCAGAGGAAGATATAACTGTGAGTCATTAGTGGTAGTCTATTTGGCTAAGTGTCAACAATGTGACGGTTATAATATCAGTAAAATCGAGCATGCTTTTAAGCAGATAATATATTTGCACCAATACCATATTACCAGACATAATACTGCTATCGCATTGGCAAAGCATATTGTAGAAAACCCTTCATATCAGTTTAAATATACAGTTATTGAACAAGTTAAGAAAAACATCAGATAGACACCATGGGAGTTAAAATTAGAGGAAAAAGAGTTTCTATGGCAGCTAAAACCTAATCTGTATATGTTCCCTGGACTAATTGAGTATTGCTCAATTAAATGTGTGTTGAAACTGAAATCTCTGGAAAGATAAAAAAAGTATAATTCTTACCATTTTCTAGAAATTTATTGTATTGATTTCACAGATTTTATTGTCAAATTTTTAGAGTGTAATATTAGTTATTCTGTGCCTGGTTGACTATGATAAGTATTGCAAAAGTTTAGTATTTCAATATATGAATGCATGTCTTTTTAAGAATAATTATGATGTCATTGCTACTAATTAATGACTGTATTTAAGATTGAACTGGATGATTGGGGTTTGTGTGAAGAAGTTCATTTTACTCTTGTGAATGAAAGCGCTTACAATAAATCCATGGATTTAGGACTCCTGGTGTATCATCTTTTTTCCTTTTTGAGTTTTTGGTGTTTTTCCTGGTCATATTTAATTAAAGTCCCAGTTTTTGTGGTTTTGAGCATAGCACTGCCCATTTCTAGTTGCCCCTGCCCATTCCCATTGGCCCCACCTATTCAGCTGTCTCCTGCAGACCCCCTTTGATTTGAATTCACCAGCCGTCACTGGTAATCTCCCTAAACTGCTAATCAGAACCCAACAATCTTTCTCAGGAATTGAATCATGGCTTACAGAGTCCCAATTCCTTCTAAAGCCAAAAAAACAAAATGTTTGATATTCCACACCAAAAATACCACCCTCAACCAAGGCCAACTAAATATTTATGCAGCCGACAATACCATCTTAGAAACTGTTTAAGAAATTAAACTACTTGGTGTTATAATTGATGATTAACTCAACTTTGACCCTCACATTCAACAAAATATCAAAAAAAAATAAATAAATAAAAATAAAAAACTAGGAATACGCTACAGAAAAGGACAGTTGCTTACCACTACAATCAAAACTACCCTGGCTAAAACCTACCTGCTCCCATCACTTCTCTACGATTCCTGTATACTAACCAATCTGCAGAACTAAATTAGAGCAATGCTACAACAAAGTTGCAAAGTTTGCAAACAACTTCAACTATGGAAGACATCACTACACATCATTCAAAGAATTAAAATGTTTAGAATTAACACAACAGCTTTCATATACACGCCTATTTAGAACACACAAGCTATTTTATAGACCCACTGGCTGTCCAGCTCTACAATACCTAATACAACATTACAAACCAAATAGACCCCTCAGATCTGAAGATTAAAAACCTTCTTGAAATCTACAAAGCTTCTAGAAATCCAAGAAAATCTATATACTCACACTTTATTGCTAAATCTTGGAACAGCCTCCCTCCCAACATTAGGCTAACTCCTAGCTTACCTCTCTTTAAAGCCTTACTAAAAGAACACCTAAGTAAATCATGGCTATGCACATGCATAACCCTAGTCTAGTATACAATTTGTCCTCCTATATCTCCTTCAATTACATTACCATGTCCACTGCCATTAAGCACTGTCAAGACTGGAAAAAATGTACCATACTATTCCTGTCTGTCTACCTCCTTATGAACTAATCTAAACAGCACAAGTATTCTTCCAATTCGAAAATGAAGAATGGTATTGTGCAAATATCCTATCAGTGAGGCAGTGACACTGTATCATGTTAAAAGTCTTGTCAAATTTGTAAAGGTCTTGTCACATTTATAAAGTGTTACCAAGATAAACATGTAATATATTCATTGTATACTTACGTCTACTAAATTTACTTATAAGTCTTTGTGTAAAGTGTTATCACAGTTGAACTAGCAATGTACTCACTGTATACTTATATATTTTAGTTTGATTGTAAGTCTTGTAATTTTCTGAAATTCTAGAGCTTTTCTCCCTGTTTCCACTGAAACCGGGTCTTGTGACCCAGTTGGACTATCCCAGTTAACAAATTTCAAATAAATAAATAAATAATAAAAATGCAACAGTCATGAAAAGTTCTTTGTAATGTTTTGTGTGTTCTGGAAGAATATATTGGAAGAGCAGTAAAAGCAGATTGTCGATTATAATATAGCATGTTTCTTCTTACATTATAAAAGGTATAGATTCAGAAATGCCCATAAAAGAAGGCATATAAGAGTGACAAAAAATAAGCTAAGTATATTTGATTAAACACTTTTGACATCAGATGTAAAATACTAGTAGCTCTCTAGTGAGATATGTTTTGCAAATGCAGTTTTAATTATGTGAGTTGAGGTTTATGATTTTATAAAAAAGTAAATATTAATGAATCTGGTGGTAATATTTAACAGATGATAGATCACAAAGAGACATTCCTTATAATGAAGTTTCAGGCTTAGAGGATTCTGTGTGAACATTAATTGTATTTTTACTCTAAATGAGATGACTGAATGTTAATTGCCTTGCCCGTACTATGAATATTTGCAAGATATTTAATCTGATTCTCCTCTTGAAGGCTAAAGCTAAGACATAAAATAAAAATGAATTTTGGCTTTTTTAAATGAAAGTTGTATTTATATATATATATATATATATATATATATATATATATATATATATATATATATATATATACAGAGAGAGAGAGAGAGAGATTGTGGAATGATTCACATTGAACTGTGGATATTAAATAATTACTGGTGGTAAGAAGTTTATTGCCTTCATTTCAAACAAGAAGAAAAATGTTTCACTCCCACTGATTACATCTTCATTTAATTATTTTTAAATGCTAACACACTGCTCTCCAGAATGACATTTAAATAGCTAGCCATTGCTAAAATGGGTTTACTTGTTTAGCTGAGCTATTTTATCATGCCTGTTTAAACCACTAACCATGTGAGACTGGTAAGAATTGATCAGAAGAAAGCTAAAGTCCAGTCTTGCAATTAGCCATTTCCCCTTGTTTTCTTTCCCATTCACTTCCGATTGCTGATTCAATGTTATCGGAAAATAAATATTGATAAAATAGGGAATCATTATGAAAAATTAGTCACACGTTCTTTATCAGTTTTGTTGTTTGCAAACACTTGATCTGCTGCCAAGATGCTACGAAAGTAGTCCATGTTAGCTGCATTTTGTTTTGATCAAATGACATACTGATGTCTAGCTGATAATAAATACTTCTTCTTAAACCAGGTATGTATGCAGGGCAATAAAGTATTAACTACTCTCCCACTGTATTTATGCTTGAGTACCCACTCAGGTGCAGAGGGATCCAGCCAAATAGGGGTATGAGTGAGCAGTTAAGACTGTCTTGTGTATCCTACTGGAAGGTGTCGGTAAAAACTTGCCACAAGAACATCTGCTGGTGAGGTTGCCTCCTACTGCTCCTGCAATGTAAAGCTTAGGCAGCACGAGCCTATCAAGGTGTGTAAATGCTCTCTACCTAGATGCTGCAGGTATGTGGAAATATGCACTCCTGCTCAGTGGAGCATACCAAGCACTGCAGGGCACTTTCTGACCAAAACAATAAGTTATGAGAAGCACATGAAATTGATTGAAGTCCATTTTATAGTGAGAAAGCTCACTGGAAGCTTCTACACTGAGTTTCTCTTGTAAAGCATCTCACTTGTTGACAAACATACGGAGTCTTCTTTCGTCAAGTACTGTTATGAATAATGGAGAAGTCTTCCCCATCTAGAGCCATAAGTAGGAAGGGTCAAAGTGGGTGCCACAGTGGTACTGATGTATGATGTTGCCAGGATACTGCATCTTCATAACTGAATGCTGATATTGCATTTATGGCTCAGCTGAAGCACTTAGTTTGAGGTGACTGTGTGTTAACTGACCAAGCAATATCAGTTTGTGGATCTTCACAGGATACAATAGGCATTAACTATGTTATGATCTGGAGATTAGAGTTCACTATATAGTAAATAAAATGTTCCCCTTTTTGTGATAGTGTGGGCTCAGATTTAATATATGTAAATGGCAGTGAATCTGGGGTCCCTAACAGGAGAGGATGTAGAAAAAATAGTTTTTGTAGATTTCAGTGAGTTCCGCAGATTACCTTAAATAAGCTGACATGTGGTCCATGACTTATTGGTCCAGTTGACAGGTTAAAGTGACTGAGCTGGTTAACAAATTTGCCATCGTTATTATGAAAAACTCCAAATAATTTTCTAACTCCAGTGGACAAGACTCATCTTCCTTGCCAGTTGTCATATAATGGAAGTATTAGGAGGAATGAGTGGACAAATGCTAGAGAATTAGTTGCCAAATACATGAGAAGGTCTATATGGTTCAGGGTGGAGTAAAAGGGAATGACAAAATATAAGTACTATTTCAGATTCATTATAAAATTTCATTGCCAGCCTTGCCGCAAGTCCCATGTACTCATTTGTGATTCTGTTATGTCTAAAATATGAGACAGTCATGATATTCAGTATAATGCACAGTTTCAAATTTATTTTAATTTTATTTTCAATTTTATTAAGTGGATAAGGTGGATTGTTCTATAGATAGATCGTTATACACACATACTGACATATACATATATATATATATATATATATATATATATATATATATATATATATATATAGAACCACTACTAAATCCCAAAAACCCAAACTACTGACGCCCAAAATCCCGAGACCAAATACCTGAAACATTAAAATACCAAAACATCAAAACCATGAAATTCAAACTACCAAAAACTACACTCGACATACACCACACACATACACATACACATACACACACCTTCCCCCAGAACACAAACACACACCACCTACTTAAATATTCTAACTCCAAGGTCGCACTACATACACAAACACATGAAACACTATCACACAGTTAAATTCCCCTCGCACACACACATCACAATCACAACACACACTTACACACTAAACCCCTAACCAACACATTTAAACATAGATACTTACCTGACCTTCCACCATACAGCAACACCAGAAGCGCGAATGTCAAACTCCCGATGATCAGGATTTTGAAATTTGCGCTTTTGGTCTTTCGGTAATTAGTGGTTTCGGCTATATAGTCTCGAAAGTTTGAAATTCGGTATTTCAAACTTTCAAGATTATGTAGTGATCCTATATATATATATATATATATATATATATATATATATATATATATATATATATACATATACATACATATGGCTGGGCCGAATGGTTGCTATGTTGATAATATGGAATGTCGATGCAAGTAAGTGGACTGAAGGAGTGAGGGCATGCAAGTCGATGCAAGTAAGTGGACTGAAGGAGTGAGGGCATGCATGCATGTATATGTAAGTTAGGTTAGGGTCAGGGATGAGTGAAGGATGGGTGTTGTGTGCTTGTGTGCAAGTTTGTATATTTTAGGGTAAGGGTTAAGTAAGGGGACTGATGTAGTGTTGTTTGTGTGTGTTTGTGAATGTTTGTATGAGTCAGTCTTGTGTAGTGGCAATGTTACAGCAGGTTTTAATGATGTTAAAGTTTAGGGGAAGGGTTGGGGGAAGGGGCAGCATTAGAGTTAGAGTTAGCACCTATTACTAAGGTGGTGACAGGGGAGCAGAGTGATATTATCTGATTTTGTCATACCTAAGGGGTTGGGAGGGTTGCTTAATGGCTAAGGTGTTTGCCTTACAAACACAAGGTGCAGGGTTTGAGTCTCACAAGTGATAATTGGCTAGGCTTATAATGGCTTGCAAGGGCAGTTAGCTTAGTATTAAACTAAGAACCTATGAAACCTAATAGGATAGGAGTCTTTGAAATCCATTAAGAAAAAAATTTACCAACAATATCTTCTTGGAAAACCTTGCTTGAAACTTAGTAATAAAAATGTCAAAGGATAAGATCAAGAATAAAAGCAAACATAAGAGCCAGATATTTTGCCCAGAGTGTAACACTGGACTGTGAACAAGATACATGCAACTCATCAGAAATGATTAGTAGAGCTGTATCGGGATATGTATGTAACTCAGAACAAGTAACAATGGCCTTATACTACTTGAGCAGTATCCTATAATGAGCCTTCCTGACTGCATATAGAAGAGAACATAAAACTAAAAGTCTTAACACACCTCATTGTAGCATGCAATTTAAACATTATGCTGTCTCTTAGGCGTCTTGTTCCAGGTAATTATTATCTAATGCATAAAAAAAAAAAACACAACTACTACAAGTGAGCAAATCATTTTCAAGGGGATGCTGCTTCCACTGGTTTCTCTGACAAAGGAATATAAAATAGGCAGTAAAACTACATGTCTAATTCAGTCATGCAAATTAGTTACACACCTGTTTTCAGATACATTAATGTGTTTAACAGACTATATGCTTTCCTCAAAAGTGGTCTATTTCATATGTGATTTGTGACATAATGGCACAACAAAAAGGTATAGAATCACAAATTTGATGTGTAATAAATTTGAGTAGCATGCATTAGTGATGCATGAACAAATGCAGTGATGTAGACTTCTCTATAACTTTTGCTTTACTGCTACCTACGCATCCACTTGAGCACATCCTCAGTGGCAAATAACAAAACAAGAAGAGAATCAGCTGCTGAATGTAAATCCAGTATCTAGCAGGTGACCACATACAGATGTAGCATTTAAGAATGCCATCATTTAAATGATGGATAGAAAGTGGCTTAGAGGTTACCTTAATGCAGTAAGGAATGCGTTCCTCAAGGAATGAAAGCTTAGAACTAAAATCAGATGAATGGTGTACCTTCTGTAGAGCATCCTTCCCAGAAGTGTGTAAGAGTAAGAATTTAATGACTTGCTGGTTCTGCTAGCTGGAGGGTCATCTCTGGTCTCCCTGTTGACATCCTAGTGCAGTTTTCTGCACAATTGCCCTGTGGCTCAAAAGTATATTCTGTTACAAAGGGCTGGGTGATATTGTTAATCTCTCATCACTACCAGGTAACATGGCTAAATTTTCTTATTGTTTCATTGACTGTAAGCTTAATAGGAACACACGAACCCTACTGGAAATTATGAAACACTTAATATTTTGTTTTTTTCTTGTCATATTTCTGTATTGATAAGATAAATAATATAAAGAAGTCACTAGTCACTGATCAGAAATGAGACTGCCTTATTCTACAGATAATATGAAGGCATGGACAGAGAGAGAACTTATGTAACAATGCCCTGAATCAAGGAGATGAAGGAAGGAAAGAAAGAACAATGAAACTAAGAAGAAAAATTAAGTGAGACAGACTAGAGAAAGAAAAAAGAAAGAGTGAGCTGTAGTAACTAGGCAACACAGATAAGTTGTAAATGAAAATAACAAAAAGTTGAAAAAATAAGATAATTACAGAAGTGGAAGAAGATGACAAGGATATAATCAAAGGAAGCGAGAAATAGACATGGAGGAAAAACTGATAAAATGATTATGTTTTGTTGAAAGCAGAGCAAGAAAGAGCAAGTGTGATGGCAGATTGGTTCTCTGTCTCTCTCTCTCTCTCTCTCTCTCTGTTTTGTCTGATTGCCATTTCAGTTAAAGAACCTAAGATAACAAATTCCTGAAGAAAAAAAGTAGGCACATAAACCAGACTAGATTATTATGATTCTTGGCCTGTTTTTCTTTTGTGATTGGCATAAATAACACCACAGCCAAACTGGCATGGAAAGCCATAGGCAATGGAAAATTAAAACACTGAAGATTAATGACACAAATTCATTTTATATACAACATATGTAATATATGCAGCAAAAATATGACTTTCAGATACTCGAGAATGCAGAATTTTTAGAATTTGAAGCTCATTCGCCAACAAAGTCTATCAGTTGTTGTTCTTAACAGAAACATTATGGCTCCCTGTTACCAGTAACCAGAATCTTCCTGTACTCTTCTATAGATGATTTTTTTTAAACAAGAAACATCTTTATTAAATTATCACATATGACATAGGCAATCTTACATTCATATAAATAAAAACAAATCATCCTGACACAATTCCAGTTGCAAACATTATACATTACAAACTGTGTTGACACAATTGTAGTTGCAGACATTATACATCACTACGAATCTATCCAGTTGTTGTTAGTCAAACATTACATAGCTCATTCAAATCCTGCCTTCTTTTAAACCTTGTCCCTCCTCTGCATGTATTGTTCCCATAATTCCCATTTTTCCTATGTAATCTGCTCTTACCCTTTTCTAAAGATCCCAATTCCAGTTGTTTTATCTTCTTATAGCTACTGATGAGTTTTTGAATTCCTTGTTTTTATTCCTTGTGATGTGCAAGAACTTTCCATGATTTGGCAACTGTTACAGTATAAAACTGCTTTCATTAACTTTTAACTATTTAATACATTTTCTAGCTTTAAATTGTACAATTCACCTTAACTGCTTTATTCAAAGGTATGTATATTAAAATCCTGCTGTCTGCCTCCTCTCTGACTGTCTGTCACTCTTTTACCTCTTCTAGTATAACAGAATGCATGATATTTGTGGTGCATTCCCATGGCACACATGTGTTTACAATATCTTTGCAAAGATTAGAATCCCTAGACCTGTTCACAATATTTCAGATGTGGTCTCTTCCAAGCTTTCTGGAAATGAGGAATGCTGCCTTGCTTTCTACTGGAAATGCATCTCTCTCTCTCTCTCTCTCTCTCTCTCTGGCTTCTGTTTTCTCTCATTTCCTTTCTGTCTTCTTACATTACTGCTTACATTTATATCATGAGATGCACAGGTAATGCTTCCTCAATTTTGGTGTTCTTGAAACACCTCCACCTAAAGCTGCACTCTGATTTGATAGTGTTCAATTCCATTGTTTAATTTTGTTTTGTTTTGCTTTATTAAAGGGCATCATCAACATGTTCTTACTCTTAATCAAAGCCATCCAACACCTAAATGCAACTTTCTTATCCTCTTTCTTTCACATTCTTGCCATGCTACATCACACAGTAGTCTTGGGTGAATCTCACTATGTCAGCTGTGTCCTATTCAAGTACACATTTTTGTTCTTGTCCCTGTGTAGCATCAGTACCTTGGCAGGTTCATCCCTCATTTTAATGACAGAAGCTCAGACGGCATGTTTAAGTTAACATTCCAGTGCACTGTACCCTATAGGGTCATAGGTTTCTTGTGTTCTTATTAAGCTTATAGCCAATGAGACCATCAGAAAATTATCTCTACTTTAATTGATAGCCCTTGATGTGGCTGTTAAAGGTACTGAGAAACTTGATACTAAATGGTAGACATAAAAATTGTTCATTTTCCATTTTTTCTTAATGCTTGTTTATCATTACATATATTTCTTAGAAAACAGCATGCCTATGTTATTAAAGTTTAATAAAAACAAAGAACACTGTAAATAGCCGTGGTGGTACAGCGGTACCATTGTTGCCTCACAGCAAGAGGTTCTCCTGTTCAATTCTCATCTGGAGTGCCTTCTGTGTGGAGTCTGCATGTCCTCCCCGCGGTCGAGTGGCCTCCGAAAGACATGCGTGAATGGGCGTGCCTTCGCTGAAGGTTGGCACCATAAAAAAATTGACTGCCAATCATTAGCGGACCGGATTTCTGCTGTGGCGACCCCTAACCAGGAAAAGACAAGCAAACTTATTTTGTTTTTCCAATAATTATCTGATATTTAATCTTTATTAAGGAATACACACTGCTTTTCTCCATCATTCATTTGCTTCTCTTTTTACTAAGCTCTGTCAATGTAACTTTAGATGTCTTTGAAAATACTTCAGGCATTACTGAACAATAGTACTGCTAAACATTATATCTGTTCTCCCAATATATGACACATAATAATATAAATAGTTTTCTATGATGACATTTGAGTGCAATGATGTTCATAAATAAAATGCCTTTGCTTCTATCTGCACTTAATGAAAAGAAATTTGGTTCAAAATATTTTCTTTCAGGATACATCCTTTTCTCAAGTATCTCTCTGCAGCAGTTTTATGCTTGTGATCTCCTTTGACAGATAGTCTAATATCCTGCTTTCTTTACAGTATTTCTGATTTGCTGAGTACAAAGTTACTTCATCTGATATTTAAAGTAACTGTATTACTCCTCTAATTTTTATTAACAAATCTTTCAGTTTCATATTTCACAGAAAAATGAGCTTATTAAAAAAAAAGAATTCCTGCTAGCTGACATCTGCATTATTGATAGCATTCTCCCACAATTAAACAGAGAACATAGCTTTATGTTGGCTACTGTATGCTTTATTTATGTTCATGGGTTCATAGATTCATAGGAGGTTACTTGGCTAATGGCCCTAGGTCTTTGTCTACCCATGCAAAGAAAACCCTGTGTACCCTAATTGACCATAGACGGTCGTTGTTTGCAGAGCAATTTTACGATCAGCACTGATCAGCACTGAATCCATGAGGGAGGAACTGCGGTGGTGGTGCTGCGGTAGCGTTGTCGCCTCACAGTTAGAAGTTGTCCGTTCGATTCTCAGTTAGAGCGTCTTCTGTGTGGCGACATGCGTGAACGGGCGTTCCTTCGTTGAAGGTTGTGCGTTAAGCCTGGCAAGCCAGCACGTAAAACTCTACTGCCAATCATTAGCGGACCGGAGTTCCACTGTGGCGACCCCTAACTGGGAAAAGCCATAAGATACAAACAAACTGAATCCATGAGGGACATAAGTGCCAACCCTGGGGTAAATTTACGGTTACCCATCCAGTTGTCAAGGTTGCACTTAAATAGGTCATTGAGGACCTCTGCTTCACATGATATAGAAGTTTATTACAGAGGAGCAACAATCTCTGGGAGGCATATCTGTCTATCCCACATGTCCTGTTAATGTCACAGGCTAGGTTGAGATCCCTGAAAAGAATGAGTGTTGTCCCATTTGATTTGTGGATGTGCAGAATTTCCATTAGGGCAGGGTCCGAGACTGCTCTGTAGGCCAAGCACAGGTCACCTCTCAGCAGCTTCTATGATACAGAGTACAGTGACAGGGCTTTCAGTCTTTCCTTGTAGGTCATGTTTTGGAGACCCAGAATTCCCTTGGTTAGAAACCTTTGTGGTCTTTCCAGCTGCTGCAGGTGTCTGGTGAGGTACATACAGAAGGGGACATTGTACTCAATTAATGATCTGATAAGGGTCAAGTACAATGGAGTTATGACCTCCTTGGTCTTGGATGTGATGACTCTTATCTATGGGATGTGCAGTGCAGACAGTTTTCCTTACTGCTATGGATACATGGTGATTAAAGTTTAGATTGCTATCAGCCTATGTTCCCAAGCCTCACACCACTGGGTTTGAGCTTAGAGTGGTGCTATCTGTATCATAATTAGCAAGGGCTACTTCTTTACCAAAGGGGATAATGAGGGTTTTTTTGCATTTAGTTTTAGCTCGTGGCTTTGGCACCAATCATTTATCTGTGTCAGTCCCTTCTGTAATATGTTGACATCTTTGGGGACTCTTTGATTGCACTCAGTTTACTGTCATCTGCAAAGAGGTCATTTACTTTTGCCTGGACTTCAGAGAAATAGATTTCAATCAGTAGAGATCCCAGTACAGATCCTTGTGGTACACCACTGGTAACTGGTCTACTGGTAGAAGTGGAATCCCTAACTGTGACAGTGTGTGTTCTATCAGTGAGCCAGTTGGCTACACATTTAGTGAGATGGGAGAGTTTCTCAATGATCCTTGAGTGGTAAATTGTGTCAAATACCTTGGCTAGATCAAGATAGGGGGTATGTACTGCTTTCCCCTCATCCAGGGCTTTGATGACATTCTGAAAGAAGTCCACCAGCTTTAATAAGCAAGATCTAACCCTGAAAAAAACAAACTGGGTCAGGTCAAGAGTTTGAAGCTTGCCTATGGTTGATAAGGTCCATGATGATTAATTCCTTAACCTTACAGATAAGGCTGGTCAGGCAAATGGGTCTATAATTCCCAGGGTCGGTCAATGGACACTAGGTCTTGCTTTAGATTGTTTAGTAAGCAGCCTGGGATGTTATCTGGTCCCACAGAGGCTGTCATTTTGGCCTTGGAGAGTGCTTGTATTACCTGCTCTTTGGAAATACTGGACTGGTGTCAGGAATGTTATGGGATATGGCTGGTGGGGATGGGAGGGGGGGTAAAATTATCATCAAATCTGTCAGCTAGCAAGTTGGCAATTCCTTCAGGTTCAGTCTGAGTAGTACCATCCACTACAGGTTTGGCACACAGCTGGGCATTCCCTTTTAGGTTTTGGATGTGCTTAAAGAATGCCTTATGATTTTTCTTTAGCCAGGGATGCTAATTTAGTCTCAGAACTAGCTTTAGAGGACTTTACAAAGTTTCTGATTTTCTTGTGTAAGCTGTGGAAGGTAATCTTCCTTTGCTTATTAAGTTCTTTCTTGTTCTTACTACATTAAGCTAGTTTGTATTATGTTATAGTTACACATACTATGTAAATGTATTTACAAAACTTGCCACATTAAGTTAGTATATATATATTTTTTCTCTAGTGATGCATACCATGTAAATGGCTTTTTCATGTATGTACTTGTGATTTAAATGCATATGTTTATGTTATGCATACCTCTGGAGCTTTTCTCCCCTGGCCTCCACTGGAAATGGGCTTTTACCCAGTAGGACTATCCCAGTAAACAAATGTAAAATAAAAATAAATAAAATAAAATTCTTAGATATCAGTTTCTTTCTTTTGTTATATAACTTATTTATACTTGCAGTCCACCAGGGTGGCTTGTTTTTTTCTTGATAGGACTTGGTTTTAAACCTGTCAGGTACAGCTGAGTCAATACATTTCTTTAAGTGGCTATAGAGGGCATTTGTGTACTCCTCTGCATAGAAGTAATTGTTGGCTATGTTAGCAGGGGCTTTGAAACCTTTTATACCATCACTTAGAAGGCTATAGTTTGCTTTGGAGAAATCTTTCACTTTTTTGCTCCTTTGGGGGTGTCAGGTCTGAAATTTTCTTTAAACGAGACAGGGAGGGCAACACATTGGGGGTAGTGCAGTGACCCCCCCAAGTTGGTGAGTATTAAGTCTGGGACATTTGAGCCCCTTGTGAGGGCGCAGACTAACTGTTCGAGAACATTTGAATTAACAAAGTCCAGGAACCTCAGAGCGATCGTGTTTGTGCTCATATAAGTCACCCAATCGATGGATGGATAGTTGAGGTCTCCCATGACCAAGGTGTCTGGTTGTACATTGAGTGATTCTAGCAAGTCCAGGTAGGTGATATGCATCTCCTGTTTCATTGTGAGGGACCTGTAGCTAGCAATGATGTGGTGGGATACCTTATCTATAGTTATTTGGATATGGGTTAGGTCAAGAGACTTGTACGGCTTCAGCAGTCATGAAGTGTATTTGGATTTAATGAAAATGGATGCATCTCCACCTTTGATTCTTTCACACTTATTTTGGGATCTGAACATGTGAAAGACATTATAGCCTTAAACCAAGTCTCAGTGACTGCACAGTTGTCAGCACTTTCCAAGGAGAGGGCTGCTTCCAGAGAGTGCAGTTTACTGTTTAGGCTTCTACCTTTAAGCAGCATAAGCTTGAGTTTGTCTCTAGTGATTTTTTACATCGGAAGTTTTGTTGTTTTGACATAGCCTAAAAATGGCACTATGGGGGAGGTGAGTGCATTTGCCAGTAATCTCAAAGCCTTGAGGAGACAGGTGAAGGCCATCCTTGGCAAAGCATCATGGTCTATCAACCACGTCTTCCCAGGCTGACAGATACGGGATCCCCTTAAAGTGACACCAGAAACCAAGCCAATTCATCTGAGGTGAAGGTAGAATGCTGCTTAAAGCTAGGGCCATACCTGCCTGGAACACATAATCTGAGACTTCTGTCATGTCTCTCTTCATATAGTCCAGAGAGGTACATCTCAAGTCATTCACTCCAAGATGTACTATGACAGAGTCATAACAGTAGTTGCTGCTGAGTGATTTGAATATGTGCATGACTCACAGCAAGAAATATCTATTGTTTTTGAAGAGAAAATTGTTGTGTGCATGTTGAATAAGGACTATCACTTCCAAGATTTCAAGAGGAGGTGTTAACCAGTAATTCTACACATCTTATACAAACAGGGCAAAAAGTTATGTCAACATGCACTCTAAAAAAGTACTGGAAACAACAGAAACAAGAACATTTATAGTTGTGTTTTTCCATACATTACACATGCTCTTATGCAAACTGCAGGCATGTCAAAGATATAACTTTTCAGGTAAAAGAATCAGAAGAGAAGTCATGGCACAGATACTGGACAGATATGTTTTTTATGTCATTTACCACTGAAGAAAATGTAATGATGTCTTCCTCAACTACCAAAGAACAATTATTTTCTAGGAGCTGATATACATATAACTGGTGTGTGTGTGTGTGTGTGTGTGTGTGTGTGTGTGTGTGTGTGTGTGTGTGTGTGTGTGTGTGTGTGTGTGTGTGTGTGTGTGTGTGAGGTCTTCAAAGGTTTCTGTTTAGTCGAACCTTGCAAATGTTGACTGTCCTGATGAATTAATATGGCAAACAGCATCAAAATCAATCTAAGCTAGTGTTTTTTTTTTAATTATTATTTTGCTGTGAATTAAATTAAAAGTTAAACACACTGTAATGTGAGCATTTTAAGTGCAGCTGTCAGACAGTAGACCAGATCACCTATTCCTCAAATAAATCCTGTACTGATTACATAACTTCATACCATGGGCTTCTCTGTCTTATAAGCTGCCTCACTCTCTACTTCTCCAGTTCTCACCTTCTTTCCAACCTCTACTTACCCTCTTGTTAAGCATTACCTCTTCGCCTGTTCTATCCTTCACTCCTACTTTCTTTACTCTTAACTTCTAACTTATGCTATACAATGTTTCCACCTCACTTCTCTTACCTTCTAACTTATGCTATACACTGTTTCCACCTCACTTCTCTTACCTTCTAACTTGTGCTATACACTGTTTCCACCTCACTTCTCTTACCTTCTAACTTGTGCTATACACTGTTTCCACCTCACTTCTCTTACCTTCTAACTTATGCTATACACTGTTTCCACCTCACTTCTCTTACCTTCTAACTTATGCTATACACTGTTTCCACCTCACTTCTCTTACCTTCTAACTTGTGTTATACAATGTTTCCACCTCACTTCTCTTACCTTCTAACTTATGCTATACAATGTTTCCACCTCACTTCTTTTACCTTCTAACTTATGCTATACACTGTTTCCACCTCACTTCACTTACCTTCTAACTTGTGTTATACACTGTTTCCACCTCACTTCTCTTACCTTCTAACTTGTGCAATACAATGTTTCCACCTCACTTCTCTTACCTTCTAACTTGTGCTATACAATGTTTCCACCTCACTTCTCTTACCTTCTAACTTATGCTATACACTGTTTCCACCTCACTTCTCTTACCTTCTAACTTGTGCTATACAATGTTTCCACCTCACTTCTCTTACCCTCTAACTTGTGTTATACACTGTTTCCACCTCACTTCTCTTACCTTCTAACTTATGCTATACAGTGTTTCCACCTCACTTCTCTTACCTTCTAACTTAATCTATACACTGTTTCCACCTCACTTCTCTTACCTTCTAACTTGTGCTATACAATGTTTCCACCTCACTTCTCTTACCTTCTAACTTGTGCTATACAATGTTTCCACCTCACTTTTCTTACCTTCTAACTTGTGTTATACACTGTTTCCACCTCACTTCTCTTACTTTCTAACTTGTGCTATACACTGTTTCCACCTCACTTCTCTTACCTTCTAACTTATGCTATACACTGTTTCCACCTCACTTCTCTTACCTTCTAACTTGTGTTATACACTGTTTCCACCTCACTTCTCTTACCTTCTAACTTGTGTTATACACTGTTTCCACCTCACTTCTCTTACCTTCTAACTTGTGCTATACACTGTTTCCACCTCACTTCTCTTACCTTCTAACTTGTGCTATACACTGTTTCCACCTCACTTCTCTTACCTTCTAACTTATGCTATACACTGTTTCCACCTCACTTCACTTACTTTCTAACTTGTGTTATACACTGTTTCCACCTCACTTCTCTTACCTTCTAACTTGTTTTATACACTGTTTCCACCTCACTTCTCTTACCTTCTAACTTGTGTTATACACTGTTTCCACCTCACTTCTCTTACCTTCTAACTTATGCTATACACTGTTTCCACCTCACTTCTCTTACCTTCTAACTTGTGCTATACACTGTTTGCACCTCACTTCTCTTACCTTCTAACTTATGCTATACAATGATTCCACCTCACTTCTCTTACCTTCTAACTTATGCTATACAATGTTTCCACCTCACTTCTCTTACCTTCTAACTTATGCTATACAATGTTTCCACCTCACTTCTCTTACCTTCTAACTTATGCTATACACTGTTTCCACCTCACTTCTCTTACCTTCTAACTTGTGCTATACACTGTTTCCACCTCACTTCTCTTACCTTCTAACTTGTGCTATACACTTCTTTCCACCTCTCTTCTCTTACCTTCTAACTTGTGTTATACAATGTTTCCACCTCACTTGCTTACAAGACTTCTATTTGCTCTACTGGTTATCGATTTATAACCTGTAATATAACACAAGTGGTTTTATCTACGAGACACTTTGTTAAGTAAGAAATCCTCTTCCTCAACATTAAATGCGATAATCGTCAGTCTTACTCCTTTCTACATGCCATGACCATTATTTGTAAATATGTACATGTTTCATGCACTACATGTGCTTTATTTTATATTCTAGTATTCCTGTTTTGCTATTCACACTTTAAGTAATCATAACTCGACTGTGCTGTTACTACAATGTTTGCAACCCAAAATGAGCCTGCAATTGGTAAGATCTGATCACTGATCTACCCCGGTAACCAAAATTAAAATGAAATAACTAGGATGTCTATAATAAAATGAAAGGTTCCTCTCATTTCTACACAAATTACTTGACAGGAAATTCTAAAGCCATAGATTAGGATAGATTTATTCTGACAGAAATTTTGAATGGGAAATTCTGGTATAGAAAAAGAGCACAGCATCATTATTTTTTTAAATATGCCAAGGGCTTGTAGACTGCATCTGAAAAGATATTTTTTTTTTTTACTGTCTCAGGGAAGGCAGCAATAATTTTACTTATTCATTTTCATACCTACGTAAATAGGCTATTAAAATATTTGATTATACTGTGCCAAAAAGTCAATAATTAAATTTAGATAAATGCATAACTATATACTCTACTTACTATTTCTGAGCTGCTAGGTTTAGTTGAACAATTGCATGATGCCTTATGATAGAAAATTACAAGTTTTAAAGTCAGCGTACTGAAAAAAAATAGCAACTGAAGTGTGAAGCATTTCATAAGGGCAAAATTCTCAGGATAATTTCTTGCTTATTGAAATATTTGTATTGAATCTCTTAAGGCAGTAATATTTCTGAGCTGATTTGTTTTCATCCCAGTAGACTTTAGCTTTGAACTTTTCAGTCTGAAAGGTAGGAAAGATACTGAAATTGTCAATTTTTAATTTTCTTACCTCAGTGGGGAGCTGAACCGACTAAGCAAAAAAATTAGGCCAATGTCTACTTTTACTGAGTAAAATACTATATACCCGTGGAAAAGAAGAAATTAAATTCCAATAAACAATAAAAATGCCTTTTATATGTCCCTGACAATTGCGTGGCTGTCATTTGCTGTGGGGAAATACTTATGCTGTATCTTAAATGTGTTACTTATTGTCATTTCATGCTCATTCACTTTTTAAATGATTGGCAATTTTATAAATTAAAAGAATTACAAGATTATTTTTGATTTAGAATACCAGCAGCAAAGGATTCTAAAGTACAACATATTCCCACCATTTTCAGAGGAAGCAAAAAAAAGCTTCCTTTTGAAATGTATGCATTATTTCCTAAATCATTTATCGATCACTCTTTCTAGGCTAAATTATCCTGCAGGCCTTTTTAGGCTTAGCCAATTACCCCATGTGAGAATCAAACCCTGCAGCTTGTGTCTATAACATCAGCACTTTAACCATCATGCCAGTCTCTCAGTATCCCACCATATAGTATTGTATATGCATGGAAACATACCAGTGTTCAAACTATCAGTGATAATGCATTTCTCTATCAGGGCTAGATTAAGGGGACAAACTGCAACACTTGCCATGAAGATGTCAGCCATTTAGTATTGTTTTTCATCCATACTTCATAATGCTTTGTTACATGGCCATGAAGTGGTGGACTTGCTTTTTACATGGTGATATCTGTACATTAATACCCTGTTGGATATCATTCTGTCTCCAACTGAATGTACATTTCCCACATTATCTAACCTCAAGTAAATAATTAATGCAAACTAATACCTTCAGAGAATATACACCATTGATGTTAAATTCAAATACAAAGTCTCCAGATATAACCAAACCTTTTTTTTCTGATTTGTCAATAAAACAATCTAACAGGAAAATCTAGGACATAATTGTTAAGTAGATCTTCACTTGCAGATAAAGTATCAGATTCATAGATTCACTGGTAAGTACCAGGCAACTAGATTGCAGATCATTAAGGGCCTATTCAAAAATACATATTCAGAATTTCTTCCAGTCTCAAGGAGGGCAAGATAAGAGAGACCAGGAGAGAATCTAAGGCCACCCATCTGATTATCTAGGTTTAACTTGAAGATGACAAGGCTACTACTCTGCTTGACGTGTAATGAAAGTTTGATCCAGAGGTTAGACAACACATTGAGATATAAATCCATCATGAGGTACAATTTGTTCTATGAAGGAATAAGAGGTCAAAGAGGGTAAGTCCTTTCATGGTTCAATAGGATAGACACAAATCTTCAGAGTACAGAGTAAAGCCAGTCCATCTGTCCTAATGTCTAAGATTTTTGAGTCCACTAATGTTTTAGTTATGAATCACTAACGTTTCTTAAGCTGATTGATATGGTTCAACAAATATATGACAAAAAGTGGATTATATTCACTAATGGGTCTGATGAGATATGAGTAACAGGGAACTAAGCCTTCTCTGGATCTAGTGGAGATGCCTGTGGAAATTAGATGAGCCATTTTTCTAAACTACTGCAACAAAAAAGAATCTTAGTGTCTAGCAGGTTATTAATCCAGTGGGCCTTTTTAAGCCTAGTTATGCTTCTCAAAAATATTAGCCAGGTTTTGGTCCCATATTTTTTTGTGTGGGGGGCTGTATATAACTCGGCATGAGTGATTGCACACTTACAAGATGCCTCTCTCTAAAAGAGCCATGGGTGCCAGTCTAAGGTTACATTTATGATTTCCCATCCACTGATCCAAGTTGCACTTGTACAGATGCAGGAAAGGCTTTTGTATCTTGTAGATGGAAAGCCTATTCCACAAATAGGGCAGTGAGACACATTCCTGTCTCTTTGCTATGTTTTATTTATGCTACAAATGAGGTTTAGGAGAGTGTTTATGATGTTATTTGTTTTGTAGTAAGGTTGGATCAGAACATGTTCTGCAGGGCAAATACAGATCGCCTATCACCAACCTGTAGGATACCAAGTATAAGCATAAGGCCTTGAGGTGGTCTTCAAAGGACATGTTGCCTACACCATGTATTCTTTCTGTGGGGAACCTTTGTTGATGCTCAAATGATAAGTAATTATCAATAAGAATGCCTTGATCCCTTACGGCAGTGTCTGATTGGAGGGGTTTGTTACCTATATAAATATGAAATGTATTGTTTAACAAAGTAAACCACACAACATTGTTTCCCACTTAACCTGGGACCATTGTTCTTGTACCAATTGTTACCATGGCCTAACCATGTTAAAGCAATAGTATAACTCAGGTTATCGCAAATGTGAGTCATGAAGTTTGAATTACAAATCCCATTTCACAGTCATCTGCAAAATTAGAAAATCATAGGTTGGAAATGTTGGCATGACTGGCTGAGCATAAGGTCCAACAATGAGCAATGTGATAATCCACTGGTAATTTTCTTGCTTTCAGAAGTGGCATTACAATGCTCCATTCATTTCAAAATTTTAACCTTTTGATGAATGCAGCAATCAATGACAATTCAGTCAGTCACTCCATTGATAAACAGCCAATTTGCTGGAGTGAATTACCACTCCCTTGAGATATATAAATATCTATATCTATTTCTCTCTCTCTCTCTATATATATATATATGTATGTGCATGTGTGTGTATACATATATATATATATATATATATATATATATATATACATACATATATATATATATATATATATATATATATATAGGTTCATAGGTTCATAGGTTCATACCAGGCTATCTGCCCTAGGGCATTTATAAGCCTAGCCAGAGTGTGTTTGGCTTTCCCCACCCATTTTAAATTAATTTTGCTATGCCCTTTTTCGAGGTTAGTATACTGTGCCTCTGTCTAACAGTGACACAGAAGTGATACCTGGGGTAAACCTACGATCTCCCATCCACTCATCAAGATTCCTCTTGAAGAGAGTCAATGAGGGACTCTGCCTAACCTGGACTGGGATTTTATTCCAGAGTGAAGGGAGCCTCTGGGTTATGAATCTGTCCCTCCAGCATGTCCTATTTATTTCAGTGCTGAGGTTCAAGTCTCTCGAGCGCATAGCTCAATGGGATTTTGATTTTCTGACGTGCAGCATGTCCATTAATTCTGGGTTGGACATGGCTTTATACGTCAGGCACAGATCGCCTCTGAGCAGGCAGTATGCCACTGAGTAGAGCTGGAGTTTCTTTAACCAGGCAGCATATGGCATCTGTTTGAGCCCTTTGATCCTCTTGGTGAGGTACTTATGGGGTCTTTCCAGTTGCTGCAGGTGTCTGGTAAGGTACATCCCAAAAGGGGCATTGTACTCAATTATGGGCCTGATGAGGGATGAGTAAAGTGGCACGATGACCTCCCGTGATCTCGATGTGAATCCCTTCATGATTAGGTGGGCTATATAAAATGTTTTTCTAACCACTTTGGCCACGTGGTTGTCAAATGAGAGATTGTTATCAACTTGGGTCCCAAGGTCCCTAATTACTTTCTCTGTACTTAATGGATTACCACCTATGTGGTAATTTGTGGGCACTTTGTTTTTGCAAAAGGGGATGACAATACACTTTTTGGTGTTTAGCTTGAGGCCATGGCTCTGACACCAGTTGTCTGTTTCTATGCTGCCCTTTTGGAGGATGCTTGTGTCAGCTGGAGAGTCGATTATGGCGCCCAGTTCACAGACATCTGCGAACTTGGTCAGCCACAGTCCTTCCGTGTTGGCCTGTACCTCCGAGAAATATATACCAAACAAGGGAGGTCCCAGGACTGAGCCTTGTGGGATGCCACTTGTAACTGGTTTGGTGTCTGACATGGCTCCAGCAATTCTAACCATGTGGGTTCTGTCCTTGAGCCAGTTTGCAACCCATCTAGTGACATAGGGGTTTATATTTAAGCTGGTGAGCTTATCTATAATGCCCGAGTGGGGTATTGTATCAAAGGCTTTTGTGAGGTCCAGGTAGGCTGTGTGGACCACCTTCCCCTCATCAATGGCCTTGGTGACTGTTTCAAAGAAATCGACCAGGTTTAAGAGGCAGGATCTGCCCTTAACAAAGCCGAACTGGGTAGGATCCAGTGTCTGTAGGTCCCCAATATCTTTATTTATGAGGTCCATGATGATCCTTTCCATAGCTTTGCAGACCAAGCTAGTCAGGCTTATGGGGCGATAGTTTCCAGGATCCGTTGAGGCACCACCTTTGTGGAGAGGGACCATTGTTGCTGTACGCCACTCTTTGGGTACATATCCTGTAGTAAGGCTGAGATTGAACAGTAGTTTTATGTTTGGGTTTAGCTCTTCTTGGAGTTCATGTAGGACGCAGCCCGGGACACCATCTGGTCCCATTGATGCTGTGTTTTTTGCTTTGGAGAGGGGGCTCTTACTTGAGCATCTGAGATGTCAGGGGGGCAGCACTCTGCTGGGATAGATATTTGTCCTTTTGGTGGGGAGGGGGGGGGAGTTTGCTCTGAACCTGTCAGTTAGGATGTTGGCAATGTCTGTGGGTTCTGTGTATTTTTTGTTATTTTGGACTAATTCTGAGCATATCTGGGAATTCCCACCCAGGTTCCTAACATAACTAAAGAAAGCCTTGTGATTATCCTTAGTGTCCTGTGCAATTTTTCTCTCGAAGCTGGCCTTAGACGATTTTATGAGTGCCCGTAGTTTTTTGCTAATACTGATCAGAGATGCCTTCCCTTTTTGGGATTTTGCTCTATCATGTAGTAGCTTCCTCCTTCTATTGTATAGTTTGTTTATGGCTCGGGTCCATCAGACAGGACGTCTGCCTTTGGAGGATTGGGTCTTGGTTTTATTTGGGATTGCATGATCCATGCATTCCTGAAGGTGTTCATAGAATGCGTTTATAAAGGATTCTGCAGTCTGGGCCATATTTTCCACAGGCCCGGGGGCTTTGAAGGATTCCACCTCAGTTTTGAGGAGTGTGAAATTTGCTTTAGAGAAGTTTTTCACTGTGGTTTTCTGAGCAGGGGGTGGGGTCGGGATGTGAATATCCAGTGAGATTATTATATATATGGGTCTACTTCATATGACCTAAATTTCATATGATCGAAATTCATTTGACTGTGACCAAATGACCTAAACTTCATTTGACCTAAATTTCATTTGACCTAAAACTCATTTCACTGACAATGAGCACTGGAAGTCTGTAGAGCACTATAAGGCAAGTAAAAGGTATATGCCCTGTTCCCCACTGTAGTGTGACCCTGGAGTTAGAATATATACTTAGGGGGGTGGGGTGCAGCCCCCCACATTGGGGGGGGTTACTGAACATATAAAATCAAACCACAGCATATATAATCAAACTAGGTTGAGGGCTACGACCCCCACATCCCCTGAACTATATATTCTAACTCCAGGGTCACACTACAGTGGGGATCAGGGCATATACCTTTTACTTGCCTTACAGTGCTCTACAGACTGTCATTGCTTATTGCCAGTGAAATGAGTTTTAGGTCAGATGAAGTTTAGGTCATTTGGTCTCAGTCAAATGAATTTTGATCATATGAAATGTAGGTCATATGAAGTAGACCTTAATATGTATATGTATATATATATATATATATATATATATATATATATATATATATATATATATATATATATATATATATATATATATATATATATATATATATATATATATATATATATATATATATATTTATATACATACATACTCCCATGTATGTAAATATATATGTATGTGCACATCTATGATGTGTGTGTGTGTGTGTGTGTGTGTGTGTGTGTGTGTGTTATGTCCATAAACTCATACAAACACACAAACATATAGATATATACTATAAAAATGTATTGTTTTCTATATGATTTACCATCAGGCAACCACTTAGAAAGCAAGTTCCTAATATAGGATCAGACTGCAGAATTATATTGTATTCCTACTAAATGAATGAGAGCAGACTTATCAGTAGTAACCTTGGTTATACATTTAGAAGTCTGACACTTGAATGGAAAGATAGAGATCTGATGACTTATTCAAAGTCAAAAAATACAAAAGAAATAGATTTCAGATTTGTGGCTAATTGCAAATCCTTTAACTCTACAAGGTTATGCATGCAATATTGAACTATCAATGTTGCAGTATTGGCAGACTCATTTCTCTAAAGATGCATTAACCACCATTTATATTATCATATAGCATGTTTACAGTAATGAACATCTTTAGGCAAGGACTTCTCACTGCTCTTTGGTAAGTCTGCCCACTGCACATAGGTCAACAATATAACCTGCCAGGAATGCAAGTATTTGTAAAAGTCAATTATACATTATTTTAAGAATCAATGAGAATCAAAGTAAAAGAGATCTTATTTATGGAAACACTCTGCATGGTACAGGTATCATCTGAAACATCTTGTGAAGCACACAGTCATAACATGCATAGCATGTGCTGTTTAAGTAATGAAAACACTGATGGTATTAGAGCACTTGCGTTTCTGATTATACCAGTAAATGTTAAGTCTTCTGTAAAATTATACTAGCAGATTCTCATAGAGTGCATGCACACACTGACGGACACACATACACACACACACACACACACACACACACACACACACACACACACACACACACACACACTTACATGCTGAGCAGGTTTGAAGTGGTAGGCAGAACCATGCTGTCTTTCATGTTATTACCAGTATTAATACCACTCAGTTGTAACTAGATAAAGACACATCAGGTGTGTGCCTTTTTATGAGTTTTGTGGGTGTGCTTGTTCCTTTCAACTAATAAGGTGTCACTGATGGTCAAAGCTTGTACATTTTCTCAGCTTCCACACTTTATAAAGAGCTTTAATAAATAGATCCCAGTAAGAAAGTTACTAACTCCAAGTACATATTCATCAAAGCATGACATTTTGTATTAGCTATTAGTATCTCTTCTTCTCTCTAAATAGAACAACCGCTATCTCACTGCCCCCCTCTGTCAGAGTTTCATCACACTCTCCTCATCTATCCAAAATGAATACTCCTTATAATAGTCCAAGTAGCCTCACCCATTCTCACTTTCCTAATTACTTCACTTTCAAGTTTTACATGTAATGATACTTTCAGAATTGCTCTGCTAGAATTTGCAGGACATATTACAGTATCTTTTGTAATTTTATATCTTTCTCTCTTTCCTATATACAAGCTTGTGTCTAGTTCTAATGAATGTCCAACACTGTACATATCTATGCAAGCTATATACTTGCTCTGTTTTTAACTGCTATTTATGTAAGCTATTCTCAAGCTTTTTATCTCATGCATATACACTTACCTATATTTTATATTTCTTCTGATATCATGTAATTATATTTTATGTATGTGATGACCCCTCTCTGGACCAGTGATGAAGGAGCCTCAATCCCACCACTGACACCTGTGGGGAATGTTTACTTTCAGAGAAATAGATATGCATAGTATTTCCAGATGCAGCTCTCTGAACCAAGTACACAGGGAATGCAATCAGCATCTGGATTTCTCTATATCTGTCTCCCTCCAGGGTACCAATAAGGCTCCCCACTAGCACAGCTACAGGGTTTTAAGTCCTCAGTTGAGTGTCCCTGTCAAGTCCTCCAGCATCCTCTCTGTGTAACCAGCGCTGCATGTCCATGTTCCAAGCAGCTCACACACACACACACACACACACACACACACACACACACACACACACACACACACACACACACACACACACTCACACACACTGTGAGATTTGATTTTTTATTGCACACACACAGCTGGGAAAGGCTGGCACAGCTTTACCTGCAGTGCCCCCTTCTGCCCAGAATATAAGGTAGTTATCTCTGCCACCAGACAATCCACAATCTTCCTCTAAGGCACTTAACAGAGGGTTTCCAATAACATTGTGTAATATTAATAATAATATAAATGGTAGTAGTTGACTAAGACAACTAAGCCTTCAGGAGTGGTCCACACAGTGTCACCAAAGAAATACAAGCACTCTCAAAGGTTAACTACTTTCTAAAAGGACCATACACAATAACAAATTTTAATTTATTTAATAATAATAAAAGAACATGAAAATACTAAATATTTACAGAAAACCACAGAGTTCAAGACTCAGTCAAATAAAGAAAAACAATGTCTAAACTAAACTTCACTAAATTTTCCTGACTGACTCTAGGAGAATTATTATTTCCTATTTACTTAATGGATCAAGGCAGATGATGTGGTGAATGGCTTTTTTTGTTGTCAGACCCAAGACCGAATACTGAATACTGAGGCATGTCTTGTTGTAATATCTAAAATTTTCAAAATGGCTGACAGAGCGACCTCATCTGGTCACCTGACTCTAGGTTGTCACATTATTCCCTTTTAAAGCTTGAGACTGGATATTAGCGTAGATGTAATAAGATGCATATCTGAAGTTTTGCTAATGTTTATGGCAGTGCCTGGGGCTTCCCCTCTTTTTTAGTGAGCTAATGAACAAAGGCTTCTTCCAGCCATGCTGCCTCCAGTCCTATTCAAACTGTGAAATAACCACTTCCATGGCCCAACAGGTGGTCCAATTAACAGTATTTTTCTTAAAGTAAGAAGTAAGCTAGCTGTTTAACTCCTTCTCCTCCAGTGTCTTTTGTTAACATATGCACATGCAATCTCATATGTATGTTCCTTCTCTGTCCAGCAGGGCTTGCTGTTGATTTGATTTTTTAACACTAGCAACTTTACAAACACATTTTGATTTTCAAATGCCATACAGTTATAATACATTTGTAACAGAAGCATCTTATATAAATCAGTTTGATATTCAAATGACATATCATTCTTTAAAGAACTCCAGCTGGATGTGCTGGCACTAGCCCATACTATTACATCACTCCCCCTTTGAAGACTCAAGCTAGTTTTTCAAGTGAACCTTGAGAAACGTGGCTTGAGAGAAATAAGCCTACCTAGGAATATGTTAGCCCAGTCTCTGTCTTGAGATTCCTTCTGCCTTTGCATTGCTGACCCCACTACAGTGCTGCACTGTCATATCATATGCCTGCAACCCTAGTCTCTACCCTAGTAACTTGAGATTTTGCTGTCTCGCTCGCTGCAGCCTTAGATCCCACTCAGACTCATCCATCCTCCTACTGCAAATACCTGGCACAACGGCATCCCTGTCATGGTAAGGTTTCATTATGTTAAGATGGTGCATTCTGTGTTCTTGCCTCCTGCCCAGCAGGTTAATCATGTAGTTAACATTACTGACCATCCTTACCACTTTGTCCCACAGCATACTCTCTGGTTTGAGCATTTCTGTCTTACCAGACATTTTTTTGCTGTTGGACTCATGCCAGGTTCTCCTGGGCCAAGCCCACGAGCTCCTTAAGCCTTGTCCTGAGGTTTAGGACATATGCCACAACAGACTCCTTATGGGATTCACACTCACCCTCCCACTCATCATGAATCAAATCAAAGACCCCCACCCACCCAATGCCCATATGGTAACTCAAAGGATGAAAAACCTGCGGATTCCTGGGGTACCTCCCTGTATGCAAAAAATATATGGGGCAAATATTTTCTCCACTCTCTCTTAAACTAGTCTGCAACTTCCCATAGCATGGTCTTTCATATAGAGTTTAAACTTTCCACAAGCCAATTAGTCTGGGGATGGTAGGAGGTTGTATTTTGATGCTTAACTCCACAGTGTTTCCACAGACAAGCCAGCAGGTCTGACATGAAATTGGCACCTCTGTCAGTCAGTATTTCTCGTGGGAAACCTACCTGTTGAAAATCTCTAGCAAAGCAAATCCTTTTGGATAGATGTCTCATTCTCCGTGGTGCTGTGGATTGTGATTTTTTCTCTTCCAGTGTCCTTTGCTAACATATATACATGCATACAGTCTCACATATACATTCCTTCTCTGTTCAGCAGGACCTACTGTTGATACATTTTTTAACACTAGCAACTTTACAAATGCATTTTGATTTTCAAATGCCATACAGTTCTAATACATTTGCATCATAAGCATCTGTACAAATCAGTTAAATGCCATACAGTTCTAATACATTTGTAACATAAGCATTTGTGCAAATCAGTTTGATATTCAAATGCCATACAGTTCTAATACATTTGTAACACAAGCATCTTGTATAAATCAGTTTGATATTCAAAGGACATATCATTCTTTAAAGAACTCCAGATGGATGTGCTGGCATTAGCCCATATCATAGCAATGTACATTTTGAAACTGGTATTAAATGTGGAACTTTCCTTCACAACTTTCCACTGAAAAAGTGTTTATCCCGGTCAGACTTTCCTGGTAAACAGAGGTAAATAAATAAATAAAGCTATTAAAACATGTCACTCCATCTATGTATGGCCCAATAGTCCATGTGCTCCATAGCAAGGATATACAAATCCTTAGAGGAAGCCACTATAGTCCATGTGCTCCATAGTAGGGATACACAAACCCTTAGAGGCTGGCACTGTAACCAATGTACTCCCTAGTAGGGGTATATAAACCCTTAGAGGGTGGCCCTATAACCCATGTACTCTCTAGTAGGGATATACAAACCCTTAGAGGGTGCCCCTATAACCCATGTGCTCCATAGTAGGGTTACACTAATCCTTAGAGGATGGCCCTATAATCCATGTGCTCCACAGCAGGGATATACAAATCCTTAGAGGATCTAATCAATAAAAGAGAAGAAATCAGCATACTGCTAGTTTTATTTTCATTAACATACATTACCCTACAAGATCAATGATTCAGTTTGTTTTCTTTCAGTCTGTGGACTTGCATGTTTGAAACTTGATCTATAATATTTATTTATTTATTTATTTATTTATTTATTGACATTTGTTAACCGGGATTGTGCAACTGGGCTTGTGGCCCATTTTCAGTGGAGACCCGAGAAGAAAAGCTCCAGTAATACATTTTAAAACAAGTACAATTTTAAACAATATTAATATAATAGCAGTTATAGCAAAACAATTCACATATGTTGGGTTACATGCATAAAGTTAAAGTTGCATTAAAAAGAAGCTAAGTAACAATTTTACATTGATATAGTTCAATAGATCAACAATAAACATTTTTTGTTTGCATAAAATTGTGCAAATGCATAGTAGACACATTGGAGAGAGAGGTGTAATGAGGTACTAAGTATGGTCCTTTTGAGGGTACATAAAGGGAAGGAAGACTAGGTAGGGTCATGGCAAGGGCAGGTTCTGGCATTGAGAAAATAAGCTTTTAGTTCATTTTTAAAGTGTGAGATGTGGGAGACTGAACGTAAGTCAAGGGGAAGTTTGTTCCAAGCATGGGCAAGGGAGGGTTTGTAGAGTAGTTTGCCTACTGACCTTTTTGGGTAGTAGATATCAAGTAATTGATGGTTACAAGTACAGAGGGTCCGGGATGAGATGTAGATGGTGACTAAGGAAGATAGAGATGGACAGAAGGAGGGTTTATAAAGAATAGAGTGTAGCATATGAAATTGATAAGATAGCAGAAACTGGGGAAGTTCAAGCCATTGAAGAGAGTTTAAAGAAATGCAGTGGTGTGAGTTCTATGGGGAGTTAGTAATGAATCTGGCTATTTTATGGTAAGTCTATTGCAGTTGGTGGAGGCCTGGATATTGGTAAGAACTGGGGTGGCGTATAAGAGGGAGGGGAGGAGGAGTGCCTGGCCCAGGGTAAGTCTAGATTCAGGGGTTAGGAATTTTTTGTTCTGATATAGCAGACCTAGTTTCTGGTTTGTTTTTTTTTCTACATTAGAGTATGTGTAGGTTGAACTTGAGTTCGTAATCAATAATGACCCCTAGGAGTTTTGTGTGGGTATCAGGTTGGATGTTTGTATTGTTAGAAGATGTAATAAAAAAGGAGGTTTTGTGATGAGAAAGAGAACGGGAAACACTCACATTGAGCAGCATGTTTGGTCCATGCATCTACTGCTCTTTCTGTTATATTATCTTCTAAATTCCCCTCCATATTAACTGAATGAATCACTTGATTTATCTTCTTGTTCTGATAGAGAATTTTTATCTTGTCCCTTTTTACCTTATTAATATCTTTGAAGAATTTTAACTTTCTCTCACTTTATGTATGTCTGTGTGCATGCATGTCTACCACTTTCACTTGCTTATTTCCCTGTGGGGAGGGGTTGGCATTTATTTATTTATTGACATTTCTTAACCGGGTTTGTCCAACTGGGCTTGTGGCCCATTTTCAGTGGAGACCCGAGAAGAAAAGCTCCAGTAGTACATTTTTAAACTAGTACAATTTTAAACAATATTGATATAATAGCAGTTATAGCAAAAAGATTCACATATGTTGGGTTACATGCATAAAGTTAAAGTTGCATTAAAAAGAAGCTTAGTAACATCATTTTACATTGATATAGTTCAATAGGTCAACAATATTTTTTTTTTGTATAAAATGATGCAAATGCATAGTAGACACATTGGAGAGAGAGGTGTAATGAGGTACTAAGTATGGTGCTTTTGAGGGTACATAAAGGGAACGAAGACTAGGTGGGGTCATAGCAAGAGCAGGTCCTGGAATTGAGAAAATAAGCTTTTAGTTCATTTTTAAAGTGTGAGTTGTGGGAGATTGAATGTAAGTCAAGGGGAAGAAGATGTTAAGTTCTTTTCCTTATTGATACAAGATGAAGGGTTTGGTTCTAACCACTGGTTATTGGCTAGGCTTGCAACTGTGATCAGACTGAATAGCCTAGTATATGCAAGAACAGACGGCAGGATTCATACCAGAGCAAAAGTCAAAACAAACTTAATAAGTTAATTAATTAATTAATTAAGTCATTCATTGATTAATTCAGCTTAATCATTTCAAATATTACTTTATCCACGTCAGGGTTACAAACACCAGAACACAGGTCAAGAAATACAAAAAGAGGCAGATAACTGTAGATAATCACAGATAACCACTTGTGAACAACTTGCCAGAGCATCAGAAGATTCACCAAGTCACACATGTACATACACAAACCTATGGACAATTTACAATACTGCTATTTCACCAGTCAGCATGTGTGTGTGTGTGTGTGTGTGTGTGTGTGTGTGTGTGTGTGTGTGTGTGTGTGTGTGTGTGTGTGTGTGTGTGTCTGTGTGCATGTGTGCACGTGCATGTGCATGTGTGCGCAATGGTGTGTGTGTGTGTGTGTGTGTGTGTGTGTGTGTGTGTGTGTGTGTGTGTGTGTGTGTGTGTGTGTGTTTGAGGGGGGTGGAGTCCCAATGCAAACCGACAAAGTTACAGAAAAGACATAAGTAGTTTGCTCAGAACAATTTAAAATAAAATGCGATTACATCAGTTTTGCATCCACATCCTTTGAGAGGTTGTATATTCCGACTAGGGAGCACATAGGCTGTAAGGACAATCACAGATTGAGAGAAATGCTTTAAGAGATAGTCACAGCTCATACAAAATGTAACATAGTATAGTGTATAGGATCCTGGAATGTAAGAACAGCAAAGTAAAAATTTCATACCGAAGTGCATGGCTCACTTCTTCATAGAATGCATTCTTATATAATTTCTGCATGCTATATGTTACACCAGTGTATTTTATTACATCATTGTAATATTACAGACATTTCACTGTAGTATGGTCAATACGTTAGAACTGCATACTTCATTGCCTGTCTTTAGATATAGTTTGGGATGGTCTCCATTCATGCCACAATTATCTATGCCCTTAGCAACCATAAACTATCTTTGGTCTGTAAATTCCACTACAAAATGAGAACTGTTCTATAATCATTTGGATATGGCTGTTACTCTGAGGGGAAATGTTGGCATAATGGATAAGGTCTTTCTCTCAGAGAAGATCTTACAAGACAAGCAAAGACAGAAATCATCCATTTGGTGCAGCAAGTACATAAAGAGTGCAAACCAGTGGAATCCTAGAAGGCTAGCATGAGTTTGTACTGTAGAAATGTTTCTACCTCATGTGGAATATCATTATGTGTGTCTCTCTAGAGCTGGTGATGCCAGACAATTGTGGATTTTTTAGAGAAAGCAAAGATACGTTTTGGGTGGATTTAGAAAAAATGTCAGAGTACAGCAATTGCTTAACTTGAATGAAACCTGAATTAAAATATTTTGCACTAATTGCATGTGTATTGGGAGTAGAACAGCAGTACATTGGTCTGCACTGGTGTCTTACAGCTCGTGGTTCTTTGGATCTTTCCTTGAGGAACTCTGCTTCCTCTTGCATCCAAAAGAGGTGCACAGATATGTGAAGCAATGATCCTCCAAACTGCCTGTATGAGATTATGACATATGAGTATGCATATGTGGTTTGTGTGTGTGTGTGTGTGTGTGTGTGTGTGTGTGTGTGTGTGTGTGTGTGTGTGTGTGTGTGTGTGTGTGTGCCTCTGTGAATGTGTGTGTATCCTGCCATGAAAGTAACCTTATCCTGTACTGGTTCTCATCTACTGGTTCTCATCTTTATGGAGAATGCTTGCTATGGCATGAAATGGCTGATAAAACCTTGAGTAGATATCATTTAAAAAATAATCCCTCAGGTTCAGCAAACGTCAGTGGAGGAATAACTTATTCCTGCATGGAAGGGACCATTCCCGTGCAGCATGGCAGCGCACCATGCATATGTATGAAGGCACACTGCCGTACTCTGATACATACATGGGGGTATGCATGAGCACAGGGGCCGTGTTTGAGAGAAGTGCTCTCACAATACACATGCCCCCTGCACACCAGAATTGCCGTACAGCAAATTAAAACCTCTCAACCCGTTAGAGTAAGAAATCTGGACAAAGCCATTAGAGACAACTGCTAAAGATTGTTATCACAAACTTAGAAAGTTGATAGAATAACAGGTTTTGCATAAGCATGAATATTATGAAGGTTATGAAGTCTACAATGCACACCTCTCAACCTGTTAGAGTAAGAAATCTGGACAAAACCATAAGGGACAATTGTGAAATATTGCTATTACAAAGTTATAGAAAGTTGATAGAATAACAGGTTTTGCATTAGCATGAATTTTCTGAAGGGTATGAATTATAAAACGTAAATGTCTATTATTATTGTCAAACTTCAATCTGTAATGATGTACCAGAGAGCCACAAGTTTATGAAAAGTGGACCAAGAATATAAGGCAAAAATCCGGACATACTGTGCAAAGTTATATGCCATCAACGTTTGCAAAGCACAGCCCCCAACAAATAAATCTTATTGATTTTCACATCTGCAATAAATTTTAAGCATAGCTGCACACGTGTGCCCATTGCTTAGCTATGCTTAGCCCAGCTTAAATGGCACGAGAAGTTAAATTACAATAGATATCCAACATAAGCAACAGTGTAGTGGTTAGAGTGTACACCTTCCATGTAGTCCTTTACGGTTAGAGTCTCACCAAAGCCATTTCCATTTTGTATGTGAAATCATTACAGTTTTAATTTATCTGTATATTTATGTAGGAAGTAACTTATATTTCTCAACCAGAGTAGTGTATTAGGCCCAGATGTAAGGTATCAGAGTAATAAAGTTGTGAAACCCCCATATAAACACAAGTGCCCCATACAGTATAGTCACACAAGAATACATGTAATGAAAGCACACTGGGGGATTTCAGGGAAGGTAAGCACATTTATAATATGTCAGGAATGATGAATCAATCCCATACAGGTGGTAGTCCATAAAATAAAATATAATCAATGCTAAGCATTGCACAGCTATGCTGACTGGGTATAAGCATTGTGTAAATATGAATGCTAAGCAATGAGTATTCCAACTAAGTGGATTTGCCCATTGGTTAGTAGTGCTGAACCTGCCCCTTTAAGCACTGCCAACTTTAGCTAAGCAAGTTTGCCCGTAGCTTACCTTAGCTCAACATATTCAAAACTGTCCAATCACAGCAAAGTGCAGGAAATCGGTTGTATTTAACCCTCATATGCAGAAATACAGCCCATAACAGGTTGTAGCTCCCCACTGTAGGCAGTATGGCTGGTGTAGGAGAAGGCATGTGCTTTCAGGTGCAGTGCTGGGGCATACAAGAGTCCAAGGTCATGGTAGGACTCCTTGTAAAAAATCATGACATTAGACTGGTGCGGGGCTCCCAATACAAAGCAGAAACCTGAGAAAGTCTTGCCCGTGATCTCACCAGTGCCATTGGTATCCCTCAGACTGTTGAGCAGGTCCGGCACCACTATGCTGACTTGAAGCAGAGTAAGAGGGAGCTCTTGGAACAGTGAGTCCAAGAAGCATGACAGAGGGGTGATGTCCCAGCAGTGTGTCAGTATTCATAGCAATAACTGTTTACCAAAGTCCAGCCTGTGTATGCAATGGACAGGTATGCATAAATGTTTCTCTATCTTCATTACAACTACAGCTGAGTGGGTTGCAAACCAGGAAGCCCATGCCAGCAAGTTGCAAAGGCTGCATCGCGAGGCTGGTGAGTAACAGTCTAGCTTGTAGTATTCATACCAAATAAATATAAAGGAGTAGAATGTTACCTGCCATTATTACAAATGGATATGGTTTGTACTGAATAAGGCAGACAATAATACAGTAATAGTCTCATATAGGTCATATATTAATAAAAATGTAAGTGCCTGTCAATAAAAGTCAAAACCCTGGACTGGTTGTGTTTACTCTGGTATGGTATGATTTGAAATGTGTACAGGTTATGCATAACAACTATAACTCTGAAAGCATTAAACAATCAAGTTCCATCTGACAAAGCTAGTGCCTCTATAACACATGAGATTAACTGATATCACAAATGTCATGCACCAATATCTGATATCTGAATAGCAATGTTGTGTTAACCACTGTTTTCCACACTGTGTATTGTGAAAAGGTATGTATAGGAATGTATGTATAAGAATGTTGTAATTACAAGGTCAGATCATACAACAAAGAGAGAATGAGAAAGAAATCATTCAAGAAAGACACAGCAGTTTCTCAATCTCTCCCTCTGATGAAACCCACACTTGTTATATTTTTAGCAGAAACAGCCACGGTTCGAATCCTGGGAGTAGTAGTAAGCTGTATGCATAATTTCAACTAGAATTTTGTGGAAATGTGTAGAAACAGTCATTAGTATTAACACATACTCCCTCCACAGGTCTTCCAGGTAACAGGAAGTATAAAGTAGCTATAAGAAAGCTGTAATTATACTGTGTATAAACATACCACTGCCCAACGCAAGGCCATAGTTGGTGTAATAATACCTGTTGAGTAATGAGTAGAGCAATGATCACTAAAGCTGTGACCATTGCAAGAATCTAAGTTTGTTAACTGACATCTCTCTCTCTCCCCCACCTTATCTTCACCAATAATCTAAACACATAAATGAATGGGTATGTTTTCCACCAAATCTACTGTTGGGACATGTGTCCTGCTGTTCTACAAATGTTAAAATGTATTCCAGTTAATATTCCCCATTCAAATACTATCATTGGTGGCCTGTTGCTATCAATGTAACCTGCATGCCGGTGTAATGCCCACTGTGGTTCCATATATGCATGTGTTCTGCTTGCTATGCAAATGTTCCAAATCTGTTATTTTGGGTTAATGGGAATCCTCACGCATGCTGTTATAACTAATCCTGGAATGTGTTTACCATTACTAACCAACATATGTTCTAAAACTGCAACACCATAGCATGTCAGGGAAGGCTGATCCCAGCAGATCCACCTCTCCCACCTCATCTGACCATGGCACCGAGTTCCAGCACATTTGGGACCCACCTCAGGACCTCCACGTCCACTGGTCCTGCACCACCTTTGGGTGGAACTGCCACAGGTGATGGGGCTTGCCCCCCCAGGTGCAGGCCCAGACAGGTTCCTGTCACCTAAAGCCAGGTCCAGGGTCAGGTGCATAGCGAGCTCCACAAGGAATTGAGAGATCTGCTATGCCAGCTAGAGGGCCGTGTGGTACAATTAGAGGGTCAGTCTGCCCCTCCTGCTCAGACCCCAGCACAGCATCTTTGGGGCCGTGAAGGTGCAGTAGTGACTGCCCATGGGTGGAGACCTCAGAACCACTGTATACATTTGAGGGCTCGTGGGCTTCTGATTACCAAACACTCCTCCGCGTCCAAGGTGTTTACCCCCCACGTGTCATATACCACCTCTGTATGCTCTCTTCTCTGTCTTTTCTGTCTTCCTATGCAACTTACCTCCCCAAATATACCTACTACCCTTCCCCAACATCCCACTCTCACCATACAAAAGGGCAATCAGTTCCCCCTCCAACATTTTGCCCCATGAATAGCTGTTCATTTTGCACATGTGTCCACTGGACACATGTAGTCTGGTATAATTGGCTTCACAGCACATTATTGTTGTCCTCACCTCTCTCTCTCAGGGGTTTCAGTGTCCAAATGTACCTCCAAATTCAGTATATATGCACAGCTGTTGCTGTAGAAGAAATGGACAGCTATGGACCTTCCCTATATCCATCCAGCACATCCCTAGCTATCTTTCATATTGTTTTACTCTCTTTATGCTCTCTTTTTCACCGCTTTCCTATCACCCCTTTTTTCTTTTCTTTTAAAGAAATTAGCACAGGGGTAAGCAGGAGTAAGCAGTAATATGCGGGACTAAGCCTGTTTGCACAGTGCTAAGCGATGCCTACACTGATTAAGCGCTTTTTAAGACTAACTGTGTGTAAGCATAGTTAACCGGAAGTTAACATTGCTGACCGGAGTGCAAACCCAGACAGACCCACTTACAACTGATTAAAAGTGCCTTCATCACACAGTATCCAACAGCCATTGTTTTGTCCAGCAATAAAATAATCAGCCCTAGCAAGCCTTGATCCCAGGACCCTATACATAGGTTCATAGGTGTATACTAGGCTAATGGCCCTGGAGCCTTTACAAGTTTAGCCCATAGGATTAACCTGGCATTGTGCCACCCGACCTTAGTTCATAGTGCCTCTGTCGAGTAGAGCCACTGGAGTGATCCCCAGTGTGAATTATCTATTTCCCATCCATATAACTATATATATATATATATATATATATATATATATATATATATATATATATATAATAGATACATATATATCCTACAGCCCTTGTTCTTCCTAGCAACAAACTAATAAGCCCTGACAAGTCTTGATCCCAGGAATTTGTACACCATAGCCACATCCAGTTACCACTATGCCACCTGAGTTGTAGACAACAAGGTTATCATTACTGTGATATCTACTAAAAAGGAAAAGTGAGCAATGGTTAGCAATGGGCAGCTGTTGTTAGCTGGTGTATGACTTGCTTAAATATAGATGCTATGTGTGTTTGTGCATTGGTAAGCGTCACTAAGCAAAGCGTACCAGCATAAGAACCTATACGTTTAACCATGTTTTAGCTCAGCTTAGCATCGCGCAAACCCATGCAAACACACTTACAGACACTTTAAAGTGCCTTAATCACTCTGCCAATGTCTGCCCAGCAACACAATAAACAGCCTTTGCTAGTTTTGAACCCAGTACCCTGTACACCATATTTACAGCAGTTAACCATTAAGCCATCTGAGGTGTATGATGTTGGGATGGTTTCTCTAACATATCATGCGGAACAGTCAGTTTACCATAGGGAATGTACAATGTAGAAGCACTAAACATTCAGATGATACACACACACACACACACACACACACACACACACACACACACACACGCACACACACACACCCACACACACACACACATATATATATATATATATATATATATATATATATATATATATGTATGTATATATATATATATATATATATATATATATATATATATATATATATATACACACATATGTAAATATATAAATACATACAAATATATATATAAAGGGAGTATATATAGTGAGGCACATAAAATCAAACAGCTAGTAATCATATAGTTGCCACCTTTTGAAATGGCCAGAGTCTGATTCTTTCCTAGAAATGAGAATTATTGCATTAAAACATATACCCACACTCAACGCAAAGGACATAACATCACACTTTTTGCATAAATATAAATGTTTATTTGTATACTATTTAAGTTGCTTATGCCATTTCTTATAGCATTTAGGTGTTTGAAATACAAAATAACTGATTTATGCAACTGTCAAAGAAAACATATGATACATTCTTGGTTCTACCATCTCAGGACATTTGCCATTTGTCAGTTTTTATCAAAAGGACACAAATGCACAAAGAAGGTTTGTACCTCGCAAAGAGGGACAGCTGGTTATCCACAGTAACCCACAAAAAATAAGATACTCTGCTGTCTTGGCCAAAGCCTTCAAGTTGTACAACAGTAAAAAAAATCACACTGCCTTGAAGACAAGAATCAATCAACACTTAATTACAGATTTAGTTCAACAGCCTCTAATTATACTCTGTAGTTAACCCCCTAGGGGAAAAGTATCAATTGTTACAATGTAAACGGATCCTTTGCATAACGATGCTTCACTTCAAACTGTACTATCACACTGACAAACAGATCTGTGTGCAAAACAGTAAGCTCTAAACCACCATCCCCATGGTGAAATGTATGAAAATGTACAGCCATATACCTTTATGTTTCTTATTAGTAATATCCCTCACATGTTCTAACAACCTAGGTTAAAAACATTTAATACCCCTTCCCCATAAAATGTTGTATAAGGGCATATAAAAGCATTCTGTATACACTGACATCACTGCTGCCCCCACACATGAAGGATGTCTTCCATACAGACAAGGTAAAGGGACAACAGCCACATGAAGTAGTCATTTATAGTAGTGGGTTGCTATAACATTGGCTATTGGAAGAACTACCCAGCTGCCTGCATGCAATTAGTAAGTGGGAAACACCAACTGGTGCAGAGGCCATCACCTGATCATGAGCATTACCTACAAAAGCCATGCTGCAACCTATTCAAACCAGCTGTAGCCCTGCAGTGGAAAGAGAGAGAGAAAAAAAAAAAACAAACCAAAAATGATAGGTTCATAGGTTCATACTAGGCTATCTGCCCTAGGGCATTTATAAGCCTAGCCAGAATGTGTTTGGCTTTCGCCACCCATTTTAAATTAATTTTGCTATGCTCTTTTTCGAAGTTAGTATACTGTGCCTCTGTCTAACAGTGACACAGAAGTGATACCCGGGGTAAACCTACGATCTCCCATCCACTCATCAAGATTCCTCTTGAAGAGAGTCAATGAGGGGCTCTGCCTAACCTGGACTGGGATTTTATTCCAGAGTGAAGGGAGCCTCTGGGTTATGAATCTGTCCCTCCAGCATGTCCTATTTATTTCAGTGCTGAGGTTCAAGTCTCTCGAGCGCATAGCTCGATGGGATTTGGATTTTCTGAGGTGCAGCATGTCCGTTAATTCCGGGTTGGACATGGCTTTATACGTCAGGCACAGATCGCCTCTGAACAGGTGGTATGCCACTGAGTAGAGCTGGAGTTTCTTTAACCGGGCAGCATATGGCATCTGTTTGAGCCCTTTGATCCTCTTGGTGAGGTACTTTTGGGGTCTTTCCAGTTGCTGCAGGTGTCTGGTAAGATACATCCCAAAAGGGGCATTGTACTCAATTATGGGCCTGATGAGGGTTGAGTAAAGAGGCACGATGACCTCCCCTGATCTAGATGTGAATCCCTTCATGATTAGGTGGGCTATATAAAATGTTTTTCTAACCACTTTGGCCACGTGGTTGTCAAATGAGAGATTGCTATCAACTTGGGTCCCCAGGTCCCTAATTACTTCTTATGTACTTAATGGATTACCACCTATGTGGTAATTTGTGGACACTTTGTTTTTGCCAAAGGGGATGACTATACACTTTTTGGCATTTAGCTTGAGGCCATGGCTCTGGCACCAGTTGTCTGTTTCTATGAGGCCCTTTTGGAGGATGCTTGTGTCGGCTGGAGAGTCGATTATGGCGCTCAGTTTGCAGTCATCTGTGAACTTGGTCAGCCACAGTCCTTCCATGTTGGCCTGTACCTCCGAGAAATATATACCGAACAAGAGACGTCCCAGGACTGAGCCTTGTGGGACACCACTTGTAACTGGTTTGGAGTCTGACATGGCTCCAGCAATTCTAACCATGTGGGTTCTGTCCTTGAGCCAGTTTGCAATCCATCTAGTGACATAGGGGTTTATATTTAAGCTGGTGAGCTTATCTATAATGCCCGAGTGGGGTATTGTATCGAAGGCTTTTGCGAGGTCCAGGTAGGCTGTGTGGACCACCTTCCCCTCGTCAATGGCCTTGGTGACTGTTTCAAAGAAATCAACCAGGTTTAAGAGGCAGGATCTGCCCTTAACAAAGCCGAACTGGGTAGGAGCCAGTGTTTGTAGGTCCCCAATATCTTTATTTATGAGGTCCATGATGATCCTTTCCATAGCTTTGCAGACCAAGCTAGTCAGGCTTATGGGGCGATAGTTTCCAGGACCCATTGGGGCACCACCTTTATGGAGAGGGACCACTGTTGCTGTACGCCACTCTTTGGGCACATATCCTGTACTAAGGCTGAGATTGAACAGTAGTTTTATGTTTGGGTTTAGCTCTTCTTGGAGTTCATGTAGGACGCAGCCCGGGACGCCATCTGTTCCCATTGATGCTGTGTTTTTTGCTTTGGAGAGGGCGGCTCTTACCTGAGCATCTGAGATGTCAGGGGGGCAGCACTCTGCTGGGATAGATATTTGCCCTTTTGGTGGGGAGGGAGAAGTGTGCGCAGAACCTGTCAGCTAGGATGTTGGGAATGTCTGTGGGTTCGTGTATTTTTGTCATTTTGGACTAATTCTGAGCATATCTGGGAATTACCACCCAGGTTCCTAACATAACTAAAGAAAGCCTTGTGATTATCCTTAGTGTCCTGTGCAATTTTTCTCTCGAAGCTGGCCTTAGACAATTTTATGTGTGCCCGTAGTTTTTGCTAATACTGATCAGTGATGCCTTCCCTTTTGGGATTTTGCTCTATCATTTAGTAGCTTCCTCCTTCTATTGTATAGTTTGTTTATGGCTGGGGTCCACCAGACAGGACGTCTGCCTTTGGAGGATTGGGTCTTGGTTTTATTTGGGATCGATGATCCATGCATTCCTGAAGGTGTTCATAGAATGCGTTTATAAAGGATTCTGCAGTCTGGGCCGTATTTTCCACAGGCCCGGGGGCTTTGAAGGATTCCACCTCAGTTTTGAGGAGTGTGAAATTTGCTTTAGAGAAGTTTTTCACTGTGGTTTTCTGGGCAGGGGGTGGGGTCGGGATGTGAATATCCAGTGAGATTAGTTTATGGTCTGATCTTACCAGTGAGGGATACACGTCTGGTCTGGAGCATAGAGTCCCCATGTTGGTGATGATCAAGTCCAGTATGTTTTCCCTTCTTGTGGGAGTGGTAACAATTTGTTCCATAGCATTTGAGTTTATAAATTCTAGGAACCTTTGGGCTAGGGTGTTGGAGCTAGAGTAATGCTCCCAGTCTATGTTTCGGTAGTTGAAGTCACCCAATATAATGGTGTTTGGAGAGACCTTCATATTTTACAGTGTTCTCAGGAAGGCCGAGTGGGTTCCTGGGTTTGGGAGGGTGGTCTGTAGCAGGCTATAAACTGGAAGGCAGTTTTACCCACTGTTAGTTGCACATGGATAGTCTCTGATGCTTCATGCTTTGCCACCAACCTGGAGGTGTGGGTATCTTTGATGAATATCGATACTCCCCCTCCTTTTGTGGTTCGGTCCAAGTTTTGGGGCCGAAAAGCATGGTATGAAGTATAACCTGGTAGTGCTGGTGTGCTCTCGGGAGCCCTGAACCAGGTTTCTGTTACTGCACAGATATCTATGTTCTCCATGATAAGGAGAGTTTTGAGTGCGTGCATCTTGAGGTTTAGACTTCTGGCGTTGAGTAGTATTACTCTTAGTTTCTTATCCCTTGTGATACCTATGGAGGTGGGTTTGTCTTTTGAGCCTTGCCTAAAAAAGGCACTATGGGGGTAGCAAGAGCCTTTGCCAATATCCGAAAGCCCAGGGGTGACAGGTGCAAGCCGTCCCTAGCGAAGCATCGTGGCTTGTCGAGCATATCATCCCAAGCTGACAGGCATTGGATCCCCTTTGAATGACACCAGTACTTAAGCCAATTGTTGAAATTGATCATCTTGTCTTCATATTGTGGCATCATTCTTGGTGAGGGTAAGATGCTACTCAAGGTCAGGGTCATACCGGCCTGGGCTACATGCTCAGAGAGCTCCTTTATGTCTCTTTTCATGTAGTCCAGGGAGTCGCCTCAGGTCATTCACACCAGCATGGACAATGACTGAGTCATATTTGTACTTGCCTTGGAGTGACCTGAGTGCTTGTGTTATGTGGCGGATCCTAGCGCCCGGCAGGCTGCTCACCGTGACCCTCTCCTTGTTCAGCCTGGTGAGCGCGGGACGTCAGTGTGCCTGGCGATAGAGTCACCTATTACAAGTGTATCAGGTGTGTTGTTTAGTCTTAAGGGCTGTGACTGTTTGGCACACTGGCTTTGTGAGATGTGTTGCACGTGTTTTGTTTTGGGGTAGCGGCTGCTTGGGTGTCTGCTTTGGAGGTCTCTGCTGCTTGCAGATCTTTATTTAGAGCCTCCGAGTATGTTTTTGTGTGATTATGTGTTTGGTTTGCTGTCGTGGTAGGTCTATGTGAGACTGGAATTGTAGTGAGTGTGGTTTCCTTCTCCTCCTGACTGGTTATGCCAGTACTGAGTTGAGAGAGCTTAGCCTCCAGTTTGGCTATATGGTTGCATCTCTCACATGTGTTGGAATTTGTTGGGAGGAGGAGAGGGTTGTCTGTGTACATGAGGCAGTTGTAACATTGCCTCAAGATTCCCAGATTCACCAGCTGGACTGGAGAGGAGATTGACAACTTACCTTTGGACATGCTAGAATAATATTGGGAATTCCTTAATAATTGAAAACCAGGGCCAGTGGGGAGTGAGGGTGTAGTGCTTTTAATTTTTAGTGCTGACTTATATAATTGCTTTAGTGAGCAAGTGCCAGGTAACTTAAGTGCAATGTGTTACAGGTAACTTAAATGCAAAAATGACAAACAGTAACTTTCTTTCAAGTGAAACAAGGAAATAAGTACAGTAAGCAATGCAGATATCACTAGTGATCCACAGAAGCGTTGAGAAGCTGCGTATTAGGTGGAATTAGCGTTCCAGGGAAATAACAAGCAAACAAGCAACAAGCATATAAACAAAGCTAGATTCAGCAGGCCTGGATCTAGTCTATGCTACAGCAAACAAGGTGTACCAATTTCAGTAAGATACAGTTCAAATATTCAGGCACTATAAACCTTTAACTAGAAATTCCCAGCTCAGAAGGGCAGAGTCCAGCCTCTTCTCCCACAAGAGTGCAGATCACAAACAAAAATGAAACAAAAAAAAAACAAGGAATACATAAACTGGAACACAGGCGAGAGCATAATAATAAAACAGGTATGTGAAACATGTTAGCATGTAATTGAATGTAGTACTTGGTCTATAATAATGGGATAGATGATTTTGAAAGAATTATATGTGCCAACAAAGACGTGTAAAGATGTCCTGCTGAACAACTGCTATGGACATAGCATCTGGCTCTGTCTGCAGTGGGCCATACCTGTCAACTGTACACATCTTCACAGAATGTCAAGATTTACCCGTCATAGTGTTTGTTCTGTTCCTCCTAACATCTATATTATTCTGGCAAATAGCTGGGGATGGATGATATGAAGTAATGACAAACACTTGAGTTTCAGACTCCAACAGCTTCAGAACAGTCATGGTAATACAAAATGTATTATGCTGCAAACTCCATAGGTTTGTAACAGGCATATTTAAGATCTGTCCCTATTTATCCCCCCCTCCCCCCAATTTTAGGCTTTGTCCAGATGTGTGATGCTCTAAGAGGTGGAGAGGTAGGGTCACAGCTGAGGAGCCTGACTTACCCTAGGAAAGGACAGCTTACATATGGCAACCACTAGAGTGTCTGTCAAACCGTCATGACTGTGCCACTGCTAGGCCAGTTAATGGGATGTTGTCCATATCCATATGTTACCTTTGAACATGAGTATTATACATGTTTGCATTGTAAATCTAAGATACCTATATAGGGCATGTGCAAAGTAAAGTACTGTTGCAGATGTGTGTGTTAAACTGCATGCGATATATTGAATTAATAACATTCAACTGTACAGTGTTCTGCCAGACAATAGTCACAGTTGTGACTGATATCTGTAGTCACATACACATATACTTGTGTTATGTCAGCTATATTAATACGTTATCAATATTGATTTCCCTGTTGTCACCCATTGATGTGGACCATTGTCCAGAAGTCCTGGTATAACAGTTTGAGAAGTATGATTGAGCTGCAAGACTGTAAATATAGTGTGCCATACTGACATAGAACACAAATGTATACCAGGTATTCCCTGAGCATGTGTATGTATATGTATGTTAAGCTGAAAGGCACAAAAGTAATAACATGGGTTACAAGCAGTCCTCAAAATAGGTTGTGCATGTTCCATGTGTGTAATATCAGTGTCATTGCATATAACAAAATAAAATGTGTACAGCTACTGATTGTTGCATTGCCATGACACTGATATGGTACTACAGTAGGCATGATTATGCGGTAGTAATCAGAGAAGTCTACAACTGTGTTATGACCCACTGTCCATGCCTACCATGAACAGCTATATCAACACCCATATACAGTGGATATCCAAAGTGTACACACCCCTGTTGGAATGCCAGGTTTGTGTGCTGTATGCCAATGAGGCCACATAAAATCATTTCAAAATGGTTCTCACCTCAAATGTGACCCATACCCTGTACAATACTATTGAAAAAGAAACAAAGCTGTTTCAAGGAAGGTGAGCAACCATTGCCAAGAGAAGATGTGTCATGATGTTAGAGTACGAACCAAGACAAATGGATGGTATAATCATCTCAGCAGGTGTTTACACAACATATCAGTTTAAGGGTGTGCACACACATTCAGCTGGCTTACTGTACTAAGTATTATTTCTCATATGTTTTCACAGAACAGATTGTTATGTTTTCATTTGAATTAAGCAGGCTGTAGGTCACATTACAGGTGGGAATTGTGTTGAAATGAGCTTTTGTGGGGTGATGTTTCAATTGTACAACTACCAGGCATTGTAACAGGGGCGTGTGCACTTTATATCCACTATAGCTGTACGGAATCAGCACTACCTGACCTGTACAACCAGCCTCCACCAACGATAGAGTAATCCCCCTTGGTGGACAGCAGCAATACACAAAGCACATAATAGGTTGCTATAGTGGCTGGAGAGGGACACATAGGTGCAGACCACAACTTGGAAGCAAGTCCACCTCTATCTGAGCAAGCATGTAGGTTCACAGGTGACTTCCTGTAAGGCTGACTATGACTATAAATCAGACATATCCACACCACCAAGGCCAATTGCAACAATGTTTCCACATATGTAGTGAGTCTCAGTGGCAGTAACACAATTCAACCTGTACTGGGGGTAAAACACACCTCATACACACATGCCATGGATACAGGCAACATGAATCAGAAAGGTTAGGTGGGAACAGTGCCACCCTGTCCAAACATTTGTACAGGGGGATATGCACATCAACCACACTCCTGCCCTCATCAGTGGTGAGCATGTACATAATGCCTACTGATGGCAACAACAGTAAGTCTTCATGGGGCAGGAGAACAAAACAGTCTGCCTCCTACATGAACTCAGGCATGTGCTCACAGCCCCATCACACATTACTGTTAAACACAGACTTGTCACCATCCACATGAAAGATGGCCACTGTCATCTCTCTATACAGAAATGAATGGAGAATAGAGGATTATGCAATTAAGTGTCCAACATTGGGGGAACTAGACAGGTCAGGGCCAGGAGTATAATGCAAGATGCCAAAGCCATGATAGCTTACAGTGTTATGGTATAGTCTGGATTATTTGCAAGTAATATCCACTGTTGATTTGCAAGTGGACAACCGTATGAGGTCCTATGACCTTTTTTCCTGTTTATATCTTCTAGGTAATATGCAACATCCACGGCTGCCAGCATTTACCATCATAGAGAATGACACCATCATGCAATATGTCATACAGCATTACAACATATTATTCAGCCGTAGAACCCAGGATCTGCAGGAGAGGACCGCCCTGTAGAACAAGCTTGTCCACAGGGTAAATGATGTTGGCCTGCACAGCTGAAATTATGAGCAGGTGCGGCATCATTGCACTGACCTCATACTCCATGCCCATAAGTGTTCTGCTGCCATTGCGAGGGACTGGATAACCACAGGTGGGGGTCAAGTCATCCAGCCCCCACTGACACATGCTGAGGAGATCCTCGCCAGCCTTGGGGCACCTGCCCACCAGACAAGCCATCAAGCTGAAGACAGCATTGTGGAGGTGGGTGCCACCCACACAATGGACGAGGAGCGTGCAGGTTAAGGCCTCAGTGCACATTACTAGAACACTGTTGCTTATCCATTTTTATTTGTAAAGTATCTGCATGCAAATGTCAGATAAGATAGTCTGTTGCTGGAGTGTAGTAATGCACAGATGTGCATAATCCTTAGTATTGGGGTTTGTACTGTTGATGTGCTGAAATGCTGCTTCCACCCTGTACCAATGCCACAGGTGTGGATACCAACATTACTTCTCTCACACAACTATTTAGGTCCCTCTGGTATACAACTGGGACAGCAGCCTGTAGCTGGTGAGAATGGAGTTGTTTTTATTCAGGTTTGCCAATACACCAGCCATGTTAAGGCCATGCTATTTGCCATGAACACATTTAACACACCTACCCATAATGCATGCTATACATGTTCAATTTTGTTGGTGTTAACTGCACTGCATCACAGTGGTTACCATAGTGGTATATCTGAAGGGTATGTAAGATTCCTGCAGTATACCTTACAACCTGTCAGTGCAAGATGTGTGGACAGAGATAAAATGGTGAGACAAATGGCCTACAGTAGGGACATGTATGAAACATTACCCTTATACAGTGGATACAACAGTGTATGCACCTCTATTACAATGGCAACTGTTCCTGATATATACAATGGCAGACCACGATAACACATTCCACACATTTTACAACCTGAAATGTGATCCTAACATGATCAATAAATGTGTAATATGGAATCCTATGTCAGGACAACAAATATGCGGTATACAAACCTTACAAAACACTGGAAGCATATGTGTATACACACTCCAAATAACATATTGTGGAGGCAGCTTATGATGTACTGATAGCATTCCCTCTTTTTGAGTACACACCTGCCATCAAGTACAGGGCCTCAATGTCACACCAAGTAATGGTCTGCTGTCCAAGAAGTATGTCCATGACATTTGCCCAGTCGCCTACAACAGAGGCAGCCATGGCTTGCACACATCTTACAAAGCATGAAATGGATCCCATATCCAAAAGGTAGCAGTCAGGAGTGGGAAAAGTAACCTTACCTCACCATTGCATATACCATGGCAAACAGTGCAGACAGTCATCTAGACGTATATTAAATATGGGACAACAGTGATGTAGAAAATAAACAGATGCCCATCCAAAACAGATGACAAAACATGTTGCAAACTGGTCATGGAGCCTGCCCAGAGACATGCAGCAACACTGAGGGAGTTACAGGAATATCTAGCAAGTACTGCTGTGCAGTACCTGTGTCGACAATCGCCTGGATTCTGCATAAGTGTGGCCTATGGGTTAGAGTAATCAGACGGAAGATTTGTCCCACATGAAACATCATCCAGGACTCTGTATAAGTACCATAAGCATAACATCAAGTCTCCCAAAGGCATGTGTTGCAATGTGTAATGGTGTCGTAAGACCAAGGCTCAAACCTACAGACAGTATTCATAAAGATATGTGTGGTGCAATCAGAAAGCTTCTACCACTATTCAGATAAATAAGCTCAAAACTAACCCTATACCCCTATCCAATGGCACAAGACAAGGTTGCCCTCTTTCCCCATACCTCTTTAATATCTATCTAGACCTCCTGCTCCTGTTTATTTCATAAAAAATCTTCCATCACATACCTAGAATGTTTAATATAAACCTTACATACTCCGCCTTTGCCGAAGACTTAAATATATATTTTCAACTTCCCACCACTGATCTCCCAAAAATAATCAAAGCAATAGCTGAGTTCTCCGAAATCTCTAATTATAAATTAAATTCAAATAAATCCCATCTATTTCCCCTGAATCTTATAGGCCATAAGGAATATTACTTTCCCGAGAGTGAGATCAAGATTAACTACCAGATAAAATACCTAGGAATACTATTTATCCCAGACTTTAAGGAAATCATAAAGAATAACCTACTACATACATGGACCAATGTTGAAAATGATATTAATAGATGGAAGAATATTAATATGTCTCTACTTTCAAAAGCTAGTGTTGTCAAGATGAATCTATTACCAAGAATACTCTTTCAATTAAATGCCACCTTCTCAGATATTCCCCAAAATGTTTTCTTGATATAGAAAAAGCTATATCAAGATTTTTATGGTATCCCAAATCTACCAGAATTAAATATAATAAACTTGTACTTACCAAGGATAAGGGGGATTGGGTTTGCCAGACTTCAAACTTTATTATAGTATAATTACTGCTTACAGACTAATACAGATAATAAACCATGACCCAAACGTTAATACCCAGACACCTCAGTGGACCAAAATCTGGTTTGAACAACTTAAATCCCTTGGATATAACACCAAATATCTTCCCTTTTTAAATCTAAATCAAAAAGGCTTATTCACAAAGAACTTACACCTACTAATTAAGCACATGATCCTAACTACTCAAATGTTATTCAAATCAATACAACTATACAATGCTCTTGCCTTTATACAACTGTTCCACCTAAATCCTAATCTACTAATAAATAATAAACCCCTAAATCTAACGAATTACACTCTGATAAAAGATCTTACAATATGGGAAATTTACAAATGGAAAGAATCTAATATACTACAACTAAGATTGAAACTCAATCTTCCTAAGAAATATACTATCATTCTTAGCCAAATCCATTATCTTATAAATGCTACATTTTCACAAACTAATCTCAACCTGCAGGACATTAACTTAGTAAAACTAATACTAAAAAATCTTGTGACTAAAGGAAAAACAATCTCTAGGACATATAAACTTGTAACGAACATAAAATACCAGAATTCTCTATTATTCTCAACCTATTGGAAAGAGAAAAAACAATTACTTACTGAAGAAAGCAAAAGACTGACCATTGAAAATATAATAAAGTTTATTCCCTTTAAGTGGCTGCTATACACACAAATTATGATTAATAACAGTGTATATTATACCTCATTAAAGCTAAATAAGTTCAATCCCAAATTTTCGCCTATATGTCCACACTGCCCAAACCAAACAGCTGACATTCTCCATGTTATGTGGGACTGTAGTAAGGTACACAACCTATGGTGCTCATTAAGAGCTAGATTGCAGGAGATGGGATATGAAAAAAACAACCCTGTCATGGGAGATGGCTATATTGCACGCCAATACAAATAAACTTCCAAAAATGTTAAAACATATCCTTATCACCATGTGTGCCCTTATTAAATTTTACATTAAAAAAATTGGACTGTCACATCTCCAATCACATGGGAAGACTTTAGCAAACTAGCTATTAAATATATTTCATCTCACAAATTAGTTTATACAACAACAAAACAAAAGCATTACTATCAGAAATATTGGGGTTATTTACTAGCTGTAATTCTCAAGAATTAAAGGCAGGCCTCACACTGACCTGCTAAGACAAACATATTAAGCAAAGTTTGCATTATAAGCAACTTATTTCCTTTCCTGTCTATACACCTAAATACATTCCCTAGTACACCTATCTATAACTAGTGATTGAATTTCTACCTCTATCTCCTTATAAACTCTGCCCCTTATATTATCTCTCTTCTTTCAATTGATATTCAGAAGTTTTTCTCTCCTCTGTTTTCTGATGTAGTGACTTCTAGTGTATATAGTGTATATAATTAGTATTTAGCTTTTATGGTTTTCTTTCTATATCTATTGTAGACATGTTTTTGATGTGTTGTATTACTGTTATTATTGAAAAACTGAATAAAGAGATTTTGGAAAAAAAAAGATATGTGTGGTGCACAAGCAACACCTCACTCCACCTCGGGGCCACCATCCCCAACTTTTAGCTTGCTGGTGCCAGTGTACAACTTTAGGGTTGCTGTTCATTAGCTGGAACTATGCCAGTTGACATGGTGGGTGGAATTTGGAACACTGCAAAATAATACTTGTGTGGTCCATAGTTTTCGGGCATCTGCAATAAGGCTGAGGATGGGGAGAGGTGTCAGCTTGAAACACAACAGTGAACTGAAGCATACAGCCAAAGGTAGCTAAGAATGGATGTATCAGAACACACTCAAGGTTATGAATTGTACCAGACATAACCCAGACTCTACAGCAACAGGGAAGCCACTGTGTGACCTCCAAGGGCTGTGCACATGAGCTGACCTTGCAAACTGGCAGAGTTGGGGGACCTTTGTAGGGCAGACAGACCAAATAATGCCAAGTAAAGAAGGGTCATGCTAGTATACCCCTTCCAGGAATAATGACTGCTGTAGTTCACTTAACAGGTGCTTCAACAAACCATTGTGTTAAGGGTGTGCACACTTATGCAACCCACATATTGTATGCATCTCATTCAGCATCTGCATGACTAAGACATTTGTTTGATACTACATTGGATTGCACAGGTCATATGTCACATATCAAGTGTGTGTAATGTTAACAAATGCAGTATTGTGGCCCCAATGTATATCATAGAAGGGGCTGGCATGTCAACAAGGGTGTGTACACTCCTCATATCCACATTAAGCTTTGAAGGTTGTCAGTGTAACCAGATTTAATTGCACATACATGCACTGCTGATGAGATCTGCAAATCAGAGGTCAGGCATTAATTACTGACATCAGACCTCATATCATCCCAGTTATGTATCAGACAAACACATAGGAGCTGTGAGCAGCAGAGCAAACATAACTGCCAGACATCTACACATTCAGCAATGGTCTGTACACTTGTGAGGTATGGTGCACAGTACATGCCAGTGTGCTGTACAGGTGCACAGCAATAATGTGTACATGGGTGCAGTGTGTTCCAGGGGAAGGGGCATTACCTACTAACACAACTCATGCATCACAGGTCTTAATTTAAATTTCTTCTCTGCCCTTCACAGGTGGTGAGGTGGGTCAGGGTCCCTCCTGCAGGCAAACTGATGTTAGTGTCCATACCGACTCTGACAATGATAATAGGCATAGTGAGGCACAGGCAGGGTTGTCAGGGACTGAATCTGTACCATTGGTTGGCATCCCACTTTTATCCACCCCATCCCCACCCACAGTCACAATGCCCACACATACCCAATCACCAGTGGCCATAGATGAGGGACATATGGAGGGTGGTGGCATGGGACAGGAAAGTGTGGTGACTATGGCAAGTGTGAGTGTCTGTACACAGCAGCCATAGCCAGATGACTTGCGAGGTCCCACACAGGCAGATGGACAGGACATAGTAGGTCCACTGGCCATCATGCACCTGGGATAAGTGCCACAGCAGGTTTCACCATATGCATGTTTCAGGCCATCATGTAGACACAGGCACATATGGAATGTTACACCAGAGATAGTCTGTGGCTCCAGAGGGCTACTCTTCCTACTGTACATGACTACATCAGTGATCATGCAGATGCCCACCATTATTTTGCAGAGGTCATGGATAGACGGTTGGGTGAGATGGTAGGAATCCTCGACTGTGTGGTGTCTGTGGTAGAGCATGTGGTGGGAGTAGAAGTAGGGCATCAGCCACGTAGCCGTAGGTCAGCAACACCAACAGGTGGAGGTCTAAGTGGACGTGCAACATCTCACTCCCACTCCCGTAATGGCAGTACCAGCACCAGCACTGCAGTGGGGGTGCTGTTCACACCATAACGCAGCAGGCCACATGCACATGGTCCTGGGCGGTCCCAAAAGGGAAGCAGATCCAGCGGACAATTGTCATCATCGGGGAGAGTACCATATCTTGGCTTCTACCTGATGGTGCCCGTGCAACCCCTAGCAGGCGCAGTTCCTGTGTCCGTGGCTGGACACAGTGAACTGTACACCTTGCCATGTATGGTCTTCAGCTGTCCAACATACCCCTGTATAGGGCAGCCACATGGCAGAACTGTGTGCATACATATACACACACCACCAACACAGCTAGGGCACCTCCATACCTACACACACAACGTCTGCACAGGCCATTTAATAAACACCCCCTAACCCACGCACATGATATCAACCAAATGGCTCAGCCTAGGCCTCTGGCAAACCCACACCACACCCTGTGCATATGATGGTACCTTTGCCACATCCCTGTCATCCATACCATCGATGCAGGGACATGCTAATATGGTTCTGATGCACATGGTGAATGTACTAAAATTTAGCAATGTAATGCTGTTTAAAGTGTTGTCAGCTGGAATGTTTATTGCTTACATGTAAGGGTGTGTAGCTGTCCAGCCATGATGCATTATTGCTGTTATTAACACTGACTGAATGTGGTCTCCATAATGTATTCTGTTTGTGTTCTAGGTGTCTGTGTGTAAGGAGAATGTTGATCTGCTGTCCTTTCATACAAGGGGTGTGGCACTAGGGTAACACATTGACTGTGTCATATCCCAGGTACAGCTGAACACAAGTACCAGGTCTCTATAACAGTTACTGCATGTGCTACATGGCTGATAGGTCTGAGGGGTGTATACAGGTGAGTACATGGTGGCTGATGTAAGCAGCTCTTCTACAGTGGACAATGGTAAGTGTACTGGGTGGCACATACCAAATGTTTGTGAATAACACACACACAGTGCTGGTGTGGGGGGCACAGCCCCCTGCTTTGGAGGGTGTGGGGTGGCGTAGAACCACACATAGTGTGATTAACAACTACTTAACCTCTTAACATAAACTGGACAGTATAACAGCACACTAAGTGGGGTGATACGCACAACAATACCCTCAATGTGGGTGGCTGTGCCCACAACCACACCCAACTATATATACCAGCTCCAGTAGCGCTGTACAGCTGTACAGTGAGGAAAAGGGTATTTACATGTCCACTACTAGTTTTGATGGAATGAATTTCCACAAGATGATTGCTTTGCAATGTTACCTTTTTCCAGTTAGTTTTCAGACAAATGATCTCCTGGGAAATATATTTTCTGCAAACTGAAGTAGATCCCTTCACATACACACACACTTATTTGGCAGCACTGAGATTAGAACCGCTACCTAGGTACTTATTGCTCCTAATGTGTTTGGCCTTAATTGCACACACCACAGAGATTGTAGGGTGAGGTGTGTCCTGAGCTTCCACTAAAGTGAACAACATCACCAGGCCTTGTACAGTATGGTAATGGGGGATGTACTGGGTGTTAATGTACAATATACAGTACAACATACTGACATATGCACATTCACAAACATACAGTCACAGACACATTTGACAGACCTGGATTTAGCAGTGCTGACTACCTTGTCAGTTAGTCCATACTGTTACAAAGTTTTTGCACACAGCACATGCATTATTGGGCTGAAGAGTGTCATCAGTTACCTGTAAGGCTGATGCTGACAGCGGTCCTCATACAGTGGACCTTGGGATATGTACTGAGGGTACCATGGTGTAAAGACAGTATACCCAGCACCCCCACCCCACATTGGATATTCTACTCACTGAAACCCATGACAATGCTCTGACATACCCACAATCACACAGTTACAAGGACTGCAATACAAACCCTTGTCTATCTAAGCATTGCTACTACAGGGAAATGCATTTATTGCACATGCCACAGGGATAGTAGGGTGAGGGTTTTGTCATGGCTCTCGTAATGTCAGCAACATCACTATCTCTTATAATGTATGGCAAAGTTTAGTGTATTTAGAGAATGAGGCCTCAGAATGCTGCCTCCTACAAATATGCATACTCACACACACTTGCACACATACACACACACATTCTCACATTTGTCAGGACTCAGAGGGTAACCCATGCCTATCTACCCATTTGTAAAACAGTGTTATGCTGGTACTGCAAGCTCCAGGTAGCCCATAGGGTGAAGAGTGTCACAAGGTAAATTTAATGTGAATTACAGCAGCAGCCCTTTTTAAGTATAATAATTGGGGTATAATGGGTGAGAAGGCCCTCGGAGTATTTTCAACTACAAGTTTACAAACACACAAACACTGTTATACTCAGTAATGCACACAGACACATTTGTCAGTACTGAGGTCCATAGGTGCAGGTGTTCCTAGGTCTGTACCAGGCTAATGTCCATGGAAAGATGAGAAGACTAGGACATGTGAGTACACTGGTATCATGCCACCTGACATTTGTCAGCAGGCCATCTATCAACTACTGCCACTTGAGTGATCGCCAGGGTGACAGTTAAATTCAAAATCCACTCATCTGGTTTTCTCTGGAAAAGGGCCAGTGAGGTTCTCCAATTGACATGTATGCAACATATATTGCATAACATGGCCATTGTCTGGGTTAGGGACCTGTACCCAAACATGTTCTGTTGACTGTGGTAGTCTGGTTGAGGTATCCATGGCATGTGGTGCATTCAGAGTGGGGTTTCCTAGCTGTGGCATTCATAACACAGCTGGGCAAACATGTCAGTGTTAGTCAATCAGAGATTGCCTGTAAGCAGCCAAGATCTGCACCTGACATCTGCACATTTGTACAGAGGACAGACAGAAAGCAAATAGCCAACACATTATGCATTAGGATGAATGTTTTCAAAGACAGACGTCTGAAACTGATAGGTATGACATTACTACATGACAACAGTCCTCAATGACATGTCCTAAAAACATAGTATAGTAGTCTACAGTTAATATCAACATATCAGATCAATATCCAATAGGAGATGTATACATACCCTAGAACCCTCACTAACTTGATTCAAAAACAAACTCAAGAAATACTTCAAAACTCATTGGTTATGTCCTTGCACTAACCCCAACTAGTGACCTCTCTATTACTTAGGTGCCTTACCTTCAACTACTTCTAACTTTTTTCTACCACACCATTTCAGGAAAGGTCAATTGTATAACTGCTGCTCAAAGTGTCTTAAACGTGAATGCAATGTTATGCATATATAACTTTGAAAATAATGTTTTGTTTTGTAAAGTGTTCATAGGTTCATAGGTTCATACTAGGCTATCTGCCCTAGGGCATTTATAAGCCTAGCCAGAGTGTGTTTGGCTTTCGCCACCCATTTTAAATGAATTTTGCTATGCCCTTTTTCGAGGTTAGTCTACTGTGCCTCTGTCTAACAGTGACACAGAAGTGATACCCAGGTAAACCTACTATCTCCCATCCACTCATCAAGATTCCTCTTGAAGAGAGTCAATGAGGGGCTCTGCCTAACCTGGAATGGGATTTTATTCCAGAGTGAAGGGAGCCTCTGGGTTATGAATCTGTCCCTCCAGCATGTCCTATTTATTTCAGTGCTGAGGTTCAAGTCTCTCAAGCGAGTAGCTCGATGGGATTTGGATTTTCTGAGGTGCAGCATGTCCATTAATTCCGGGTTGGACATGGCTTTATACGTCAGGCACAGATCGCCTCTGAACAGGCGGTATGCCACTGAGTAGAGCTGGAGTTTCTTTAACCGGGCAGCATATGGCATCTGTTTGAGCCCTTTGATCCTCTTGGTGAGGTACTTTTGGGGTCTTTCCAGTTGCTGCAGGTGTCTGGTAAGGTACATCCCAAAAGGGGCATTGTACTCAATTATGGGCCTGATGAGGGATGAGTAAAGAGGCACGATGACCTTCCCTGATCTAGATGTGAATCCCTTCATGATTAGGTGAGCTATATAAAATGTTTTTCTAACCACTTTGGCCACGTGGTTGTCAAATATGAGATTGCTATCAACTTGGGTCCCCAGGTCCCTGACTACTTCTTCCGTACTTAATGGATTACCACCTATGTGGTAATTTGTGGGCACTTTGTTTTTGCCAAAGGGGATGACTATACACTTTTTGGCATTTAGCTTGAGGCCATGGCTCTGGCACCAGTTGTCTGTTTCTATGAGGCCCTTTTGTAGGATGCTTGTGTCGGCTGGAGAGTCTATTATGGCGCCCAGTTTGCCATCATCTGTTTTATGTTTTATAATAAATTGGTACTACATGTGCTAAATGCTGGTATTGCTTATGACTGTAATCTGCTTGAAACTAGCATTTACTAAATGTTCAATGAGTATTATTAACTTGGAGCTTTTCTCCCCGGGCCTCCACTGAAAATGGACATATATCAAGTTGGACTATCTCGGTCAACAAATGTAAAATAAATAAATAAATAAAAACATACAGCTCAAACACGAAGAACATGATAGTCAGTACTCAGAGTTCAGCTTTGCATGCAGGGGTGTATGGTTCCAGTACTACAATCTGCAATCTACTCTTACTTGGAAAAGCACTGTTTACAGTAGTAATGTAATGATACAATACAGGCAAGTATGACTGCATATAACCTGAGATACTACCCAAGTATGAAACACATGCAAAGCGAAAAGATTGTGGTAATACCCATGTATACTCAGGTGTCTCATACAGCATACTCACACTCCTTGCTACTGTAATGACAACACATAGAAGCATGTTATGTACATATAATTAAATACACTTATTAAAGATGTCACACCTAACGATGTGGACATCCTGCAAAAGGGCATCACTGAGACAGATGCCTGGTGTCAAAGCCATGGCCTCAAGCTCAATGCCAAAAAGTGCATTGTCATCCCCTTTGATAAAAACTATGTACCCATGAGCTACCACATAGGTGGTAGTCTACTTAACACCAAAAGTGTGACAAGAGACCTTGGGACACAGGTGGAGAGTAGTCTATCCTTTGATAATCACATCGGCATAGTAGTCAGGAAATCCTTCTACGTGGCACACCTCATCTCAAAAGGTTTCTCATCCATTGTTCCCCTCTACTTGTCACTCATTAGACCCATTATAGAGTACAACACCCCTTTTGGTATGTACCTCACAAGACATCTACAACAACTGGAAAGGCTGCAGAAATACCTCACAAAGAGGATTACTGGCCTCAAACAGATGCCCTACAAAGACCATCTCAAAAAACTCCAGCTTTACTCCATCACATATCGCCTACTCAGAGGCGATCTCTGCCTAACATGCAAAGCTATGTCAAACCCAGAGCTGTTGGACATGCTCCACTTAAAGAAATCCCAATCCCTCTGAGCTACATGCTCTAGGGACCTAAACCTTGTCACCACAATAAACAGAGCATACTGGAGGGATAGATTCCTGTCCCAGAGACTTCCCATACTCTAGAACAAACTACCTACCTATATCAAACAAAGCTCCTCATTAGCACTCTGGGAAATAGGAAATTCACCCAAGGGATCACCTCTGTGGCTCTGCTCAACAGGGGCACAGGAAAATAATTTTCTTGGGTGGCAAAAGCCAGGGTACCTTTTTGGCTAGGCTTGTATAGGCCCTAGGGCCAATAGCCTAGTACCTACCTATGAACCTATGAACCCTGCTATTTGATCAGACTGCAATGTGATCACTGGTTACTGGGCTGAGCTATGCTTAGCAGGTTTAAGCATTGCTTAAATGTAAATGCTAAGAAGATTTGCACACTGGTAAGTGAAGCCTACACGGAGTAAGCGCTTATTCATTTAACCATACGTTAGCAACTCTTACCATCATGCAAACCCGCACAAACTCACTTAAAGCCACTTTAAAGTGCCTTATTCACCCTGTCTCCATCAGCCTTTTTTCTGCCCAGCAACAAACTAAATAGTCCATGCAAGTCTTGAACACTATAGTCACAGCACTTAACCACTAAGCCATCTGAGGTGTAAGAATGTCAGTTGCTTTTTCAAATATATCATTCAGTACACGTACTGAATAGTAGTGAACAACTGCTTTGAGTACTACAATTGTTTACTACTTGTTAGTGAAAACAGTGTGGAATCAGTCATGTTACTATATCTAAATATACACACATCAGATAAATATGGTGACATACATCTGAGAAAGAATATACAACACTCATGTTTACACATACCCCCAGATTTACTATTCTTCCATGCAGGACTAGCTTAGTCCTGCATGGAGGCAGCCATTTAGGAGTAGGAAAGCAGCGCACCATGCATATTAATGAGGCACCCTCCCTGAGCTCCTAATCTTACATGGAGCATGTAAGAGTGCAGGGGGCGTGTCTGAGAGCAGAGCTCTCAGAATATATATGCCCCGCAATGAAGAACAGCAGAAAGGGATAAGAAATGAGCGAGACCGCTCATAGGTGTCCGCATATCCCCACCAACATTCCCCCTGGTGTACAACAGCAAGTAAATCCAAACAAAATGAACAAACCTTTTATTTTATTTTTTTAATAATCCGAGTAAAGCTAACCATAGGTGCACGGGTGTGCCCATCACTTAGCTACGGTTAATGCAGCTTAAATGGCTGAAGAGGATAACAAGGAAGATATATGCAAATGAAGCAGCATAGCAATAGTGCAGTGGGCAGAGTATTCACCTTACGAGCAGGCATTCCTGGTTCATGTTCCACTGCAGCGCATGCCATTTTCCATGGAAAAGCATGTTATGACCAATATTTTCATTGCATAACCCACTAAATAACATATATTTATGAACTAGAGTACTGCAGGAAATGCACATGTGAGGTGTCAGTGTCATAATGAATAAAGCACTAGTAAGCAGGTTTAAGCACCAATAAGCAGTAGTAAGCATATTTAAGCACTAGTAAGCGAGTTTAAGTCTGTTTGCGTGGGGGTAAGCAATGTGCACACAGGTTAAGCAAGTCTGAAGCTAACTCTCTGTAATCATATGTAACTGGAGGTTAGCATTGCTTACCCTTGCCCAAACCCACTTACAAATGCTCAAAAGTGCCTTAATCAGTCTGTATCCAATGGCCCTTGTTCTGCCCATCAACAAAATAAACAGCCTTGCAGGTCTTGAACCCAGGACCCTATACACTATAGTCACAGTAGTTAACCACCAAGCCATCACAGCAGTACAGAAGAATGAGGTATCAGCAAACAAGTCTTCACTATAGTAAATTCAAATTGAACCTGTGAAAGGAATCAATATACAGACATATGTTCCATGACCCACTACATAACATAAATATGTGAACTGGAGTACAGCAGTAAGCCCAGAAGTCAAGTGTAATTGTAAAAGAGTGCTGAAGTCCCCAATAAAACACAAGGACTCCATACAGTGTCTGTACACATGAATCATGGATACCAGGCATACATATAAGATGTAATGAATAATAAATCAATGCCAAAAAGAAAATATAATGGAAAGTTAAATGTAAGCAATGCTAAGCATTGCAGAGGCCATCTTAGGAGGTGTAAGCAATCTGTAGAACAGCTAACTCAATGTGCCCAGTGTTATATCCCTTTAAACAATGCCAACCTTAGGTAAGCAGGTTTGCCCATAGCTTAGCCTTTTCAAAACTGGCCAATCATGAAAAGTGTGGGAAATCAGCCCTACTTAAACCCAAGAGGCAGGAATACATCTCATAATTGGTTGTAGCTTCCCTTGCAGGCACTATGTCAGGAAGGGGAGAGGGTGTGTGCTTTTGAGAGCAGCGCTGGTTCATCCAGGAGTCCAGAGTCATGGCAGGTCTCCTTGTCAAAGACCATGACCAGAGACTGCTGCACGGCCAGTACCAGGGTTCCCAATATAAGGCGGAAGCCTGGGACCATCTCGCCCGTGACCTTACCAGTGCCACTGGCATACTCCAAACCGGTGAGCAGGTCAGGCATCTCTTTGCTGACCTGAAGTGGCGTAAGGGGGACCTCTTGGACCAATGGATCCAAAAGGCTAGAACGGCGGGGCTGTACCAGCTGTAAGTATCACCTCACTATGTGTGTATTAATTGCCAGCTCACGTATATCATGGATAGGTATGGCTAAATATTCCTCTTATGACCTCCACAGCTGCAAGTGAGCAGGCCGCGATCCAGGAGGCCCATGAAAGTTGCCTGGAGAGGTTGTGATGTGAGGCAGGTCAGTAATACTCTTGCATTTACTGTCATAGGAAATAAATCTAAAAGTATTAGTAAATTAATTGCCTGTATAAAACCTGTATTGTTTAAAGCAAGTACTGCATACACCAGAGAATATGGCAGGAAGAGTCTCATATACTTTGTATGTAAATAAAAGTGTAATAGCCTGACAATAAAGGTCTAACTGCTGGACTGCATGTGTATACTCTGGTATAATATGGTAATGTAGATTTGCATTCATGTAATAGTACTGTTGTATTAAGCCTTACCCACACCATGCACCATAAATAAAATGTGTAGAAATGCCTGTATATGACTGGTGCAATCCCCAGAGGCCATTTAGTACAACTGAGAGACATAGACAGAAAACAGGAAAAAATGCAGACAACAAAACCCGAATAGCACATGCAACTGAGATGTGAACTGGTGTTTTTTTATCACACACAGCCATGGTTTGAATCCTGCCAGTGTTAGTAGTCTGCATACAGAATCATACCCCACAACTGTACATATATGTCCAGAATGTCCAGTAAAGTGGCCCGTATCTGTTGCCTGCCAACCTGTCCCCCTGGGAAATCAGTGGGATGATCCCAGACGTATAGGCAGCAAACAGGAAATACAACTGATTGACACACATCTATGAGAACAAAGCTGGCAAACTAGCAACTACCCAAAACCTTATGAGACTAAGAAGCCACATATGTCCCATTTACACCCCCATCATGTCAAGCAGTGGCCAGAGTGTGTACAGTAACAGAGTGAGATGTATGTGCATAATAGTAATGTGGAATCTAGTACTGCATGTGGCAACAATCAGGGAGTGCTAACAAACATTTCTCCCACAGGTCTGTAACAGAATACCAACACTGTGCCCAGAAATACAAGAATGATACCCTGCACTGGTACTGTTTACTTTGGTATTGTATGGCACTGTGAGTGATGCAGTTGCTCTGAATAATGCGGTATTACCCATCACTGCTGCCCACACTGTCCTACAAAATATAACTGTCTAGGAAATCTGTATAAGAGTGTTGTAATACAAAGTCAGAATGCAAAAGCAGAGGAGAATTATAAGGCAGAAAGCAGATAGGAGATATACAGCAATATCTATATAGCACACACAACTTTGATGGACAGTGTTTAAGTTACAGCAGACACAGCCATGGTCTGAATCCTGTGAGTGGAAGTAGGCTGCATACAGAATCATATCCCACAACTGTACAGATGAGACCAGAATGTCCAGTATATGTGCCCATAACTGCTGCATGTCCGCCTGTCCACCTGGTAAGTCTGTGGGATAATCCCAGATGTTTAGCCAGCAAACAGGGAATACAAGTGATTGTCCAACGTCTATGTGAACAAACCTGTCACTGTAGCAACCCCCAAAACTGTCAGTGGAGTAATAAGTCAAATATGTCCTATCTGCAGCCCCATGTTGTCAAGCTGTGACCAGAGTGTGTACAGTAACAGAGTGAGATGTATATGCACAATACTAATGTGTAATCTGGAACTTTGTGTGGCAACATTCGGGAAGTGCTAACAAACATTGCTCCCACAGGCATGTCGGATACGAACACTGTGCTGAGAAATAAAAACATTATACCCTGTACTGGTGCTGTTTACTCTGTTATTGTAGGGAATTGTGAGTGTTGCAGTTTCTCAGAATAATAAAGTATCACTAATCACTGTCACCCACACTGTGCTACATAATATAACTGTGTAGGAAAGCATGTATATGTGTGCGTCAAGTCACTAATGGTTGAAGAGAGCAATATTCTAGATATATCCCGGTACACCTACATGTGGTCAACACATGGCCAGAGTCTGTGCAGAAAGAGTTGGATAGCTATGTGCACAACATCAACCCATAATCTGGGAGTATGTGTAGAAACAGTTAGTTAGTGTTAACATACATTCCCTCTACAGGTATACCAGGTAAGAGGTGTATACTGCAGGTAATACCAGCTCATGTATAATGATGACAACAGCCATATCACTGTCCAAACTAAGGCTATAGGGTAGTGTAATAAGACATGTAAGGTACAGATAACAGCACTGACTAGGAAAGTAATGTGGACTACAGGAATATACTAGTTGTTAATTGACATCTTTTTCTCCCCCAACCATATCTCCAACAATAAACAACATACCCACCCTAACCGGTATGTAATGACTCCAATGTTCTGATAATGCCCTATTGTTTGATAAATATTTTAATTGTTCCCATGCATGTGCTATATTGAATTATTCCAACATTGGTGGCATGGTGCCATCAATGTACCTGCATGTTGTTCTTAATACCACTGTGGTCCCATATATGCATGTATTCTGTTTGCTATGCAACTGTTCCATATCTGCTATCTGGGTTAATGGGAATATCTATGCATGCTGTTATACCTAACCCTGGAATGTGTTGACTATTACTAACCCACATATGATGATAAACTATAGCACATTTTGGAAGGCTGGTCCCAGCGGACCCACCTGTCCCCACCTCAGCTGCCCATGGCACCAGGCACTAGTATGTCTGGGTCCCAACCCGGGACCTCCCTGTCCATTGGTTCTGCACCACCTTCGGGTGGAACCACCTGAAGGGATGGGGAGCAACCCCCCCGGGAGCGGGCGCAGACAGGAACCTGTCACCCGTTGCCAGGTCTGGGTCGTTGTGCATAGCAAGCTCAACCAGCAGTTTGGTGATCTGCTACGCTAGCTCCAGAGCTGTGTGTTGTGACTAGAGAGTCAGGCTGGCTCTGTGACTCAGCACCCAGCACAGCCACCTTTGGGACTGTGAAGATGCAGTGGTGACTGCTCATGGGTGGGGACCACAGTCACACTGTTTCCACTAGGGGGATCATGGGCTTCCTATTTCCCAACACCCCTCCACATAAAGGTGTTTACCCCCCACATGTGTCACATACCACACCTGTATGCATCTTGTTTGTCTTGTCTGTTAACCTACTCAACCTACCTCCCCAAATATACCTGCTATCTCTCTCCAACATCCCACTCTCACCTGAAAAACAAAAAAAAAATGGGTAATCTGTTCCCCAAAAAAAATCTCGCCCCATACATAGCTGTCAGTTTCAGACACATGTCCACTGGACAAATGTAATCAGGTCTAATTGGCATCACAACTTATTATTGTTGTCCTCACCCCTCTCCCAGGGTTTTGAGTGTCCAAATCTACCTCAAAATTCAGTGTATAGGCCCAGCTGTTGCTGTAGATTAAAATGGGCAGCTATGGACCTTCCCCACACCCTTCCTGCACATCCCTAGCTATTTTCCCTACTGTCTTTCCCGCTTCATGCCCTTTTTTCACCACTTTCCTATCAACCCTTTTTCTTTTCTTATAAATAAATTAGCACGGGGGTAAGTGGGAGTAAGCACTTTTAAGCAGCAGTAAGTGGGTTTAAGCTTGTTTGCATGGGGGTAAGCAATGCCTACGCAGGTTAAGCAATTTAGAAGCTGAGTGTAAGAAACAGTAACCGGAAGTTAGCAGTGCTTAAGTCTGGGCAAACCAGCACAAACCCGCTTACAACTGCTCAAAAGTGCCTTAATCACTCTGTATCCAACTGCCCTTGTTCTGCCCAGCAACAAAATAAATAGCCTCTGCAAGGCTCGAACCCAAGACCCAGCACACCATAGCCAAAGTGATTTACCACTAAGTCATGTCAGATATACATAACCCTAGTGTTTATACAAACATATCATCCAGCCCAGTCATTCAACAGTACAGGGAATGTATTCCAACATGTAGATGTATGTGTGCGTGTGTGTGTGTGCGTGTGTGTGTGTGTGTGTGTGTGTGTGTGTGTGTGTGTGTGTGTGTGTGTGTGTGTGTGTGTGTGTGTGCGTATATATATTAATATCTAAACAGATAAAACATATCTAGATATATATATATATATATATATATATATATTATATATATATATATATATATATATATATATATATATATATATATATATATATATATATATATAAATATATACACACACACACACACATATATATATAAATATAAACATATATACATACAAATCCATGCATCTATACATCTATAGATATATATGTCTACATCTATATGTCTGTATATATATATATATATATATATATATATATATATATACATATATATACATACAGCAAGTTATATATATGTAAGCAGATATATACAGACATACATCTGTAGATAACAATAGGAACATAACGAAAACATATATGTCCACATGCACCATTAATGGGGTTGAGAGGCCCCAATCAACATATGTCTTGTATGAATAGGTATAACCCCCACAGAAACAGGTCTGTCCCGCAGTACACTACCAACTGTTGCAGATCCCATAACCAGGTCCTGACACGACATGGGCACAAGATGTTTACAGTACTCCATCTCACCTGTATGATGCCAGGCTGGTATCAGTAACATATCATGTAGTACAGTCTGGCTCCCATAGAGAATGTACAATGTGGAAGCTATCAACATCCCTAAGATACATATACACAGACACATATATGCAGATACAGATATACATATATATATATATATATATATATATATATATATATATATATATCGATATATATGTAACTACGCATACACACGCCGAGATATGTATAGTAAGGTACATATGTAGGAGGTTCACACAATATGGAACAGCCACTATGTCTACAGTTACCACCTTAACAACTGGACACTGTATGAGCCACCCATACAAATGGCAATCATTGTCTGCAACATATACCCACAGAGAGGTCAAAGGATATAACACCACACACAGGTTTGCATAAATGGGGAAGCTTTATTTGTGTACTATTAAAGTTATATATGCCATGTCACATAGCTGTTTAGACACTTAGACATCCATATAAACAGAGTTATTCTACTGTGAAACAGTTATACTAATACAGTAGTCTGGAAAGGTTTACAAATGTTGCTGTCCAGGCCAAGGCCTTCAAGTAGTACAATAATAAAGACAGACCGGGCCACAGGATACCAAACAATCAACAGTAAGTAATGCAGATATATACTTCAGCAGCCGCTATCTACACTCTGTACACAGTCCCTAGGGGGTAAAGAACTCAGTTGACACAATGAGATGTAACTGTTACATAACAAGGCATAACTGGCACCATCACAAGCACATTGAAAGACAGAACAGTCTGTATGGCAGGAGGTGGTAGGCCTGCATTTACCCAAGGTGGATTGTATGGTAATGTACATCCAGATACCTTAAGGCAGCATAGACATGGTGTGTGTGGACGGTCACATCTGCTTTTATCATGTGCACCATTGGCTACTGACAGACATCCTAAGGACATCATAGGATAGTACCACTGCTAGTACGTAATGCTCCTGTGGACTACAGCAGAGATACTGGACAATATATGTGGACAGTCTGACACACTCTGGACAGTCCAGAGATATACACAGAACCTGTTAGTGCAAGACATGTGGCCCAAGCCTGACAATGTGGATGATAGCCATGTAGATGGGTATAACACGTAACTTCTGGTACACATTTGCCCCCATAGGTTATGCATTCTTACACCCCTGTCTGTACTGACACTTGATAACTGCTGGTACGGAGGTGCCATGGCCACATACTAGTCACTAGATATTGACATACATCTGTACAGCATCCCACTGCTCTGTCTGACATACATGACTGTTATGGTGGCCCGGCAGCAGTACATCTGGCAAGTATGTGGATATGACATCTCACTGGATAAGTACACTAAGCTGCTAGGCATGTAACAATGCATTGTGCAGGCTGCAGGCAGATTGGCTCAACACTAGCCTACACTTTCTATGGGGAAATGCACATGTACCAGCATGTATAGTAGGCTCTACAGGCATGTCACAGCACAAAGTATGATACACCTGTGTGAAAGTGCATAACTGGAACCAATGTGAACACAGCCACAGCAACATATGGTAAGCTAGTGTAATATTACAGTATATGGACAATCTGTGCAACACCATCCTCATATGTGCCACTCACACACTAACCCTACATATACTGGACCACTCCACAGTGTTGTCCAAAGCCTGTCTGTGGTATGGGACATGTGTGTGTATGGCCCTACAAATGTGTAAGTTGATAGGGTAACATACAGTGGAGCAGCATGTAACATCAGATAGAACAGGACCATGAACAATGACATCTACCACAGTCTGCACACAGGCCAAAGTACATCTGAACAATACACAAAGTGTCGACAATCACCATGAGTACACAGACCTCAAAACTGTACACACAATCACAGAATGTCCAGGTTATGTCATAAATTGTAACCCCTACTACACATAATATGTGTAGCAGTCTGATATCTCACTGGTTTGTTATCAGCTATGATGACAATAATTAGGGTGTACAGCACATATGCACCTCTTAGTGCATGACATATATAAAAAGATTGACAGAGTTGTTGCTGGTGGCACATACACAGGGCCAATATTGACATGTTGCTGTGATACCCTCATACATTTACTGTTGTAACAGGGTTTGTTGCAACATATGTCCTATGAGGGATATGAAGTCAGTAACTCTCACGGCTGTCACCATCTACAGACTGCAATCCTCACACTACCTTCTGCAGTTCACAGACAGGTGCTCTGTGGGTAACACATGAAACAAAAGGCACCACACACTGCCCAGTCTGCAGAAGACCCTACAGATGGGGGGTTCCTCATAAACATAGCACTGACATGGCAGCTATTAAAACATGTTGGACAGCCATATCCACACACACCCTGTTAAACCAACATTACTCCAAATGCAGTTTAGCAGCACTTACAGTCTGTAGTCAGGTCAGGCACATCACCCTCCTGTGTGTTGCCCTGTTTCCACAGTGTATGTTGTTAGAGGTAGATCCCCAATCCATCTGAGATGCTCTTTGCCAAACAATGGATCGAGTTCCTGCTCACAGTGAATGTAAAGGTCCATCACCAACATGATGTTCCTAGATATTGGAGTGTGTTTCTATGCAATTGGCTATGGGAATGTTACCACAGCTGTTCCACATGCAATCAGCTAGAGGAGGGCTGCAATTCATGCAGAGGCCATCAGCTGATCATGAGCAACACTTAAAATACACATGCTACTGCCTAAGCACAGCAGGTGTAAGTCTCCACATCCACCAGAGAGGAAGTGAGAGAGGCAGACAGAGGCAAAGAATAGTCAGGGAGGGGTGGGAGAGTAAAACATAAGCATGTTTGTGTCACACACCTTTCACTACAGGCTATCAAACCCCTGATGATTATGTAGTGCTATCACATGTCTATGCAGTTATTGGATGCACCACATAGGTTACATGTTGAGGAGCCCTCAAAACATATATGTGATGGTGAGTGACATTTGCAACAGGGATATGGTGGCTATATGGTAGGTGTAGTACACTTGCCTGTCCGCATGAACAGGTGCCAGCTTCAACACAGACACACTTTCACAGGGATGCACACACATTGACATACTTGGCAGGGCCAGGAATACAAATTGTCACTAGTGAGATTGCCACGATACATTACAATGCAGGTATCACATGCACCACAGGGGTCATATGGAGGTTATATGGGCAAAGGGTATGTGGAGGTGTCTGACATCAGACAGCATGCTTCAGTATGCCAATGGGGGTTGTAGTGAGTGTAAATTTGGTCATACACATCATATAACACACACACACACACACACACAGACACAGGGTGCCAGTACTAACTTGCATGGGTGCATTGCTGCACGGGTGTGTTGTGGTCGACTGTGCCAGACAACTATACAAGGCTAGGTGATGAATATATCTTGCCATCAGGCCACAGGACAATGGTCTTCATTGTGGCTCAGGGGTGTAGTGTCTGGATCTGACCACACAGATGGGTATTGTATTCACCATCCAGTCACCTGGGTGACTATTGGGTGTGGCCAATGCTGTGCATTGCTTGCCATCTATGCGTTCCTTAGTCCATGACATGGACTGTGTCTGGGATGTACACGCCTCCCACATGCATGTACAGTGACATGTGGAACTGTACCTGGGGTGTCTGGCCCATGTTGTGTACACAGATTGTTATCATCAGGTATGCCAGTCCTTGCCTCATGTGGTGGGAACTGTTAACGAATGGCAGGTTGACCCAGCACCTATATTGATAGCATGATACCGGTATTCCCTGGTGTCAGTGGCATCTGTCCATACAGGGCATGTTTTCAGGCATGATATGTCCTTTGTGGGTCACATTTGAAGGCACCACAGGTGTTGCAGGTGTCCAGTGGGGAATATGGGGAAGGTGCAAAGTCAGCATGCACGTGCCTATTGGACTGATGGTCAGGGTGCCATGCCCACTGTAGCCCACTGCAATCGCACCATGGTTACTATCAGTGGGCAATATGCAGGGTACTACCAACATAGCGGCTGTTGCCTAGGCAAGTGTGTGTGTGTGTGTATGAGACATGGGTTGAGACTGTTATCTAGGTAATACTAGGGTTGCTCACTTTGTTCACCTCCCCTTGATGTCAAATGTAGGGGTATGGATATGCACCCCAGCCTCTTGGCTATTTCACATCTGTTATCCCTGTACAGTAGATATTGTGATGTATACTAGGGCCACCATATAAGAAAATTGCAAACCCCACTCCCTATTGACACCAGTTGTTACACACTCACACCCACCTCCACATAGGATACGAATTACAAGCACAGACACACACACACCTGTCATGGCTGGGATTAAAACTCCTACCTAACTAGTTTATTACAGTACAGCACTACGCCATTATAAGATGCATCTTGGAGATTGCTGGAGTACTTCTTCCCCAAAGGTGTATTTCACAGTGATAGACATCAGCAGGACTGGCAAAGTAGGGCATTTGAAGTGTAGCAAGTGTGACTAGCCTAGACACACACACACACACACACACACACACACACACACACACACACACACACACACACACACACACAGTTGCCAAGTATGGGATTAGAACTCCTACCTAACTATTTTATCACAGTACAGCAGTACACAGTTATAGGACGTGCCATGGAGATTACTGGGCTACAACCTTCCCAAAGGTGTATTTCAAGGTGGATGACATCAGCAGCCTTGCCAAAGTAGGGCATTTGAATGGTAGGGAGTGTGACTAGCCTAAAAAGCATTGTTGCCTACACAGACAGAGGCAGACACATACACACACAGTTGCCAAGTCTGGGATTAGAACTCCTACCTAACTATTTTATCACACTACAGCAGTATACAGTTATATAGGACGTGTCACAAAGATTACTGGGCTACAACTTTCCCAAATCTGTATTTCACAGTGGATGACCTCAGCAAACTTGTCATAGTAGGGTTATGGGAAGGCCAGAGTGTGTGCATGGGCTATTACCTATTCATCTAGGGGTTGATGCACCACATGTGGGCACACGTAGGGCCATATTCCATAGGTATGTGTATACAGCTGCTAGATGACTACTTCCGTGTACAGTCATGTTGCACAGCTAGCACTTGCACCACATAGTTGGTACTGCTGACAGATACCATTGGCTAGTATCTACAGTGAGTGACATTTGAACCTCATGTGGGTGTAGATATTTGGGTGTGTGCTGGGTGGGACAGGCCTGGATGGCACTTTGTCACAGTCATTCTCTTCCACACATCTATGTACATCTACTTTTGGCTTATTATAGTGTGTTGTCCTTGGATATATGTCTGTATTCCTATCCACTGTGTGTGCAAAGCATGAGTGGTGCATACTGAGGAGTGTCTGCACTAACATCTGCAACTGCCAGCTATGTTTGGTCCACTGTTGTTTGCAGACATGGGCTTCATGTGTGTAAGTGTGTGAGCATGCCCAGTATGACCTTTCAGTATGTTGTTGTCTGACATTGCCTTCATTTCTCTAAGTGTGTGAGCATGACCAGTATGCCCTTCTGTATTGCATGTGTGGATTGATTCCAGGTAGTTTGCACTCCAGTGCAGACCTTTGTGTTTTACACCTACAGGTAGCAAACTGTTTCTGTAGGGTATCCATCGATCATTCGGCAATATGGGGACAAAGTGTGCAGGGGATAGTGTGTACTGTAGGTGATTGTGTCTATGTTGCTTCAGCTACATGCATGTTACTGCTGTTAGCAGAGATATTCAGACACGTGTACTGTTATACACTGTGATGTTTTCTGTCCTCATGTACTGTCAGGTGGACATTCCTGCTCACAGTGACTTCTTGGGGGACAAGGGTGACTGCAGCTGTGTGCGATATTGTGGATAGACACCTACATATTCATGGTAGTTTATGCCATCCTGGAGGGGGTGCTGCAGACACTTGCTTCTGGGTCTGTGTATCTGGTTCAGCACCTTGGTACAGTTCTGGCAGGGGATCCCATATATGTAAATTCATCAACATGACAGTATAGCTTTATATTGCTATAGCAATACCTCACAGCTGTATAGATTCTTGAAGGTTACCCAGAGGCAGGGGTCATGTGTCAGAACATTACCCCTATTGTGGGGTATGGCCAGGTTTGTAGGCACCCATTTATGTGTTTACAGCCAGGGATAGTGTGTGGACACCACTTTGCGTCGGATCTTGCACATTCCATGCTGCCCACGCTCTCACCCCCCTCACAGTTATTCTCTCCTCTTCCTTACATTATGCATACATTCACTGATACTTTCCCTAAGGTTATCACCCCATCACGGCTGTGTGTTGGTGTTTGTCAACAGTTCATGCAGTGAGACATGGTGGACAAGTTACTGTGGTTTGTCCACATGGCCTTGCATATGGCATATGTGGAGTGTGTTGTGTTGTTAATTGGTTGTCCATGACATAACATGCATTGGCAGTACGTGTGAGACACAGGCCCTTGGCAGAGGCTTGTGGGCCATTAGCTGTTGATGTACGCCAGATGTGGCAGGCCGTTGCATTCTGTCTGTCCTGCAGTGTCAGACCACCATACAGTATATTCCCCTGGGGTGACAGGGTAGGTGTGCTAGGTGTTCATGTCACTACCTTCTATCAGCCTTGATCGGTGGTGTGGATGCTGGCAGGGTGCTACCTACAGCTGGTGACACACCTGCATGGGACACCTGCACTGCATGCTGCATTCTTTTGCTATTGCCATATACAGCTGGTGTCATATTGTACCCACTCCCCACAACAGGGGTACAATCAGAGAGGTACCTGTGGGTGGTGTTGCGTGAGCTGGGTGCATGTGTGCTATGGACACTACATGCATCTGACACACAGATATGCATTGGGCATTCCAGTTATGCTTGCATGTGCAGGTACATCAACTGTTTCCAAATACATCAGTCCTACAGCCTTTGTGATCTGCTAGTGTTTGGGCAGACAACACTGGTATCCCCTACTACAGGACCAGATAATGTGATGCATACCTGTTTGTACTATTCCAAGGGTGTGTCCATTTCACAATGACACAATATATACTGTATGTCTGGAGTACTTTCCCCTGTGTACTGCTAGTATATCTAGCCCAACAGCCATGCCATGTCAGTCTTTCAGATGGTGACACATATTACCACCATACATTTGCAATGGCTTATTGCTAGCTTGCGTTATACTGGTGGGTATTGTGGTTGGCACTGCAGTTGTGAGGACTTGCCCCTGTCATCAGTGGTAGTGGGCAATGGCCACTAGGTCTTACCTCAACATGCATACATACCGACCACTCTCACACAATATGAAATACACACCGACCTAATACACACATACCTGCATATTGTGCAGATGCTACAACCTATCTTGCTACCTTGGCCACCTCTGTACATCTGTGCTCCACTGGTATTATACCTACACATACATGTTCCTACATTTCTACATAGTGTTGTGGGGGGAACACTTGACTGTTACAGCTTGTATACATCAGATTGGGGGGCACACCAGACTGTTACTATATACATATGTAGGGTTGGGGGATGCACACCTGACTGTTTCTACATTCCTACACAGGATTGGGGAGGGCACACTTGACTGTTTCTACATGTCTACACAGGATTGGGGGGCACTCCTGACTGTTTCTACATTTCTACATAGGATTGGGGGGCACACCTGACCATTACTACATTTCTACACAGGATTGGGGGGCACACCTGACTGTTACTATATTTCTACACAGGATTGGGGGGCACACCTGACTATTACATTTATACGTAGGGTGGGGGGCACACCTGACACTTGTACACATTTGCTATGACTGTACTGTATGACAGGTGCTCTATTTCATTCTGTATTCCAACCTATCATGCTGACTAGAGGCATATCAGTGTACTATAGGTCTTAGCTTTGATTGATCTACATATTAATTTCTGACTTCCTATCCTTCAGAACTAAGATCCCACTGCTTGACCTGCTGTAGTCTGTCTGTGTTAGGCCTGGGGGGAGGTTACCCATAGGCATCATTCAGAGGCCATAGCACAGCCCTTGTTTATGTTTGTCTACACCTGTCCTGCTGGCTGTAACTGTTGGGCATGTGAACCCCCTTGATTGGCATGTGTGAGTCACTTACCTTGTGGGTGTCCCAGTATTGAAAGTGGTGCTGCAGGGCTGCCTATGTCGGATGCACATAGTACACTCCCTACACTTGGTTGAGCACAGGTAATGTCATGTTTGGCATCCTTTTTACTGTATGTGAGAGTCAGAGAGAGGTGTTATTCCCTGGCTGCCTCCTGTGTCTGATTATGTGCTATGCATTGCTTCTTTGCCAAGGCCAGGGCATAATGGGCACACCCCTTTCTGCCTACTGGGACAGGCTCAGGTTCTTCCTCCTCCGAGTCACTCTGTACCTATACAGGCCTTGGCAATGGTGGGGGGCTGTGTGGCCCTGCCCATGCTGTTCCTGCGGCAACTTTTTCTGCAGGATCATATTGTGTAGCATGGCACATATGATGATAATTTGGATACATGTAGCTGGTGAGTACTGCAAGGGTCCACTGGATGTGTCCAGGCACTGGAACCATGACTTGAGCATCCCAAACACATGCTCTATTATAATTTGTGTCTGTGCATGTGTCTCATTATGGAGTTCTTGCTCGGGTATGTGTGCATTTTGGATGGGTGTCATCAGCCACGGCTCCAGTGCATATCCAGCATTCCCCACTAGGTTGCCGTGAGGGATGTCCCCAATGGCAAATCTCTGGTACAACTGCGTCAGATGCCAGATGTGGGAATCGTGATAGCTCCCAGGGCAGCCAGAACACATGTTCATTATTATGCCCTGGGCATCGCACACGACCTGGCAGTTGATGGAGGGGAAGCCCTTGCAGTTGATGTAGACACTACCCCACTCACCAGGTGATGCTTTGATGTGTATGTGCATGCAGTCTATAGCACCTACTACCTCAGGGTATTCTGCTATTTGGTGTAACAGTTGCATATTGCTGGCCAACGCCTCACGGGTGTTGGGGAAATATAAGTGCTCAACGGCATGTGCTGACATGGCATCCAGGAACTGGTGGAGTACCCTAGATGCTGATGCCTGTGAGATCCCCATCATATCCCCAGTTGGCCTTTGGAAATTACCTATAGCTAGTATTTTTAGGCCTACACATACCTTGGTATCCACTGGGATGGGTTCCCCTCTGTTAGTTCTGTGTGCCAGGCGTGGCCGGCACAGCTCAACAATTTGCTGCAGGAGGTCCCTGTCCAACCTATAGTGCTCCACTATCTCCAGCTCATGTAGCTCCTGGTAAGTTGCCCTGGGTCTGTACACTCTTTTCCGTCTCCTCACTGTGGGTTGGTCGACAGCATTCACATCCTCACCACCCTCAGCCTCTTCCACAAGTTGTTGTATGATAGCTATTGCAGCCCCTATCATTTTGTTGTTTTGTCTGTTAAAACTTCCCGCTTGTATATACTGGTTGTGCAGAGTATGGGAAAAACCAGAGTGGAAGGTGTTTGCATAGTTTATAGTAGTGTTCTGGGCTGGGCTGGTCTGCTGCCTGTGTAATTGGCTGATTCTGATTCATTTCACCTGCCAGCTATGCTAGTTCTCCTTGATTAACTTCCTACTACTGTTTTCCCTTCCCATTGCCTTCCTGTTTAAGCCCAGGGGCATGCCGTGCAAACACAGTGCTCAAATGTGCACAGAGCTGCTATTTCCTGGTTTGCCTTTTTTTTTTTCAAACCCGGTGTGTGGCGTGCACACCCACTTAGGAAATGTAGAGTGCTAGGAATACTCAGACAATCCCCCTTGCCTAGCTGTGCTTAGCTAGGAGCAAACCTGAGCCACAGGGCTCCAATCCGCTTACAGTATGCCTGACACATCCCGCTATGATGTCAGCTAACTCCTAGGTTTGCATCAAGCTATTCCTGCTCTTACACTGTTAGGAGCTGACTAGCATGCTGGGGAAATCTGGGATTCACTATCATGTCCCTCATTTGCATAGGATTGCCTGCTAATGCATAGTTACATGTCTCACACTGAGCCTCCCCCCTTACCAACCACTACTCACTGACCATGTTGACTTCTGCCTGCCATTGACTTTAATGGCAGAATAGTGATTTTAGTTAGAATGCTTATTTTAGGTTTCTTTTCTTATTTTCCACCTGATCCCGTTTGTGAGCCGCTGTCCTATGCTTAAACAGCCAAGATCGGCTAAAAAAAATATAAAAGTTGATTTTTTTTTATTTTTTAAGCTGTTTTCAATGGCAATACTTGGCCATTGTCAAGCTTCCTGAATGATATGGACCCTTTATTTGGAGCTGTCATGGCTCCATTTTGGAATTTGCAGAAATGTACTCGGTTACTAATGTACTCGGTTACTAACAGAGTACATTTCTGCAGATTACACTAGTCCTGCACGGCCAGTTTCCAGCTTTCTGGATCGCAAATTCACCTCATTTGCATGGATTTCTCCTGCAACTGGGGTAATTTGCATACAGGGGCTGAGTCCACGCAGGACTAGTGCAGGAGCGCTCGTGCACGCCCCTGCAGGCTATTCCTGGATCGCACGGCAGACAAATTACCTACTAGAGCTCCTGCATTAATCCTGCATGCCGTGCAAGGCTTGCAGAATCCGGGGGATAAAAAGGATACAGATATATATACATATACATGCACACATATTTATATACATATATATATATATATATATATATATATATATATATATATATATATATATATTTCCCCTTTACAATCCTGAAATACTGAAAGCTCTAATTTCAGTATCTCGGGACCGTAAAGGTGAAAATGAAAAATCTCGAAAGTGCATAATCGAGAATTCGAATATCTCGAATCTGCACTTATGCAGTGCAGCAACAGGATGGGAAGTGTTTGGCCGGGATGTTTTACGGAAGTGAAGGTAAGGGAGTGTATGTGAGTGTTATTGTAAGTTGTGCATGTGGGTTAGGGTAAGGAGGTGAAAGTATGAGTGTGAGTGTTGGATGTGTTTGTGTATGTGTGATGTGTGTGTGTGTGTGTGTGTGTGTGTGTGTGTGTGTGTGTGTGTGTGTGTGTGTGTGTGTGTGTGTGTGTGTGTGTGTGCAAGGCAGTGTGGAATGTATGCATGTGAGTAATGCATTTTGTTACTGTTAGTGCAATCTCGGAGTTGGTATATATAAGTAGGGAGGGTGTGGGGGGGTGCAGGGGGGCTTGCCCCCCTGCGTAGATGTAGTGTAGGATTGTGTAGTTTTTGTGTTGTGGGTTGAATGGTGTGCATGTTGTGTGGTGTATGGTTTGGGGATGTTTGGGATTTTTTTTTCGTGTTTGTGGGTTTCTGGATTGTGGGCTGTTCAACTTTATAGTTTCGAGATACGGACATTCAAGCTTTCAGTATTTTGAGATTATAAAGTGAAACCATATATATACAGATATATAATATGTCCATAACATGTAGTGGAGATATACCTCAGCACCATAACTCTCAACCTCTTAGTGCAAGGGAACATAATGTAAGTATTGCAGTTATAAATGAAGAATGTTGCTACAGTAACAGGGTTTGTGTCAACATGCATGTTCTGAAGGAAGGCTCTTCTGAAACTGATGTGTACACCATCAGTTACTGAAAGACATCATAAAATCATCATAGTGAAGTATCACACAAATCACAGTAATGATTCTGTGGAATACAGCAGAAATATGAGCAATAAACATGGACAGTCTGAAACAATCTGGTCAGTCGAGAGGTATACACAGAACTCCTTAGTGCAAGAAATGTGGACCAAGCCTGACAAAGGGGATGTTCAAAGCCATGAAAATGTGGATATATCACAAATACTGGTGTAGATAAGCTCACACAGTTGATGCATTCGCATCCTCCTCTCTGTCCTAATATATATTAACTGGAGGAGAAGAAGTCCCAAGACCACATACTTCCCACTAGTTAGTGACATACATCTTCAAAGCATCCCAGTGCTTTGTCAGAAATACACAGCACTTATGATGGCCAGGCAACAGTACATCTGGCAAATATCTGGACATAATATCACACTAGGGTAAATTCACTGAGCTGCTAGGCATGTCACCAAGCACTGTCTAAACTACAGGCAGACTGCCACAACACTAACCCAATTTTCCTATGGGGGAATACACATGTAATTGCAAATATAGCAGGCACTACAGGCATGTAACAGCATGAAGTAACAGACACCAGTGTGAAAGTGCATACCCACAACCAATCTCAACACAGTCACAGTCACATAATGGTAAGCCTAATTAATAGTACAGTAAATGGACTGTGTGAACAAAACCCATCATCATGTTTGCCACTCACACACTAACCCTACATATACTGGCCCAATTTACAATGTAGTCTGATGCCTGAGTGTGGTATGGGACATGTCTCAGTCTGATTCTACAAACAAATAAGTTGATAGGGTACCAGAAACTGGAGCAGCATGCAACGTCAGATAGAACAGGACCAAGAACACTGACATCTACCCCAGTCTCTACACAGGCCAAATAACATATTCACAATACACTGCTACACAATACTGACACTCTGTCAACAATCACCATAAGTACATAGACCTCACTACTGTACAGACTACAATAGAATGTCCAGGTTTTTCCCTCAAATATAAGGCCTCCTATGCATAACATGTCTGGCAGTCTGATATATCACTGGCTTGATATCAGGAATAATATCAGTAAATAATGATATACTGTAAATATCCACCTCTTACTGCGTGACATATGGACAAAGGGTGACAGACTTGTGGGACAGAGACACAAAACAGGGCCATTATTGACATATTGCTTTGTAAACTGAGAAAATTGCCGGTGTAACAGGGTTCTTCTGAGGGATATGAAGTCAGTAACACACATGGATGTTATCATTTATTGACTGCAATCATCAGAGTATGCTACTGCATTTATACAGACAGAAAATGTGTGAGTAACACACCAAATCTAAGACTCCAAACTCCAGCCATTCTGCAGATAGCCCTACAGGTGAGAGTTTTCTCAACCACATAACACTGTCATGTCAGACCTTAAATCATGCACAACAGCCATATCTACACAAACCCTGTTAAACTAACATTACTTCAAATGTAGAATAGCAATACTTACATTCTGTCCCCATGTCTGGTACATCTCCACCCAGTTTGTTGGCCTGTCTCCTCAGTGTTTGTTGTAAGAGGCATTTCCAACTACCCTCTGTGATGCTTTTTGTCAGACACCCACATGAAGTCCTGCTCACAGTGAAGGAAAAGGGCCAACGCCCACATGAAGTGCTTAGTTAAGGGAGTGTGTTTCCATGCAATTGGCTATAGGAATGATACCACAGCTCTTCCACATGCAATTAGCAAGTGAGGGACTCCAGTTCGTGCACAGGCCATCAGCTTATCATGAGCATTACCTACAAAAGTTAAGCTGCTGCCTAAGCAAAACAGAAGTATTTATATAAAAAGCAAGACCATCACAACCAGACTACAAAAAGAGATTGGTGAGACACACCCATCTACCTGTGAAATACAGCAACTGAAACAGGTAAAGAAAAAAAAGGTATGTGAAACAAGTAATCATGTAATGGAATGTAGTAGGGTGTATGTAAAAGAGGTAAATAGGAAGTTCAACAAATATTTCCCAACAACACTTGCTGTACTGATATACTGCTGATTAGAAGCTATGGCCATAGCATCTGTGTCTCTCTGTAGTGATGTAGAACACAGCTCACACCCCTGAGTCAGCCACATATGACTACTACTGGAGTGTGGTTCGAACAATACTGACTGTGACACTCCTAGGCCAGCTAATGATATGTCGCATATATCCACATGTTAATTGTAAGAACTAGTATGATATATACATATATATATATATATATATATATATATATAACAGAAACCTCCTTGAAGACCAAATCCCAGCAAAAAGTAAATGCAAGTAAACCAAAAACCCAGGTTGGAAGAAGCCAAAATGTACGTACTGCAGATCTTCGCACTATCAAAAAATATGTCTCCACGTATTCCTAAGAAGGAAACGCCAAATGCTGATAGTCTTATGAAATTGTAGTGCAAATACTCACAGAACCACTCACTAAATCAACGAAAAAACAATTCTGCTGTACCAAGAAACAAATGTTCAAAGTTGTTCTAGTCTTGCAATCGAAGTAATGTTCAAAAAACCATTCGGTCAAGTAGTAAATCCACAGTTTATTGTAAGCGCTTTCACGACATGTAACTGCCGCTTCATCAGACAAACAGTAAAAAACTGAGAGCAGGAAGTTTAAATACAGGATATCCTGCTCATCAGCCAATGACAATGACCTTAGGAGGCGTGTTTCCTGCTGTCATTAAATCACATATTAACTAAAAGTGACACCACCACTATAATTCATTGCAACAGGCCTACAAAATCACAAAGTCTTTTCATAAAAACATTGCAGAATCAACAACACCTACTATAAACATATATATATCTAAAAAGACATAAAACATATCTAAAAACATGTATGTATTTATATAAAATATACCTAGCCAAAACTACAGGCTAATTCAAGAAGTACCTAACCTCACATACTCCTACCACAAGACCAAACTTTTTGTTATTATTAATTTTTATCTTTATTATTATTGATTTTTATCTCAATATCAGCCTTAAGGGCATATACCAGGCTGATACGAGAAAGCTGGCTAAACTAAGCAGAACAGTTGCAGTTGCTGCTAATGATCACCAAATAACCAAATTCCTGGGCAAGGAAATAAGACCAATTGACTGAAGAGCCCATGGATGAAAAAATGGTTCAAATAGCCACATATAGAAAGATAGAGACCAACTATTTAAGCCTTCTGCCTTTAAGGTGAGGTTTTATAGATAAAACCTCATTTAGTCCCTTGCCTCTATGGGCCGCTAATCTACAGATCCAACCTAGTTCTGCTTGTTCGGTTAGATTTATAATGTTACCCCCTCTCAAATTTGTGTCTAATACTTGAATGACCTGATATAAAAAAGTATGGGAATCTCCTGCTGTCAACGTATGTTTGGCCAATGCTACAGTCCTGCTGTCTTCTTAGACAATACTCATGATCCCGTGATACGTCGAAGGGTTCGTTGGTTTTCCCACATAGAAGGAAAAACATTGTACACAGTGGGCAATGTATACCACGTTCCTAGTTGCGCAGTCACTGTCACAATTCAGGGTCCATAGATGGCCCGTATCCGGATGCCGGAAATAGTGGGACTGATCTATGTAAATACATTGCAAACAGCTACCACATTTATTAGTCCTTTCCAAGCCAGACCTTAGTTTAGGGGGCCTTCTCACAGCTCCACAAAGCTGTCGCTGAAATTACACATGTTACTATATGTGAAAGATGGAGCATCACCAACTAGGCTAGCCACCTTGGTGTCAGCTGTCAAAATATTCCAGTTCCTCCTAATAGTTTCTTGAACAAATGTTAATTTTGTCCAAATGGTAGAACTATACTCACTGGACGATTAGTGACACTCAAAGGAGGATTAACATCATGCAAAGGAGGCTGTGAGAAATAGGGCTTAGCCCTATTAGTTCTAAGTTCATTCATTCCACTAAACACTCGATTTATTTCATGGTGTGAGTAGCCTCTTGTAATTAACCCTTCAATGAGGTCACTAAGCGCTGTTATGTAGTACCCCTGTAAAGTAGATAATCGTGAAATACGCATGGCTTGACCCTTTATTATATTGCCAAAGATGTGTGAACTATGCATACTTTCTCTGTGAAGGAAAGCTGGCTTATAGCAAGGTTTCCTGTGTACTTTGGTGTTGATCTGATTTCCTACTTTGAAAACAGTGGTGTCTAAGAAGTCTATGCTATCTGTTGAAAATTTCATAGTAAATTTCAGGAAGCTGTTACAGGAATTCAAACGTCCAAAGAACATTTCCAGTTCTTTCACTGACCCCTTCCAAATAAAGAAGAGGTCATCCACAAACCTCTTGTAGAAAACTATAAGAGGCTCATGTACTACATGTTCCTCCTCGAAGGTCGCCATGACAAGGTTGGCATAGCTGTTAGCACAGCTAGTGCCCATGGCGACCCCCTTAACCTGTTTATAACAAGTTCCAGCATAGAGAAATATATTATTATCCAGGACTATCTCCATCAATGAGGCTAGATAATCTATTTTAGGCCTAGATAAATTTGAATGTTCATTCAAATACTTCTGTAAATAGCATATTCCCTCAAAATTAGGTATGCAAGTAAAAAGGGAAGTCACATCCATGGTAACAAACATGAAGGTATCGCTAATGATGGCAGGATGGGATGTCGCATATGCAAACAGGTCCCTTAGAAAATGTTCTGAATCCTGTAATATATAGGGTGATAATGCTAGAAAAGGTTTCAACTCCTGATCTAAAAACATAGAAATAGGCTCGGTTAGCCAGCCTGCACTGGCTACAATCGGTCTAAGTTCTGGTGTTACAGAGTTTTTATGAATTTTTGGTAGACCTGAAATGGTCGGTATTAGCGGATAATCCACTGTCGTAAAATCTAATGTTTCTCCAAGCATAAGGCCCTCATTTGCACATTCCTTCAAGGTTCTATCTATGCTTTGTTTCATTGAAAAAACAATATCAGGTGAAACTAGGTTATAAGCTTCATCGCTTAACAGACCCTCCATCTTAGCATGATAGTAAGACCTACAAGGCAGGCCACCTGTGAGGGCAGCAGACATTGTACCAGCATGATGTTTCAGTCAGGTATGATACCTCATGTTGGCATATGTGTCAGTATACCCATTGTGGCCTATTTGTCTATAATATCACATCCAAGGGCATTGTTAAGGCACACAGACCACTTCCGACCACATATAGGTTGCAAACATATGGCTATGCCAGACACATCTGTACAGAGGATTGTACAATGATTTAACCTAGTGCATGTGAAGCAGATGCTGTTACCAAACTATATAAAGTAATGGCAGTGGGAGGTAGTCACCAGACATGTATGGTATACACATCAAAATGGTATAAGCTATGCAAGATATGATCCTCACACACACACACACACACACACACACACACACACACACACACACACACACACACACACACACACACACACACACACACACAGTTACCAGCATAAGAATTAGAACTCCTGCTTATCTAGGTATGTTTACTATAGTGTTATGCAGTTACCGCACCCACTACAGAGCTTATGGAGTTTTCCCATGGCCAACTCCGATGGTAACTGCACAGCTGTAGTAAACTATTACAGGTGGCAGACAGTCTGCCTTCTGTTCCACCCATACATCATGCTAGTTCTTCCTGTCTTGCACTTCAACTAGCATTATGGCTTGGCACTTCACCAGATTATTGTATCAAGAAGTGTGGCACACCTGGGAGCCGTCAGCAGTACTCGTTCATCACAGAAGTAGCACTAGTACTTTGTAATTATATCCACCCCTCCTGGCATGTTTGTAGAGCAGTTGTCTGTGCTTTCACCCATTAACCTGGAGCACTTGTCCATTCTGAGGCACTGTTGCAACTGCCTCATGTACACAGACAACCCTCTCCTCTAAACTCCAAACACACAGACCTGTGAGGGTTACCCATATATCACCCAATGTGGACATATGCACTCTCCAGCAAAGACTGGACTAGCAGGTCACGAGGATATGATCAATACCTGCATCACACCATGTAGAACACATAGCTCACCATGACACCCACTTTGACAGCCATAACCTAGAGTGAAAAGCCACACGCACACCTTCCCAGAGGCAATGCACATTTACCTAAACAGCACAGACCAGCAATACAGACACCCACTCAGAAACCACAACATGGCACATGCCAAGGGACACATATTTAACCTACACAGTGTGCCCCGCAACCTAAGCTCCTAAGGCTAACCACCTTGCACAATACAATGATCATGGGCAAGTCATTAATGAGGCACACACATATCCAACTCACTAAGTTGAATATGGAGCAGGTAGCAGCCAAATATCTAGCACATGCCAGCATCCAACATATGACACAGCCAGTCATGGCACTTCTCAACAACTATGACTATCACTCTGCATCCATTTGGGTGTGAATGACTTGACAAGAGACATGGTTGAACTCTCTGATTATGTGGTCCAGGCAGGTGTGACAGTAGCCCTGGATAGTGTACCGCTGTCACCCAGAATGATGCTGCAGTACTATCTACTGATTGACTGCAACATTGGCTCACATGTTATGTGTCATTCTCAGAGGATCCAGGACCTCTCTGTTTGGGATGACATGATTGACCCCAATGACCTGTCACAGATGTCTTACATTCATCACCACTGGATTTCCAGGTACTGGCTAAGTGCCTTGTCACCCTTATGATGCCTTATTAGGCAGTGTCCCTGATGTTATTACCACCATAACAGCTACACATGTATGCAATCTGAGGGTCATGCTGCTCAACAGTAGACATCTAACTGTCAGGATGCAGTCACTCATAGCAGTCGATGGAGTGGAGGACACATATCTGCTGTAATGGAGAGGTGGTTCACAGCAGCAGACAGCAGACCTGCAGTATCAGGCTATGACATATTCCACATCTATCAGGCCCCAAACATTGACCACAACACACCTCCACAGGTGGAGTTGTCTCCATATTCATTATGGGTAGGAACATCTCCAGACTAGTATCCCATCATAATGCATTGTAGATACTTCCGGTAAAACTGCCTTGGAATAATAGTGCAATCCAGACCATAGCCTGCTATGGGCCCACATCTAGGTCCCTAGACTGTCAATGCACATTCCTCAACACTCTGCCATCTATGATGGTCCAACACAACACTGACATAGTATGAGTCTTCACCTACCCCTCCATTACCTTGGGATAGTGGCCAAGTGCAAGTACAGTGGCCCAACACTTCTGAGAGTCATCATTTCCATTGCCCTGGACCAGCTCATAAGACCCCTGGTAGGGGATACAACAACCTTGACCTGTGTTGATTACTTAGATATGGGACTTTTGTTCATCTACAGATGTCAATCCCTGCATGGTGAGATTCACACTGGCTGCAATCAACATGGACCTCAGCATATCAGCCATGAAAACAGGGGTGGATGTCTTCACTAAACTCATGGCAATGGGAAATTGCTGCATGACTTTGGAATCATACACATATGCACTGTACAAACAGATACATGAATGCATGGTATTAGCTAGAGCCAACCAAACCCAGGCACTGTCCTCCAAACACTGGGAGACAATGTGATGGTCCCCTGCCATTACTAAAGTGTACATCAGAAGGAGGACACTGTTGCCAAGAAAGGTGGTATCCCATGACTGTTGAATTCCCTTATTAGCCTCAAACACAACTTTGGATCCACAAGGAATCCCCTACGAGCATCTATGATGGCAGATACAGCAGATAATGACGACAGTCACAACAGCCTTTGATAGTTACATCAACAACCTCCACAGCATTAAACACAGGTGCTGTGAGTTACTGCACATTGCTAATACCTATCTTGAGATAACAGATATTGGCCACAGTCTTGGCAACACATTTAGTGCCAGCTTTACCCCTCTCTCCCCTCACAAGTGAAGTGCTGAGTGAATGTGTTCTCACATGCCGTAATCCATTTCTGTTTTAGGTGTCTATGTGTCAACAAGATGTGGCCCTGCCGCATGACCACGGGGTATGGCAGTGTGGTGACACATCCACCATGTCATAGGCAGGGTGCAGTATGTGCACAGAAATCCCTGGTCTGTAACATAGTGATTGCATATGCCTCACAGATTATAGGGATGAGGGTTGTACATATATATATATGTTGATTTACATCTGTTGTAGAATGGATAATCGTATGTGTTGTGGTTTGTACACACCTCCGATTGCTAATAACTACAGCCACAGGGGATATTCGTTATAAAAACACACTGGGATTACAATTCACACACACACACACACACACACACACACACACACACACACACACACACACACACACACACACACACACATTTGCCAGTACTGAGATCCATAGGTTCATTGCTTCATAGGTGTGTAGTAGGTGAATGGGCCTGATGGATGTACAAGGCTAGCCCAAGGAATACCCTGGCATCAGGCCGCATGAAAATAGTCCCTAGTGTGGCTCAGGAGTATAATTATTGAAGTGGTCCCCAATGGTGGGTATTGCATTCCCCCATCAACTCATCCAGATTTCTATTGTGGGTGGCTAGTGATGTGCACTGCTGCACATGTATGTGATTTATATTCCATAACATGGACAGTGTCTAGGTTGTGCACATGTCCCATATGCATGTTCTTTGAAGTGTGGAAGTGTGCTTCGGGTCTCTGGGACATGCTGTGTGGACAGATTGATATCTTCAGAAGTAGCATTCCTGACCTCGTTTGTTGAGACCTGGCTATGTAATTGAGGTAGTGCTTGCACCTACATAGACAGTCTGATACATGGATTCATTGGTGTTATTGGTGTCTGCCCATACAAGGCATATGTATAAGACATGATATTCCCTTTATGGGGTATATTTGCAGACTCTACAGTTGTTGCAGGCGTCCAGTGGGGAATATGGCAAAAGGGCAACTGTGCACATTGATTGGGGTACTGAGGGGATGGAACAGGATTCCATGTCCTTTTACTTACTGCATAACACACACTCCATCAGCAGATGTAACACATCAAAGTGCTTTCTGACATCAGTGGCACTGTTGTGGTCAATAGGCTTATAGTCCACTGCAATCACACCATGGGTAGTATCTGTGAGGCAATTTACAGGAGAACTACCAATATAGTGGTTGCTGCCTAGTCAAGCGTGTTTGTGCATTATCCATGGGTGGAGAGTGGTCCCTGAGTATTATAAGGGTTGCCTATATTGTTCACTAATCCATACTGTCATATAGTTATTGCACATGGCACTAGATATTTATGGCTGTGGATTGTCTACACCAACATCTATGGTGTTTGACAACTGTTGACCTTATAATGTGGACATTGGAAAAAATAGGTCCTCAATATAATAATGTAGCAAAACCCGCCCTGCAATGGATTCTGTTATCACACACAGACACACACACATACACACACACACACACACACACACACACACACACACACACACACACACACACACACTTGCTAGTACTGAGTTCTGCTACTATAGCGTCATGCATTTATTGCACACACCACAGAGCTTATATGTTGGAGAACTCTCCAAAGGTATCTTTGAAGGTGAGTGACATCAGAAGCAGTGTAAAGGAGGGGTAAGGGAAGTGTACTAAGTGTGAATGTCCACAAAATCAGGTGACAACAAAGACGCACACACTCTCTCACACAAGCACACACATTTTTCACAGTTGCCAGAAATACGATTAGAACTTCTACCTACCTAGTTTACTACACTATAGTATTACACAGTTATTGTATGCACCACAGAGCTAATGGGCTGAGACTTGGCCAAAGGGTTACTTCAAGATGACTGCCATCAGCAGAAGTGTTAAAGTAGGACAATGGGAGGTATAGTGAGTGTGAATGTTACCATGTCTGGGATAAGAACTCCTACCTAACTAGTTTCCTACACTACAGTATTATGCAGTTATCACGAGTGCCACCGAGCTTATAAGGCTGAGACTTGCCCAAAGGGTTATTTCAAGGTGACTGACAGGAGGAGGAGTGCTAACATGGGCAATGGGAAGTGCAGTATGTGTGTGAATCGGCCATAAATAATTCCTCTGGAAACACACACACACACTCACTCACACACAACTTTACATTTGACAGGACTGAGTTTACAAATGCTGCATGAATACTTATTTGTACTATGGTGTTACACAGTTATCACAAGCACCACAGATACTATAGGGCTGAGGGCTAGCAAAAGGAATGTCTACAGTGATTGACATCAGCACATCATGTGATATAGGCCAATGGGATATGAAGTGGATGGGACAGGCCTCATAATGGAGTTCTCTCTGTCACTGTCTGTCTCTCTCTTCCCCACATCTTTGTGTGCGTATGTTTGACATATTATAGTCTGTTGGCCTTAGATATGTGTGAGTATTCCTATCCAATGTGTGTGTGAAGCATAAATGGTGTACAATTTGGTCTGTGTGTGCAGACATCTGAAAATAGGTTTATAGGCTCATAGGTAGTTACTAGGCTATTCACCCTAAGCCCTATATAAGCTTAGCCAAAAAAGTACCCTGGCTTTTGCCATCCAAGAAAATTATTTTCCTGTGCCACTGTCAAGCAGAGCCACAGAAGTGATCCCCGGGATGAATTTCCTATTTCCCATCCAATTATAAAAATTTTTCTTGAAGAGTGCTAATGAGGAGCTTTGTTTGATATAGATAGGTAGTTTGTTCCAGAGTATGGGGAGTCTCTGGGACAGGAAACTATACCTTCAGCATGTTTTGCTTATTGTGGTGACCAAGTTTAGGTCCCTAGAGTGTGTAGCTTGGAAGGATTGGGATTTCTTTAAGTGGAGCATGTCCAACAGCTCTGGGTTTGATATAGCTTTTTATATTAGTCAGAGATGGCCTCTGAGTAGGCGATATGCGACAGAGAAAAGCTGGAGTTTTTTGAGACGGGCTGCGTAAGGCATCTGTTTGAGGCTGGTAATCATCTTTGTGAGGTATTTCTGTGGCCTTTTCAGTTGTTGTAGATGTCTTGTGAGGTACATACCAAAAGGGGCGTTGTACTCTATAATGGGTGTAATGAGTGATGAGGAGAGGAAAACAATGACCTCTTTTTTTTCCTGGATGAGAAACCTTTTGTGATGAGTTGTGCCACATAGAAGGATTTCCTGACTACTGTGGTGATGTGATTATCAAAGGATAGACTACTGTCTACCTATGTTCCAAGGTCTCTTGTCACACTTTCAGTGTTAAATAGACTACCACCTATGTGGTAGTTCATGGGTACAGAGTTTTTACCAAAGGGGATGAAAATGCACTTTTTGGCATTAAGCTTGAGGCCATGGCTTTGACACCAGGCATCTGTCTCAGTGAGGCCTTTTTATAGGATGTCCACATCATTAGTAGTTTCAATTATGGCTCCTAGTTTGCAGTCATCTGTGAACTTTGTTAGCCAAAGACCTTCTGTGTTAGTTTGTACTTCAGAGAAGTAGATACCAAACAGGAGAGGACCCAGGACTGAACCCTGTGGTACACCACTTGTCACTGTTCTGAAGTCGGATTTGGAGTCTGCTACTTTCACAGTGTGGGTTCTGTCAGTGAGCCAGTTGGCAAAACATCTTGTGACATAGGGATTTATACCTAGTTTAGTGAGCTTATCTATAATTCCAGAGTGGGGGATGGTGTCAAAACCCTTGGTGAGATCTAGATAGGCTGTGTGAACCACCTTACACTCGTCTACAGCTTTAGTGACTACTTCAAAGAACTCTATCAGGTTTAGGAGACATGATCTTCCTTTTACAAACCCGAACTGGGTAGGGTCCAGAGTTTGGAGATTACCAATATCTTTGTTTATAAGTTTCATGATTATACGTTCCATGGCCTTGCAGACCAGGCTCGTCAGGCTAATGGGGTGGTAGTTCCTGGGGTCCGTGGTGGCTCCCCCTTTGTGGAGTGGTATAACTGTCGCTGTGCCCATTCAGTGGGCACAAAGCCTGAGGTGAGGCTATGATTGAACATGGTACATACGAGGGGTGCCAGCTCATTCTGTAGTTCATGTAGAAGGAAGCCTGGGATGTTGTCCGGTCCCATGGATGCTGTGTTCTTGGCTTTGGAGAGTGAGGTTTTTACCTGTGCAGCCATGATTACAGGAATGCATTCTTCCAGTATAGAGATGGGTAGTTTAGAGGGTGAGAGGGGGGTAAAGTTAATACTCAACCTGTGTGCCTGGATGTTGGCAATATCAGTTGGTTCTGTATATTTAGTGCCATTGTGCTGTAACTCAGAGCAGATCTGAGTGTTGCCATTGAGATACTTTACATAGTTATAGAATGCTTTGTAGTTGTCTTTAGAATCATTGGCAATTTTGTTTTCATAACTAGCTTAGGGGGATTTTATATGGGATCTCAGCTTCTTACTGAGGCTGACCAGGGAGTTCCTCCAATCATGGGATTTTACTCTTTTTTGCAACACTTTCTTTTTTTCTGTTGTAGAGTTTGTTTGTGGCAGGGGACCACCAAACTGGCTTCATTTTTTTGGAGAATAGCATCTTGGTTCTGTTAGGGATTGCACAATCCATGCACTTGTGTAAGTGCTTATAAAGTGCATTAGTATAGGATTCAGCAGTTGTACCTCTATTGTCCGTTTACATGGGTGTCACAAAGTTTGCCACTTCTGTTTTAAGAAGCGTGAAGTTGGCTTTGGAGAATTTTTTTACGGTTGTTTCCCTAGTAGGGGGATGGGATGTGGATGTCTTGGGTGATTAGCTTGTGGTCGGATCTGACCAAGAGGAATTGACCTTTGGTGTGGAACACTGGTCACCCATGTTGGTAATGACCAGGTCTACGTTATTGCTGCCCCTGGTAGGGGTGTGGATAAGTTGATCCAAGGCATTGGAATTTATGAATTCCAGAAAACGTTGAGCAAAAGAGTTGGAACATGAGTAAGTTTCCCAGTTAATGATGGCATAGTTGAAATTGCCTATTATTAGGGTCTTGGGTTGTACCCTAATATTTTCCAGTGTATCAAGAAATGAGGAGTGGGAATCCTGGGGCATGGTGGGGGATCTGTACCAAGCTACAATTTGGATTGCGGTCTTGCCCAGAGTTAGTTGCACTTGGATAATCTCAGATACATTATGCTGAGCAACTAGCCTGGAAGTGTGGCTATCCTTAATGAATATGGACACACCTCCACCTTTATTGTTTCAGTCAAAGATAGGTGGCCGAAAGGTGTGGTATGAATTATAGCCTGGTAATGCAGGGGGTGCTCTCTTGAGCCTTGAACCAGGTCTCTGACACTGCACAGATGTCGATGTTCTCCATTTTAAGGAGTGCCTCGAGTGAGTGCATTTTGAGGTTTAGACTTCTAGCATTGAGTAACAATACCATCAGATTTTGCTTGCTTGTACCTGTTATGATGGTGAAATTGTCATTTGAACCTTGCCTAACAAAGGCACTATAGGGGTGGCAAGAGCCTTAGCCAGTATCTGGAATCCCAAGGTTAACAGGTGCAGGCCATCTCTGGCACAGCATCGTGGTCTGTCAATCATGTCATCCCAGGCAGACAGATACTGGATCCCCTTAGAATGACACCAGAAGCTTAGCCAATTGTTGAAGTCAATCATTTTGTCCTTGTACTGTGGTATCATTCTGGGTGGTGGCAGGATGCTACTCAGGGCTAAGGTCATACCTGCCTGGGCTATAAGATCAGAATGCTCCTCCATGTCTCTTTTCATGTAGTCCAGGGAGGTACATCTCAGGTCATTCACACCAACATGGACAATGACAGAGTCATATTTGTACTTGTGGAGTGACCTGAATGTGTGCATTAGGTGGTGGATCCTGGCACCTGACAGGCAGCTGACAGTAACTTTCTCCTTGTTTAGACTGTTGAGTGGAACATCAGTATGTGCCTGACTATGGAGTCACCTATGACTAGAGTATTGGGTACCTTGTTGTGCCTTATGGGCTGTAGTTGAGTGGCACAATGAGTTTTTAGGCTATGTGTCATTTGGGTTGTGTTGGGGGGGGGTGGAGGCTGCTTGCGTTTCTGCTTTGGTGGGCTCTGTTGCTTGGGCAGGTTTTTATTGAGAGCCTCCGTGAATGTAGCTGTGTGTTTTGTGTTTCTATGTGTGTATTTTGGTGGTGTATGTTTTGAGGGACTATACGATGACTGTGGTGTGGTGCATGTGTTTACTTTCTCCTCTTGACTGTCTAGTCCAGTCTTGGTTGAAGAGAGCTTTGCTTCCAGTTTGGCTATGTAAGTGTATCTCTCACAGGTTGTAGTGTCGGGTGGTAGGAGGAGAGGGTTGTCTGTGTACATGAGGCAATTGCTGCATTGCCCCAAGATGCCCAGATTCATCAAGTAGACAGGAGAAAACACCAGGAGCTGACCCTTAGACATGCCTGGATAGGTGCTATTTATTAAGTACTAAAAGCTGTTTTCCTCTTGATAAGTGAGGAAAGTTGAGTGCTGTAGTAATTAGTAGCTTATTTAGTGCTTACAACAAGTTCTAAACAAGTGCTGAGCTGAAAGAAACAGGCTTGAGTGCAAAAAATAAAAACTGACTATTTCTAAGGGAAAATTTGAAGAGCAGACTTTATGGCGCCGGGAATAGTTTAACCCTAACTAAGCAGTGATGCATAATATATATATATATATATATATATATATATATATTTTTTTTTAATATATATGTATATATATATATATATATATATATATATATATATATACATATTAACATATATGTATATATATATATATATATATATATATATATATATATATATATATATATGGTTCCCATTCAGAAGCCTGAAACATCATAAGCCTGAAAATCAAAATCCTGAAACCAAAAGCCTGAAAATTCAGAATCCTGAAAACTCAAAATCCTGAAAGCCCAAAATCCTGAAAGACCAAAATCCTGAAACTCAAAATCCTGAAAACACAAAATAGACATACTGATGTCATTGTGGCTTTGCTATTGTTAGCCCTGTGGTGTTAGGTCATGCGTTGGGGTCAGGTAAGTGTGCGGTTGGTTTTATTTTAGGGTTAGGGGTGGTTTAAGCGAGTTAGGGTTAGGGCGCAGGTTAGGCATGTATGCAGTAGTGACAAATATTGGGGTTAGGCGGTTTAAGTGAGTTAGGTTTAGGCTGGGTCAGGTGAGTGTGCGATAGTGACGGACCTTAGGGTTAGGGTTAGGGTCAGGGTCAGTTGGTAGATATTAGTGTCTTTATAGTGACATATTAGCATTATTTGTGTTTTCAGGATTTTGAGTTTCAGGATTTTGGTCTTTCAGGATTTTGGGCTTTCAGGATTTTGAGTTTTCAGGATTCTGAATTTTCAGGCTTTTGGTTTCAGGATTTTGATTTTCAGGCTTATGATGTTTCAGGCTTCTGAATGGGAACCATATATATATATATAAAACAGTAGCAAAGGAGCAAACTGATTTAAACAAATTGACCAATTAACCAATAAAAGCTAAAAACTGAGCCCCATTCCAGCAGTCTTTGATCAGACAAGTTGTAACTGCACACTCCTGCCACTAGGGTGCAGTGGAACCTTCTCCAAAAAGGATGGCCTGGATTAGTGCTCAAGTTATACAAACAAAGATAGATTCAGCAGGTCTAAATCTAGTCTATGCTGCAGCAAACAAAGTGTACCAATTTCAGAAAGAAACAGTTCAAATAAGGAGACACAATAAGCCTTTAACCAGAAACTCCCAGCTCAGAAGGGCAGAATCTACCCTCTCCTCCCACAAGAGTGCAGACCACAAACCTTCTTAATGTAAAATAACTGGCCCAAAGTCCAAGTGCTTAAACCAGAGCTAATACACTTTAGAATAACAGACACTAAGCCTTCAATCAGCAACTCCCAACTTAGATGGATGTAAGCTACCTGTCCTGCTACAACAGTGCAGACCACAAACCTTCTTAATGTAAAACAACTGGTCTGAAGCCCAAGTGCATAAACTAAAGGCTTCGAATAACAGTTACAATTTAATCGTCTACTAACAAGCAGTAATAAATGCAGCAGAATAAATGCAATTAAGTACTTTTAAGAACAGGCAGCAAAAACAAAATAAAATAATAAAGTAGGAAGAAACACAAATACAGTAAATGCAGATGAATAAAGTGCAAATTGTTTCTTTTTTATATATAACAATAGAAAACAAGCAAACTGATTTAAACAAATTACCCAATTAACCAGTAAAAAGCTCAAAACTGAGCCCTGTTCCAACAGCCTTCAATCAGATAAGTTCTAACTGCACACTCCTGCCACTATGGTGCAGGGGAACCTTCTCCAAAAAAGATGGCCTAAATCAGTGCTCAAGTTGTACAAACAAAGCTAGATTTAACAAGCCTGAATCTAGTCCATGCTACAGAAAACAAGGTACACCAATTTCAAAAAGAAACAGTTCAAATAAGCAGGCACAATAAGTCTTTAACCAGAAATTCCCAGCTCAGAAGGGCAGAATCTAGCCTCTCCTCCCACAAGAGTGCAGACCACAAACCTTCTTAATGTAAAATAACTGGCCTGAAGCCCAAGTGCTTAAACCAGAACTAATACACTTTTATAATAACAGACACTGAGCCTACAATCAGCAATTCCCAACTTAGAAGGATGTAAGCTACCTCTCCTGCCACAACAGTGCAGACCACAAACCTTCTTAATGTAAAACAACTGGTCTGAAGCCCAAGTGCTTAAACAAAAAGGCTTAGAATAACAATTACAATTTAATCAGGCTAATACCAAGCAGTAATAAATGCAGCAGAATAAGTACAATTGAGTACTTTCAAGCAAAGGCAAAAGCAGAATAAAGTAATAAAGTAGGATGACAGATATGTATAGTCCACTGTGTTGTCAGACATCTCTAAGTGTAGGAGCATGCCCAGTATGACTTTCTGTATTGAGTGTGTGATTCCATTCGAGGTAGGGTTGTACTCCAGTCCAGGGTTTGGTGTTCTACACCTACAGCTAGCAAACTGTTTCTTCAGGATATCTGTAGATAGGTTGACAATATGGAGTCACAATGGGCGAAAGATAGGGGATACTGTAATTATTACTGTCTGTGGTGCTTGTGTTACATGGTTGATGTTAGAGATATTCAGACATATGTACTGTTTTACACTATGATGTATTAAGTCATCAACTACTGACAGATATAATTATTTGCTCACAGTTATTTACCAGGAAATACAAGATGAATGAAGCTGAGTCCAGTATTGTGGGCCACAACCTACACATTCTTGCACACTCCTGCCATTCTGGAGGGGTAGCTACAGACACTTGCTGATGGGTCTGTGTAAATGGTTCAGTACCTTGGTAGTATGGTGGCTGAGGATCTCCTTCTTGTACATATATCAACTTAATAGAATGGCCATATCCTGCTGTGGCCATACCTCTTGGGTATACAGATTCATCTAGGTTACCCAGAGGCAGGGCTGATATATCTGGTCAGTTCCCCTTCACATTGTGGTTTGCAAGCAGGACTGTAGCCACCCATTAATGGGTTTGCAGGCAGGGGTAGTATGGGCACACATCAGAGTTTCAGACTTCACACACTCCATGATGTCCATGCTTCTACAACCCCCTGTTATTCTATCCTCTTCCTAACATTATCCGAGCGATATCTGAGAAGTATCCCTATAGCTGGCCCTTTATCCCAGGTGTATTTATGGATTTGTTCACAGTTCTTGCAGTAGGACATGGGGGGGCATGCTACTGGGATTTGTCAGCATGGCCTCGCATTGGTGTTCTGTTGACTGTGTTAGGTTGTTAGTTAGAACCCCATGAGATACCATACATTAGCACTATGGGTGAGGCACAGGCCTTTGACAGAGGATTGTAGGCCATTTGGTAGTGATGCGGGCCACCTGTAGCAGGTCAGTGCATTCTGTCACTCATACATTCCCAGGCTGCGAGCCAGTGGATTCCCCTGGAATGACAGGGTAAGTGTGCTAGGGGTTACTGGCAATAAATCCTGCCCATATTGATCCATTGGTCTGGATGTAGGCAGGGTGCTGCTTACAGCTAGGGACATACCTGCATAGGACACCTCTTCAGCATGCTGCATTCTGTGGGTATTCCCATACAGAAGTGGGGGACATACTGTATTTATTCCCAACAGCAAGGATATGACCTGTGATAAACCTGTGGCTCATGGTGGGGTGAGATGAGTACGTGTGATATGTAAGTTACTTGCAGCTGACTCACAGATATACCTGGGACATTCCGCTTATACTGCCTTGTGCATGGACATAGGCAGTTTCTCATTACTTTATAACTGTGCCTTTTGTGGTCTTCCAGTGATTGACCAGACTACTCCAAGTATTTCATACTACATGGGCAACTAATATGCTGCTAACCTGTATGTACAATTCCAAAGTTGTGTGCAGTTGACAGTTAAATTATATGCACTCTGTCTAGGGTACTTCCACCTGTGTACTGTGTGTATGTATGGGCCCACGATCATGGCATGTCCATCTTTCAGATGGTGACAGATATTGACATCTGGACAGTGAGTATGGATGACTGCTGACATGGGTTTAGCTGAGAAGCATTGTGGTTGGCACTGCAGTTGATGGAACATGGCCCTGTCAACCACAGTACTGCCTGTAGGCCACTGAGACACAACCATCTCGGTCTACATGTTAACCGCTTCCAGACAATATTGAGCACACAACAACTTAACACACAGACCCCTGCATATTGTACACATACAACAATCTGTCCTGTAGATTGGGACAGCTCTGGCAATCTGTGCTCCACTGGTATTACTCCCCACATTTACATGTTACTGCTTTTCTACATAGGACTGGAGGGGGGGGGCACACCTGATGGCTTTAAACATTTGCTATGACTGTACTGGTATTTCAGGTACTCTGTTGGCTTCCATTTCATTTTGTATTCTGACCTATCATGCAGACTAGAGGCATATCAGTAGAGTACTAATCTTAGGTTTTATTGATCTACATTTCAGTTTCAGAATTCTTACCCTTCAGAACTAACATACAACTGCCAGACCTGTTGTAGTCTGTCTGTGTAGGTCTGGAGGGGGGCTGTTCACCTTTTTCATCATTTGGCAGCCTTAGCCCAGCATTTCTTTATGGTCATCTACACCTGTCCTGCTGGCTGAGGCTGGTGTTGGGTATGTGAGCCTCACTGACATGCACGTGTATGTCCTATGAACACCTACAGTTATTTGGGCCACCACATGTACTGCAGTGGGACTTGTCACCTTGTCTCTTACTGCCTAGTATGTTAACACCAGTATTTGTTATGGATTTCATGCTGCACATATAGGTATCTGCTATCTGCTGCTATCCCATTTGGCCACCCGATTCTCTTGCATGCTTGTGTCCATACCATAGATACGACTATCAGAACATACTGCTCCATTCAGTATGGCTGTGTCAGTAGTGAGGATGGTGCTGGAGGGCTGACTATGTTGGATGCACATAGTACACTTCCTATACATGGTAAAGCACAGGTAGTGTCATGTTTGGCATCACTTTTACTGTATGTGTGAGTCAGAGAGATGTGTCATTCCCTAGGTCTCTACCATGTCAGTGTATGTGCTATGCGTTGCCTCTTTGCCAAGGCCTGGGCATACTGGCCATACCTCCTTCTGCCTATAGGGGCAGGCTCAGGTAGTTCCTCCTCTGAGTCACTCTGTGCCTGTGATGGCCTTGACAATGGTGGGGAGCTGTGTGGCCTTGCCCCGTGCTGCTCCTGCTGCAGCTGTTTCCACAGGATCATATTGTGTAGCATGGCACATACTATGAACATTTGTATACATATAGCTGGAGAGTACTGCAAGGCACCACTGGATATGTCAAGGCACCGGAAACATGACGTGAGCATCCCAAACACATGCTCTATAATGATTCTGGTTTGTGCATGTTCCTCATTATGGAGTTCTTGTTCAGGTGTGTGTGCATTTCTGAGGGGTGTCATCAGCCACGGCTCCAGTGCATAGCCAACATCCCCCACTAGGTGTCCATATGGGATGTCCCCACTGGAAAATGACTGGTACAACTATGTCATATTCCAGATGTGTGTCGTGATAACTTCCAGGGCTGCCAGCACACACATTTGTGATAATGCTCTGGGCATCACACATGACCTGGCAGTTGATGGAGGGGAAGCCCTTGTGGTTTATGTAGACCCTACCCAGCTCATCGGGTGGTGTTTTCATGTGTATGCGCATGCAGTCTATAGCACCCACTACCTTTTCTGCTATTTGGTGGAAGAGATGCATATTACTGGTAAACGCCTCACGGGTGTTGAGGAAATATATGTGCTCACTGGCATGTGCTGACATGGCATCCAGAAACTGGTGGAGTACCCTAGATGCTGATGCCTGTGAGATCCCCATGATATACCCAGTTGGCCTTTGGAAAGTACATGTGGCTAGTATTCTTAAGCCTACACATACCTTGGTATTCACTGGGAGGGGTTTCCCTCTGTTGGTTCTGTGTGTGAGGTGGGGCCAGCACAGCTCAACAATTTGCTGTAGTATTTCCCTGTCCACCCTATAGCACTCCACTATCTCCAGCTCATGTAGCCCCTGGTAGGTTACCCTGTGTCTGTGCACTCTTATCCTCCTCCTCACTGTGGGATGGTCATCAGCATTCACATCCTCATCACCCTCAGCCTCTTGCACATATTAATGTATGAGAGTGACAGCAGCCCCTAACATTTTGTTAGTTTTGTCAGGTAAAGTTTCAACATCTGTGTACACCGGTGGTGCAGAGTTTGTGGGAATAAACAGACTGAAAGGTGTTTGCATAGTTTACAGTAGTGTGCTGGGCTGCTGTTTGTGTAATTGGCCTTTTTCTGATACATTTCACCTGCCAGCTATGCTAGTTCCCCTTGAGTGCCCTCCTACTGCTGTTTCCCCTTTCCATTGCCTTCTTGTTTAAGCCCCAAGGTGTGCCACGCATACCCAGTGCTCAGATGTGAACAGTGATGCTGTTTCTTGTTTTTTTTTTTCTGTTTGTTTAATACCTGGTGCATGGTGTGCACACCCGTTTAAGCAAAGAAAACAGGGTTCACCAATGTAAGACACACCCCCTTCCTTAGCTGTGCTTAGCTAAGGGCAAACAAAGGCCACAGAGCTCCAATAAGCTTACAGCATGCATGACATATCCCCTTATGAGGTCATCCACTTCTTCTACTTATATAATGGTGTTGCTGCACCTACACGGTTGGGTGCAAGCTAACACTGACAGGAAATCTGTGATTTAGCATCAGTCCCCTGATTTACATAACCCAGAATGCTAATTTATAGTTACCACACTCACAATGAGCCTTCCCCCTTAGCAACCACTATTCCCTGGTATTGTTGTCTTATGTATGCCATTGACTATTATAGCAAAATGCAGATTTGAGTATAAAAGCTTATTCCCCCCCCCCTTTTTTATTTTCATGGCGATCCCATTTGCACACCACTGTCCTATGCTTAAACAGCTGAAATTGTCCAAAAAAAAAATAAAACTTGTTTTTCATAACATGCCTACTACATTGAATACATGCTTTCTTTCAAGCTGTCATGCCTCCATTTTGTAATTTGCAGAAATGTATTCGGTTAGTAACCGAATATATTTCTGCAGGTTACACTATTCCTGCTTCCTGGATTGCTAATTCACCTCATTTGCATGATTTTCACCAGCAAATGAGGTAATAGCATATGGTAGTGGTGTCCATGTGGGAATAGTGTAGAAGCTCTCGTTCACGTCTCGGGGGCTCCATCCTGGCTTGCTCGTCAGCCATATTGCATGCAGCAGCTCTGGCACTATTCAGGCACTCCGTGCAGAGCTTGCTGAATCCTGGGGAATGACTAGACACACACATATATATATAATAGTAGAGTGTTCAACATCCATATGCAGGAGTTCTGTGTTTCCTTTACAGTAGTATGTAAATTGTGTACCTCTTGCTTTGATAACAATATGAATAATATTATATTAGATTATACTGAAATTTTCCATGTGAATTTTTGTAAAATTGCAGCATTGTTTTCCTACTTAAAATATTTAAATATGACGAAATAAAATTAAGATTCTCACCTGCAATAAGCCTTTATTTTTTACAACATATTTAATATTTACAGTTGTCTATATGTGAATATGAGATGCAGTGGACTTTGACTTCATACTCTACTAACAGGTGATGGATATATAGCTACACAAGCCAATTCTACTTTACCAGTATTATTTTTTATTTATTTATTGCCTTTTGTTTACAGGGATGGTCCAAATGGGCACTCAGGCCCATTTTCAGCAGAGACCTGGGGAGATAAGCTCCATTAAAGTTACAAAAATTACAAACACTTTACAAAGAAAAAATAATTTCAGTTTCTTAGTAGAAATGGGGCTTTAAAATTATGTAATGGGTAATACAATTAAGACAGAGATTAATATAATTTGATCCCTGTAGGATTGTTATGCAATAATAAACAGGTTGCATTTACATATACAACAATATACAAATTTCATTTTCATAGGAGTGATGAAAAGCAGTATATAGTTATAAATGTAGATAGGATTTATTTATATTATTTACAGGATAAGATAGGAGGGCTGGAAAGTTATGGGCTGGTAATAATCTGGAGGTCTGATAGAGAGAGAAAGTTAGTTAGAGTGTGAACAAAAACATAGCCAGGAGGAGTCTAGGTGCTGTTTTAGGTTGCTCTTAAAGCTAGATGCAAAGCTACCCTGTTTTAATGGGATAGGCAGTGAGTTTCACTGCCTGTTGACAGAGGATGAGTATAGTGAGTTTCCAGATATATTATGAGATTTGAAAGTTATTAGTAGGCCCTGATTACCTGAGCAAAAGCAATGTGGTGGGGAGTAGTACTTGAGAATGTTTTGTAGAGAAGGGCACGTGTGTGGTTTGTGTATTATAATCAATAGGCATGATTTTGTCAGTTAACTCTGATGTCAGCCTAATATAAACTGCATGTTATGCACACAATGGAAATTACACATTTAAAGCATTGAGCTTATACTAAAAGAAGCTGTAATTGTGTGAGTACCAGGAAGTCTGATGTAACCTAATTAAAAAAAAATTGATCCTTATAATAGTAGAATGAGAGCTTCTTAGTGTGACTTTAAAGATAACACCTCTTTTTGCCCCGTCAGGAGTTAGAACTGCACTGTTAAAATATATGCCTGCAAACAGAAGTTACAAGTATTTAGAAAATAGACTCTGATAATAATACTTAATACCTTATATGTCTAATTATAAAAATCATTAAGGGAACTGAGCAATGCAATACTGAAATGCATATAAATGTACAGGTTCTTTGTGATATTAAATTCCAGTTCTTGAGTACAATTTCGTAAGAAAAACAATTAGGTTCATAGGTGTATAGGATAATGATGACCACTGGGACCTTCATCCAAGAATATCACATGTATTCTGCAAGTTTATATACCTTTGAGGTTATTCTAAGGGGTATACATAAACTAAGGAAAGTAAAGGTGAGAATTAAACCTTGTGTCTGTGAGGTAAGCATCTTAATCATTATACCAACCCCACCCCCATACAGCTTCAAATGCAGTTTCAGGCTAAATATTAAGGAACAGATCAAAAGCCAAATGATTCACTTTAAAATGCTACAGCAAGTAAATATAAATATGTCTGGTGCTATACCATAGCTCAACATCTGCAAAGTCAAACTAGTGTCCTATGGAAAAAAATAGATAATCTCCTCTTCTTCCAAGACTTGGACAAATAACTTAAATTGACTGGTTTAAATGAAAAGAACAGCTAGCAGAAGCAAGACAAAACATAAAAGAACTCTTATGAAATAAATGCATTAAATCTGTTTTCCTAACTGAAATAATGAGGAAACTGTATTGGTAAACTCAGTTAACACATAATAAAATGGGATAGTTTTGTTAATAAAAATGAGTCTGTGTTGTACTTGTGTTCTTCATCTGAGTTTTCTGCCTGAATCTGTGCCACTTTATTTTGCAACAAAACTTGTTTATAAATGTCATAGACATCACGAGAAAGTGCAGTAAATTATGTCTTAAACCTATAGGAGGAAACTGTGCTAATGTGAAACTGATCATTCATTCTGATGACTTGAATTGTTGCTTAAGTTTTCATTTGCCTAACTGGTGGAGCTGCTAGCAATTTTTTGTTCAGTAGTTTTAAATAGCTTTAAAAATGGGCAGCATTGGAACTTTTATCTTACTGGTGAACTTCCATTCCCTCCCCCAACTGACTTTCTTAGAAAATAATGGTTATTGTGAGGAAAAATTAATAAATAAATAATTAGGTGTAATTCAAATAATGCAAGTAACTCAGCGCCAGCAATTACAAGGATGTGTGCGCGTGTGTGTGCGTGTGTGCGTGTGTGTGTGTGTCTGTGTGTGCCTGTGTGTGTGTGTGTGTATATGTGTGTGCGTGTGCGTGCGTGTGCGTGTGTGCGTGTATGTGTGTCTGTGTGTGTGTGTGAGTGTATATGTGTGTGTGTGTGTGTGTGTGCGTGTGTGTGTGTGTGTGTGCCTGTATTTGTAGATCTGAGTTTCTGTATATGTGATAGATACTGTGTCTCTTTCACTCATCATCTATTTGTTTTCATATATGCCACAAAAATAATACCTAGGTATGGCCAATAAGATGTGCGACAGCTCACTATGGCAAGAGTGGTACATTTCATTTACATATCACTGAAAGATGTGTAATGAGGTACATGAAGTAGGGTGCATTGTACTCTGTTATTGCTGTGATGACAGCCATGAACTATGGAGGTATTATGGCCTTTGATGTGGATGTCCTTCACATACTCAGTAGTTGTGTTACATACAAGGGAGTAGTCAGCACTGTGGCCACATGCTGTTGGATGTTTCACATACCATCTACCCCAGGACACAGGTCACATACCTATTGGTCTGATTATAGGTTATGATGTCTTCATTATATTTGGTTTGTGTGTTTGTTTTCATGATATAAAAAATCTCCCATGTTTTTGTGTCATAGGTTCATAGGTAGGTACTAGGCTATCTGCCCAAGGGCATTTATAAGCCTAGCCAGAGTGTGGTGGCTTTCGCTACCCCATTGATTAATTAACTGATCCTCTGTCAAGCAGAGCCAATGAAGTGATCCCAGGGGTGTATTTTCTGTTACCCATCCACTCGTCAAGGTTTCTCTTGAAGAGTATTAGTGAGGTGCTCTGCTTGATGTAATTTGGAATTTTGTTCCAAAGAGTGTAGAGTCTCTGTGACAGCAATCTATCCCTCCAGCATGTTCTATTTATTGTTGTGGCGAAGTTTAGCTCACTAGTGCGTGTGGCTCGCAGTGACTTGGATTTCTTTAGGTGGAGCATGTCCATCAATTCTGAGTTGGACATGGCTTTGTAAGTCAGGCAGAGATCCCCTCTGAGTAAGCGATATGCCACTGAGTACAGCAGTAGTTTTTTCAGTTGGGCTGCATAGGACATATGTTTGAGGCCAGTAATCCTCTTGGTGATGTACTTTTGTGGTCTTTCCAGTTGTTGGAAGTGTCTTGTGAGGTACATCCTAAATGGGGCATTATACTCTATGATGGGTCTAATGAGTGATGAGTAGAGGGGCACTATAACCTCTTTATTTCTAGATGCAAACCCTTTAGTAATTAGATGGGCCACATAGAAGGATTTCCTAACTACTTTAGCAATATGATTGTCAAAGGAGAGATTACTATCTAACTGGGTTCCCAGATCTCTTATTACCTCTTCTGTATTAAGGGGGCTGCCACCTATGTGGTAATTCGTGGGTGTTTTGTTTTTCCCAAATCGGATGACTATGCATTTTTTGGCATTTATCTTGAGGCCATGACTTTGACACCAGGTATCCATCTCAGTAAAGCCTTTTTGGAGGATGTCCGTGTTAGCTGGAGAGTCAGTTATGGCTCCCAGTTTGCAATCATCGGTGAACCTGGTTAGCCATAGTCCTCCTGTGCTTGCCTGTACTTCTGAGAAGTATATGCTGAACAGTAGGGGTCCCAGGACCAAGCCTTGCGGGACACCACTTGTGACTGGTTTAGAGCCGGACCTGGAGCCCACTATTCTTACTGTGTGAGTTCTGTCTGTAAGCCAGTTGGCAACCCATCTTGTGATGTAGGGGTTTATGTTCAGGCTGGTGAGTTTTTCTGTAATACCTGAGTGGGGAATGGTGTTGAAACCCTTGGCGAGGTCAAGGTAGGCTGTGTGAACCACCTTTCCCTCGTCTATGGCCTTAGTGACCGTCTCGAAGAAGTCAACCAGGTTTAGAAGGCATGATCTGCTCTTAACAAAGCTGAACTGGGTCGGTTCAAGTGTTTATAGGTTCCCATAGCCTTGCAGACCAGGCTAGTCAGGCTTATGGGGAGATAGTTACCAGGGTCAGTTGTGGCCCCTCCTTTGTGTTGAGGAATAACTATTGCTGTGCGCCATTCTGTGGGCACATAGCCTGTGGAGAGGCTGAGGTTGAACAGCGTGTTTAGGTGGGGAGTTAGTGTGTTCTGTAGTTTGTGCAAGACACAGTCTGCAACACCATCTGGTCCCATTGACGCTGTGTTTTTGGCTTTGGAAAGGGCTGTTTTCACCTGTGCGTCTGTGATTTTTGGGACACTACACTTTTCCGGTATTGTTGTGGACCCTTTTGGAGGTGAGAGGGGGGTGAAGTTTGCACTGAATCTATCTGCCAGGATGTTGACAATATCAGTAGGTTCAGTACATTTTGTGCTATTTTGCACTAGTTCAGTGCATATCTGCGAGTTGCCACTTAGATTCTTAACATAGCTAAAGAAAGCTTTGTGGTCATCTTTTGAATCCTTGGCTATTTTTCTTTCGAAGTTAGTCTTGGATGATTTCATGAGGGACCTTAGTTTCTTACTGATACTGATCAGGGATGTCTTTCCTTCTTGGGATTTGCTTTTTTTCTGAACTAGTTTCCTCCTTCTATTGTATAGCCTGTTTATTGCAGGGGTCCACCAAACTGGTTTCCTACTCTTAGAGGAGTGAGTCTTGGTTTTGCTAGGGATGGCAAGATCCATGCATCCTCGTAGGTGCTCATAGAGTGCATTTGTAAAGGTTTCTGCATCTTGGGCAGCATTATCCTTTAGCATGGGGGCTGTGAAACTTACCACCTCTGTCTTAAGTAAGGTGAAGTTTGCTTTAGAAAAGTTTTTTTCTGTGGTTTCCTTAGCTGGGGGTGGTGGTGGGGTGTGGCCATCCAGAGTGATTAGCTTATGGTCTGATCTAACCAGTGACGGGTTGACCTCCAGTGTGGAACACCTGTTGCCCATGTTGGTGATGACCAGGTCCAATATGTTTTCATCTCTGGTAGGGGAGTTTACCAGCTGATCCAGGGCATTTGAGTTGATGAATTTCAGGAAGCGCTGGGCCTGGGAATTTGTACTCGAGTAGTTTTCCCAGTGAATGGTAGGGTAATTGAAATCGCCCAATATTAGGGTTTTCAGTAGGACTTTCTTGTTTTCCAGTGTCTACAGAAAGGTGGAGTGGTGGTCCTAGGTCATGGATGGTGATCTGTGGCAGAAACGTGTGGTATGAGTTGTAGCCTGGTAGTGCTGGGGTGCTCTCTGGAGCCTTGAACCAGGTTTCAGTTACTGCACAGATGTCGACATTCTCCATACTGAGGAGTGCTTTGAGCATGTGCATTTTGAGATTTAAACTCCTGGCATTGAGTAGCATAACCCTCAGTTTTTTGTTAATTGTGCTGTTTACGGAGGTGGGATTGACTTTTGAGCCTTGCCTAAAAAAGGCACTATGGGGGAAGCAAGAGCCTTGGCCAGTATTCGAAAGCCTAGGGATGACAGGTGCAAGCCGTCTCTTGTAAAGCAATGCGGCTTGTCAAGCATGTCGTCCCAGGCTGACAGACACTGGATCCTCTTTGAATAACACCAGAATCTTAGCCAATTGTTGAAATTGATCATTTTTTCTTTATACTGAGGTATCCTTCTTGGTGAGGGCAGGATGCTACTCAGGGACAGGGTCATACCAGCCTGGGCTGCATGATTAGAGACCTCTTCCATGTCTCTTTCCATCTAGTCGAGGGAGCTACGTCTCAGGTCATTCACACCAACAAGAACAATGACAGAGTCATATTTGTACTTGTTCTGGAGTGACCTGAATGCTTGTGTTATGTGGCGGATTCTGGCTCCTGACAGGCAGCTAACAGTAACCTTCTGCTTGCCCAGCCTAGTGAGTGGGACGTCAGTGTGCCTAATTATAGAGTCACCTATTACTAGTGTGTTAGGTATGTTATTTCTCCTTAAGGGCTGTGATTGTGCGGCACACTGATTTTGTGTTTTATGTGTTGTCTGGTTTGTGACGGGAAGTGCAGGTTGCTTGGATGTCTGCTTTGGAGGTCTCTGATGCTTTTGCAGGTTTTTATTTAGAGCCTCCAAGTATGATTTTGTGTATTTATGTGTATTTTTTGCCAGTGCTGTTTTAGTAGGTCTGTGTGCAGCTGGAGGTGTAGTGCAAGTGTTAACCTTCTCCTATTGACTGTCTGTTCAGTTTTAGGTGGTGACAGCTTAGCTTCCAGTTTGGCTGTATAATTGCATCTGTCGCATATGTTAGTGTTTTGTGGTAGGAGGAGAGGGTTGTCTGTGTACATGAGGCAGTTGTAACATTGCCTCTGGATACCCAGATTCACAAGCTGGACTGGAGAGTGCACCTGAAGTTGCCCTTTGGTCATGCCTGAATAGTAGGGTGAGCTGCTTAGTCACTTGGTTGGTGAGGGGTGAATAAAGAGCCTTGCCCTGCTGGGCAATCAGTGTCAGGGTATATTAGTGCTTGCTATTAGGTCTGAGCAAGTACTGTGCTGTAAGATGCTTTTTGAGTGCTTAGGTTGAGAGTTAGACTAGTTTCAAGGGAAAAACTGAAGAGGAGACTTAGTGGAGCCAGGAATAATTTAACCATAGCTAACCAGCACTGCCCGGAGTGCAAAACAGTGCAAACGCGGTTTTTATAGTAGGGAAATGAAAGAGAGAGAAATTAGCCCAAATGGCCAATAAACTACTAACTTCTGGGCTGGAACCACTCCTCCAGGGACAGATAAGTTGCTCAAAGCTCCCCTCTCTCACAGGTGAACAGAGAAACTTCCTTCTATCCAAGTAAGGTATGGGCAACTCAGAAACTAGTATGACAGCCCTGAATTCAGCACTAGCCTGAAAACTGGACTATACTAGCTTAAAAAGGCAGGAACCAAGGATTTTTTTTGTTTTGTTTTTTTGAAAAGATAAGGCAAAAACAGTAAAAAATACACTTAAATCAGCTTTAAACTGCTACAAATGATCAGAAAAGGCTATCGCACTTTAGTGTGTAGCCTACAACAGTTAAACAAATTACTTAAGCAAAAAACAACTTTTTAAAAGTACAGTCAGTCAAATAAGTACAATATTTGAAAAAAACAAGCTTTTAAAACACAATAAATGCTGGAAAATCTGTGTTTAGCTGGAAAACAGTTAAATACAGCAAGAAAGTACAGAAAACTGATAATTAATCACTCTAAAGTCTCTCTTCTAAGCTACAAGGCTGGTATCAGTTTAAGGCTTTCTAGTGCTACTCAGTAAGTTAGTTACAGGAAAGATGGGAAAAAAGCACAGATGTGGTCTTTTAAACCAGAAAGTTGAAAGAGATGGACAAACTGTCCAAATGTTCAATAAACTACAATTTCTGGCCAAGAACCTCTCCTCTCGTGGTAGACAGGCTACCTAGTGCTTACCACTCCCACTGATAAGCTGTAAGGCTTTCCTCCAACACAGAAAGGCTTGCGAGGCTCAGAAGCTTACCAACAGTCCTGGATACAGCAACTCTGTATCTGGACTAGGCTAGTTACAGGAAAGGTGGGAAACAAGCACAAGTACGGCTTTTAAACCAGAACGTTGAAAGAGATGGAAAAAAACTGCCCAAATGGCCAATAGCTACAATTTCTGGATCAGGAACCACTCCTCTTGTGGTAGATAGTTTACCTAGTGCTTACCACTCCCACTGATAAGCTAGGAGGCTTCTCTCCAACACAGAAGGGCTTGGGTGGGCTCAGACGCTTGCCAACAGTCCTGGATATAGCAAATCTGTACCTGGACTACACTAGTTATAGGAAAGGCAGGGACCAAATGTAAAACAGGCTTTTAACCAGAAAGTAGAAAGAGATGGAAAAATGCCCAAACGGCCAATGAACTACAATTTCAGGGCCAAAACCCACTCTTCCCATGGTAGATAGGCTACCTACTGCTTACCACTCCCACTGATAAGCTAGAAGGCTTCCCTCCAACACAGAAAGGCTTGGGGGCTAAGAGGCTTACCAACAGTCCTGGATACAACAAGTCTGTATCTGGATGTGACTAGTTACAGGAAAGGCAGGACATTTTTTTTGTTACAGAAAAGCAGCTAAAACAGCAGTAAATACAATTCAAATTGTAGCACACCTGAGTGTGTAGCAACACTACGGCAAATACAGTTCAAATAAATGCAATTAAATTAACAAATGACTAAAAAACAAGTGCAGAAGGCAGTAAATTAGAAGGCTACTAACAAGCAGTAGTAAGTGCAGAGTAAGAGCGACTGAACAGATAACAGCATGCAGAAGAGCAACTAAGACAGTTACAGTAAGAGCAGCTAAATAAAATATATATATATTTTATTTTTTGAGGGAGGGAACAGAGCGGGATTAAGAGGCTACAGGGGTTGTCCTTCCCAAATGCTCTCTTTGTACACAGAAGAAGTGCCTGAAATCAGAATATGATCTCACTGCACTCAGTTGAATGAGCAAATAAGATGGGCCCAGAAGGAGTATCCAAATACAAATCTACAAGAGGGGCGGGCAATTTCAAATCCACCAACATTAACACCAAAACAAAAACAGAGAGGGTGGGTGGGGAACTAACTGTAGAGAGACAGCCACAACTTCAGATGAGTTAATATACAGTGAAAAACACAAATAAATAAATTAAATACAGTACTATATGCAAAAGAGCAGATAAAAGTGCACTTAATTTCACTTATACGTCCAGCTGGTTTCAGGTAGATGTTAGCCAGCCAAAGCTCTGATATTAAGCAGAGATAACTCAAAATGCACCACTTATATAAGGCAAGACAGAATGTCAGTGATGAGTTGAAACTACCCCCCACTGCTATCAATGGTTACACAGAAATTCTAAAAAGTACTCTGTAGAGAGACAGCCACAACTTCAGTTGAGTTAATATTCAGTGAAAACACAAATAAATAAATTAAATACAGTACTATATGCAAAAGAGCAGATAAAAGTGTACTTAAATTCACTTATACGTCCAGCTGTTTTCAGGTAGATGTTAGCCGGCCAAAGCTATGATATTAAGCATCATTGCCGATGGTGTCATGGCTTTGGCAGCAATCTTTGGTGTGTGTTGATACTGTCTGTAGTACACTAATATTACAGTTGGAGTCAATGATTGCCAACAATCTATAGTCCTTCAGACAGCTGTTTGTACACAGGATGTGTATGTCATTTGCAATGTATATCACTTAAAAAATGGACAGGAAAGGGCATAGCAAACAGCCCTGATGTACGGACCTGATCACTGGATGTGAGATATAGGTCACTTCCCACATTTCAACATATTTAGTTGCCATATATGTAATACAGCAGTCTCCTCATTTGGTGATATAGGTGTTTTTGGCCACATCTGATAGTGTTGAGTGAATATCTCAGTGCAGATTTGTGTCAAATGCCTTGGGCTTGTCAAGTTTTAAAGGATGATAGTGTTGTCATCAACCATGCCATCGATGATGTCTTTGATAAGATCTACATGTAACAGACATGATGTAGCGTAAACAACTTATACAGGTCTGTTGCACACAGGTGGGATATTACTAGTATCCATTTAGAAAAGGTCTTTTATGACTTGTTGGTCTACCAAACAGATGAGGAGAGTCAGGATGTATCTATATATGCATGCATCAGGCGCTGTCCTCCCCAGCTCACATGTATGCATGTTGATGTACACCCTTCTACAGGAACACAGTCTGTGTGTGTGGGGGGTGTTGAAGTGTGTATTTTACTGTATCAGCAAGGTGTATGTGCTGAGTCACCCAATAGGTGATCTGTGATGTTGTCACAGTCCATTGTTTCTGTGTGATCCTCCTGGATAAAGGTAAAATGGTGAATACTGCTTGTCCTGATCTGGCCTAGGGTTTGGACACAATCCTCCATGCAGATATCATTGAGAAACTCCCACAGCTGTGGATTAACCCTTATGTCACTGGATGGGTAACTTATTGGCCCACTGACAGAATACATACTATGAAAGTTAGTGACTCAACCTGTACCAGTAGAGCTATCACCATTGGTGTACCACAGGGATGTGTACTTGTCCCTTTATTGTTTGGAATCTATTTCTTCACAGTTCAGGATAAGGTGTATGACCTTTGGCTTACCACGTTTGCTGATTCTTGCATACTGGGTACAATCACTGAGTCCACCTATGATGATCACATGCTACAGGAGAGGCTAGCAGAGACAAATGTGTGGTGACAAAGCTACATGGTCTACAAATAAATGCAAAAATTTGTCTTTATTTTGCCCTTCTGCAAAGTAAAATACCCTGCCAATGGTCCAGTTATGCTGAAACTCAGTGATGCAAGCACTGGGAACACACATAGATAGCAATCTGAACTTTGAACACAAAGTGTCCACACTGCTATTGAAAGCCTGTTTTGTGCATATCATATGTCATGCCATAATATTCAGTTCTGAGGATTATATTACAGCACTGTACTCAAACCTCATTAGAATACTAATAATGCTCTCATCAGCATGTACCTCACCTGACACATGCAGCAGCTGGAGAGACCACTTCTCACCAGGAAAACACAGGTCCTATAAACCATGCCATGATGTATGTGGATTCACATCGAATAGGATGATGTGATATCTGCCTGGCCTCCAGGCAAGTCTCTGACCCTGCCCTGGTGGGAATAGTGCACATCCACAAATCAAACATAGATGCTGACATTAGCAGTGACTGGTGAGGAGAATATGGGAATAACGCATTCTGCTGTAAAAGGCTCTCTGTAATGTCAGGCAAGTGTGCACACACACACACACACACACACACACACACACACACACACACACACACACACAAACACACAAAACCCAGTTGACTGCAGTGAGAACAGAGCCCCTACCTACCTAAGTACAGAGACTACAGAGCTCAGTACTTTACACAAGTGCTATGGCACAAGTTTGAGTTTTACAATGTTGCAGGTCCACTTATAGTGAATGACATTAGCACTGGATGTAGGAGAGAACATGTTGGGAGGTCTGCATCTGTTTATAGGAGGTTTCTAGGCTAATGGGCCTAGAGCCTATACAAGCCTAACTTTGTAAAAACCCAAGAACCCTTATTGATTATAGCTAGATGGTCATTGTTAGCAGAGTGATTTTGTAATCAGCGACATATGTACCTCCCCTGGGGTGAATTTATGATCACCCATCCAGTTGTCAAGGCTGTGCTTGAATAGAGTCATTGAGGAGCACTGCTTCACATGCAGTGGGAGCCTATTCCAGAGGAGTGGAAATCACTGGGAGATATATCAGTCGCTCCAGCATATTCTGTTTATGCCACAGGCTAGGTTGAGATATCTGGTGAAAGTTATTCTTGTCAAATTTGATCTTCGGATGTCCAGCTTTTCCCGTATGGCAGGGTCTGTGACTGCCCTCTAGGCCAGGCATAGATCACCTCTCAGAAGCCTTTGTGTTACTGAGTACAGTGATAAGGCTCAGTCTTTCCATGTATGTCATGTTTTAGAGGCCCTCAATTCTCCTGGTCAGAAACATTTGTGTTTTTTCCAGTTGCTGCAGGTGTCTGGGGAGGTACATACAGAAGAGAGCATTGTACTCAATTAGTGGTTTGATAAGAGTCAAGTACAGCAGAGCTATGACTTCCCAAGCCTTGGATGTGATACTCTTATTTATGAGGTGCACAATGAAGAATGCATGTCTTACCACTGTGGACACATAGTGATCAAAGTTTAGATTGCTTTCAACCTGTGTTCCCAAGTCTCGCACCACTGAGTTTGAGCTTAGAGATGTGCTATGTATATCATAATTTGCAGGGGTAATCCTTTGCCAAAGGGGACAATGAGGCATTTTTTTGTTAGGTTTCAGTCCGTGAGTTTGGCACCAGTCATTTATCTGTGTCAGCCCTTTCTGTAATATGTTAACATCGTTGGGGGACTCTATACGATTGAGCTCAGTTGACAGTCATCTGTAAATTTGGTAAGTCACAGACTATCTACCTTTGCCTGGACTTCAGAGAAATAGTTTCCAAACAGTAGAGGCCCAGCTCAGATCCTTGTGCTACTGCACTGGTAACTGGTGGAGGTGGACTCCCCAACTTTGACAGGGTGTGTTTTGTCAGTGAGCCAGTTGGCTACCCATCTAGTAACTAGTTACTCCCCCGATGGGAGATTTTCTCTATGATACCTGAATGGGGATTGTGTCAAAAGCCTTGGCTAAATCAACATAGGCAGTATATCTTGTTTTTCCTCATCCAGGGCTTTGGGGACATTATCAAAGAAGTCCAGTAGGTTTAGTAAGTGAGATCTTCCCTTGACAAAACCAATGTGTGTCATATCAAGAGTGTTTTTTTAAATATTTTTGTTCATTTTCAAACACAAAAAATCATATATGCAATTTTATCACATTGAAATATATATGTAACATTTGAACTGGTAAATAAATAAAACTATCTAACAAGAACAAACTATTTAGAAACTATTTACAAGGGTGTCTATGGTTTACATACAGTTCTTATATTTCTATGAACTTTCAAATCAAAGCTTGCTACAGTCATTATTCTCCAGTACTTCAGATACGTTTTGCCATGCGAGATGCAATGATGTAATTCTTTCAGTTCTTCCTTTGATAGTGCTCATTTCCAACTGCAATACTGTTGATGTAATATTTCTATATTGTTTGAAGGTAGGAGAAGATTCAGACTTCCATGTCATTCTTATGTTCTTTCTTGCAGTAGCTAAAAGGGTCCAACTTCGTTCTTGGAACAGAGTCAGGTATTCGGCCATTAAACAGAATCAAAGATTTAGACAACTAAAAGTATTCATTGAATACTGCTTGTAAGAAGTAATTAATTTTGTCCTAATATGGTTTAATTAATTAACATTCATAAAACATATGTAGCCAGTCTGCTTTTATTTTTAATTTGCATCTCCAACAACTGTTTTTATTGCACATTAGCTCCATTTTGTGTAGTGTTAAATAGGATCTATACATAAACTGCCATGTAAAAAGTTTCCAGTGTAGTGAGAGAAACATTTCTTTGATGGAGAGAAGGATAATTTTTTTGTCTCTGTCATTTGGTATCTGATCATTAATTGTTCTATAATAGTCCCATAAATTTCCTTTCTGATAGATTTTTATTTTCTTGTTTATTTTATAAATAAATGATAGGTGTCTTTTTTCCATTAATAGGTTGGTTTATTGTTAAAATAAGGTGTTCAATAGATTTATGTACTTCTTGCCTTGTTGTTTGCTTAGTATAAATTGTCTTAAGTCCTGTATAGGCAGCCATAAACTATTATCTGAATCATATTTCCTTTTAATTTGATCTATTGTCAGTACTTTCCCAGAGACCACTAACTGATACCAGAATATCAACCCTTTATTGTTAAGCATTTTGACTGCTTCTATATCAAAGGTTATGATGTTACTTTGTGTGTATGCAATTGGATATAACAAAAGCAGCCACGCTTTTATGTTAGGATTGCTGTTCATAATTTTTTTATATGCATTTAACGTGTAGGTGATAAATTTAGAGTTTATGTATTTATGTTTATTTACAGTCATGTATTCTTTAAATAACCATATAAAGTTGTTAGGTACTAGTTCAGAGTAATTGCATGATGAGTGTAAGCCTGATTTTAACCATATTTTCTCATGTATTTGTTTTGATTTGAAAATATAACTTGTGTTTAACCACAATGATATAGTTTTTATTATAGCTGACAGTGAATATATTTCCAGATCAGGTAGGCCTATTCCACCCATTTCTCAATCATCTAGGTGATATTTCATAGCTATCCTAGGCTTATTAAGGTACCATAAGAATTTTGTGATTAGATTATTAAATTATTTTGAATATGATTTGGATGGTGGCAAAGAAAATGTTTGTATAAAATATAAGATTTTAGGGAATATAATCATTTTTATTATATAGAGTTTATCTTCCACTGAGAAGTAAAATGTATTCCATTTTTGCATCAGGTTTCTGTTATTGTTTAAGATTTATTTATAATAAAATTCAATTGCTGTATCTAAGCCGCTTGTTATTATAACTCAAGTATGTGATTGTATTATCAATAGTAATATATTTATGGTGTTCCTTATTTATATTTTTCTTGTCAGTTATTATCAGTAATATTTTTTTTATTCTCATTAAATTGAAATCCTGAGATTTTTTTGAAATTGGGGAATTAGATCCCATAGGGCTTTTAAAGTGTTATCTTCTTTTAATCTTACTAGAATGTCATCCACAAATAATTGGATTTTCATTCATTTCCAAACTGTCATCTAATCAAATTCCTTCAATATTTTTGTTCATTTGCTGGTGATTTAATGGCTAGGGCAAATAATAATGGTGAAATGGGACATCCCTGCTTTGTACCCCTTGTTATTTTAATAGGATTGGATAAGCAGGATCCTAGTTTAATATATGCCAGTGATTTCTCATATAATGATTTTAATTAGTAATATGAATCTTTTTGAGAAACCATATTCTTCTAAAACTAACCATAAAAAGTCCCAGTTTACTGAACCAAATACATTGTTGATGTCAAGACTAATTACATTCATTTTATTGTTCATATTATTTACATAATCAGTTAGACAGAGGATCCTTTTAATATTGTTGGATATATTTCTGTCTTTTATAAAACCTGTTTCATCTTCCTCTATCATAATTTGTAGCAATTGCTTTATCCTTACAGCGTGTATTGTCATAAATATTTTACAGTGAATATTAAGTAAAGCTATGGGTCTATATGATGAGCATTCACTGAAATCTTTACCTTGTTTCAAAATTGGTGCTACTAAAATGTATTTCCAAGAGGGCGGGATTACTTTACCTTCTTTAACTGATCTGAACACTTTTAATAATAGCACTAAGGCTTCATTTGTCATCAACTTGAACATGTCAGGGGTGATATTGCCTATACCTGGAGCTTTATTTAATTTTAATTTATTTACTTGAGCTTTAAGTTCTGTCATTGTTATTTGTTTATCTATTAGTTTCATTTGTTCTTTTAGTAATCTAAGCTGGATATTTCATTTAAGAAAAGCCTTTGATATAGTTTGTGACTCTATACTTTCAATTTGATTATTGAGTCTGTGAAAATATATTTTGAATGCTTCTAATATTCCCTCTAAATCTAATACTTAATACTTGCTTTTTGTCTCTATACTATATATTTCCTTTATTTGGTTTGCTTTAATAATTTTTTTGTTGTATATGCAACTCTTCCTTGATTTTTCGGGTTCATTGTGTAAGAGCATAACCTGAACTTCTCTAAGTTAATCATTGTCTCATGGTGCAATGTCTCCATATATTTTTTTATTCAAGTCATCTAATTAATTTGATAAATTAATTTTTTTTTGAATTCCAAGTTTTAATTTATCTACCTTTAACTGTAGTTCTCCCAGTAATTTGTACATTGTTTTTGCTTGTTTCTATACCAGTTTGCCACCTTTCCATATAAGAAAGCCTTCACTGCATCCCATATATATTTCTGATACATCGTCTATGAGGTTTAAGTCTAAAAATGTTTGTATCTCTTTAATATAAAAATCTTTGAAATTGTTTAGATCTGTTATATATGATGGTATCTGGGTCACTGTAATCCTTTGTTTAAAGTTTAAATCTAGCATAAAAGTGATTGTGTTATGATCCAAGAGTGGACAAGCAATTGTCATTATTTTTTTTAATTTAGTAGTTAGGTTGTTTGATACATAGTCTCTTCTTGACTGTGTACCATGCCTGTGGGAATAATGTGTGAAAAACAGTGTATTTGGTTCAGCATATTCATTGGTATCAACTAAATTAAAATATTCAATAAAATCAGATAGTACCTTTGTCAGTGATGATTTGTTTTGTGTTTTTTTTTTTTTTTTTTTTTTTTTTTTTGCAGTTGTGTCAGATTCCTTTATAATCCAGTTAAAGTCCACAGCTATGATTATATGGACTTTAGAATGCTGAACAATATCGGTTCATGCTTATCATCACTATTAAAAATTCTAAAAGGTACAAAACAAGGATGTCCAATGTCCCCATTATTGTTTGCTCTTTCAATTGAACCCTTTGCTACATATATTAGAAAGATATAAATATAAAATGATTTTCTTTAAATAGTGAATAGTGACCAAAAATCCAACTATTTGCTGAAGATATTCTCCTAACAATTCGTGATATAGACTTAATCTTCTTTTTAATGTGTTCTGTATACATCAATATATATGATACAGGTCTGAAAATATATTACATATTTTTTCTTTTTAATATAGAACACTTCAGCATGAACGTACAGTACCATTATATCTATTATTCACTAGGTCATATAAATATGAGGAGATTCCTCAAGATTGGAGACATTCACTTATTAAACCTGTTTTTAAGGGAAAGTGGAGTAGAACAAACCCAGAGTCATATAGACCCTTAAGTCTACTTTCATTTTGTGAAAAAATAATGTAAAAATGGAGAAGGTAATATTGAATAAGTTATTGTCAGAACTGGATAGGTTAGGACTTGAAACCATATAGCAGCATGCATATGGTGAAAAGAGATCTATTACCACCTGTACCATGATGTTCTATAACAATATAATAATAGCTATGAATGAAAAATTATGCTGTGATGTAATTTATATAGATTAACTTCAGCATTTGGCAGGGTCATACACATAACACTGATCAATAAATTAGTACAACTAGGTACTGACGTACTCTTGATAAGGTGGTTAGCTGTATGGCTTACAAATAGGACATGTTAAGTATCATACACCAACTGGACAGGTGAAATCCTTGGTTACAGTCAGGGTGGTGCACAGGGCTCTGTCCTAGGCCCTTACTTGTTTAGATTGTATATTTCAGACTTAACTTTTTCATCTGAGGTGTTCTACAGTCTATATGCAGATGACCTGAAATTGGGTAAACTGATTACATGTGTTACAGATGAGGCATGTCTGCAAAATATCTTGACTAAATTGGCCATTTGAGCACAGGAGAATAGTATGTTGGAAAATACATCAAAATCTAAGCATATGATATTTGGTAGGCATAAACTGAAAGGTGAATATTTAATACACCACACACTGATTGAAACTGTAGACTCATTTAAGGACCTGGGTATATGGTTAGATTCAGCTATGAGTTTTTCTAATTATATCAACCAATTGGTTAATGATAGTTGTAGAACTATAGGTTGTATTAAAAAGTATAAGTCTAGGAAATCAAAAATAATGAAGTTATTGTTTGTTAGTTACATTACACCCAAACTTGAGTATGGAATAACAATATGAAAACCCTATAAGAAAACAAGCATGAGTAAACTGGAAAGAGTACAATGGAAATATACCAAGGATATCCATGGATGTGAAAATTTAAGTTATTATGAAAGAATAAAATATCTGAACTTGTGCAGTATCTCTTATAGATATCTAAGAGGATATCTTATTCAGGTACATAGGGCATTTAGCGACAACTACCTCTGAGAATGTTTGTGGTTAATAAAAAGTACTAGAGAATCATCAGACAACATATTTAGGAGATTCTATAGGAAAGAGAAGTTTACTAATTGGTTCTTGGACAGAGTAGCTGATGTATGGAACAGACTACCGAATTATATAAAAGCAAGTACTAGTTTAGATATTTTTAAGAACAGCCTGGATACTTATTATGGGAACAAGTGTTTTGGTAAGCTAGTATGGCATTAATGCCCATGCTTGAAATATTTGTATGTATGTGTGTATGTGTCCAAAGTGTGTCAATATATTGAAGAGATGATTTACTTGTTTACCTCTTTTCATATATTGTGCATCAGACTTATGAAACAATGGATCTTGTTTAGTGCAAAACTATTTTCAATTATTGCACGTAATATAATTCTTATCTATCCTGCAGTTGTTATTCCTATTGTAAAATGTTAATGATCTCTTCCAACAGCACTAAAATTTGCTGCAGTAAATCAGACATGTCTGTAATTCCTTTACTTTAATGCACAATAAACCATAGTAAGAGGTGCTGTTAGGCATCCCCAGCTTTCAATATTTTACATTTTAGCAACCATTTGTCTGGTACTCATCATAAATCATCAGTATGACTAAAGTGGATTACTGCATAGACATTCCTTATGTTTTAGATATTTAAGGTCATCAATAAACCTGCATATTCTTATATAAAAACCAAAAATATAACTTTTCTCATTTCAGTATGGTAAAACACATAGTAAAAGTGCCAAAAGAAACATATGCTTCTGTGAGGTGCTACATATACATACAAAATTCCACTACAAATGTTCCACTGATTGTATAGCAGGCAGTAATGAGACATGTCTAAGTCAAACACCATTTATATGTTAAGTCTATATTATCTAATACCGTTTAGTGTGACATCACCTATATGATAAAGTCTATTTCGCATTCTTAATTATTTTTGTTTCAGCCCTTATCATAGAATGAAAAGTATCATTTTTCTCTGCAACCACTTCGGTTCTATAAAATTGCTCATCTGTTTATATAAACTAATTTTATATAGAGCATGTACTTAAAATGAAATATTCTCTAATGTGTACATGCAAGAATATGGTCGCAAAAGAAACTAATATCTTTTATGATATTGTCATTGCATGTAGACTGGATCACATTGCTAACTTAGCATTTATAATACTCATATACTATGTAAACATCATCCACATCCCTTACCATTGAAAAGGTAATCATGTCAGATTATTACATTTATATGCCATAGTTACTTCTACTATCTATTCATATGTTAAAAGGTTAACTGTAACATATTTTCAATTTGACATATCAAGTGTAAATTAACAACTCCATGAGTGAAACATTCAGTCTGCTTAATTTATAATTTTATCTATTTCATTTAGGCTACTGGTGTCATAGAAAGGTTGTAATAAATAATCGTAACATAGTTATTTATTTATGTCTTTACTTGTTTCAGTATGATATGGACTTGTGTGCCTCTGCTATTTTCATTTATAACTAATATTAAATTGGTTAAGTCATCAGAATCATGCAGGGGCTTTATTTTATTATTTACATTTAATATGTTAATGTACATTTTTATTTTAACTCAACATTGTTTCAGTGTTACTAAATTATGTGTAAAATAGTGTGTCTGTCACTTTAAATACCTTGAAAGCTTAAACGGCTCAGCTATACCATTGACCCAAGTGCTTACATCACATCTGGGCTGTTTACCTTCGTTTTCAGCCATTTGTACTTTCATGAGGAGATTAAAGGCTTTCAAGTGATGGGAAACTGCAGGAATTCACTCAAGGGACTGGAAAATAAGTATTCCAGCTCGTGATCTTGGCAGGAAACCAAGAATCAAGTAAGTGAAGCTTTTCAAATATTTTAAACAGGTCGTGAGCTTTAGAGTGCTTGTAGCAGTTTCCCTATCCCCCAAACAGCTTACAAATGTACTAGTTTGTTCCCTTTTACATTAACAAAGTGTTGTTTTAAAATTTAGCCAATACATTAGTTTTTTTAAATACTATTTTATTTCCCTAATGTTGGCAATACACAGCATTTTGTAATGCACAGCAAGCACATACATTTTATTTTAATATAGAGAATGTTCACTGCTACTTTCACTTCTAATAATACATTTTCTGGATTAATTGTTTGGTGTTTATGATTAATCTTATTTTTATTCAGCAGGGTAGTGTTGATAAATTAATTAATGTTGTTTTGCAGCATGTTAAATAAGTTTTTGTAGAGGCTATATGAGATCAACGTCTATATTACAGTGTGTAATGGTATTAATTAAGCATTTCCACTATTATACTTTTTATTTGTTTTTGTTATGAAAGAAAATGAACATAAATGTCAGATAAACCTATTGTTCAGCAGAATTAATGATATATAGATGCAATATAATAAGTTTGTCTAAATAACATTTATAATTTATGACAGTCTCATTATATGTAAGTATATAATAATGAAGTGTTTTACCTTGTTTATTTGAAGATGAGTCCTTTGGTTTTAAATCACCCTGCTTGCCTTGTATTTCATGTTATTTCTCATTTTGAGCATAGTGTTAAATCGTTGAGTATTCACATAAGAGTTTTCAGATCAAAAGTATATATGAAAAGATTAATTTTTGTCCTTCACTTGTCACTTAGATTTTTTATTTTTCTTGTCATTTGTGTTCCATTCATTTTTTTCTGCCTGGTGCTTCAGCGTGAATGAACTCCAATCCATTTCTTCTATTTTGTCCATAGTTTTATTAGTTGATAAATAAGATATAACTGCTTCCAATGTGTCAAAGGTTTTAGGTCCTTCTGTTAAAAAGATTATAATTCTTGCAGGAAACAACAAATGAACTCTGAGTTGTCTTTTTAAGTTATTTTATCAAAGGCAAACATTTTTTTTTTCTTTTTGTGATTACTTCTGCTGAATAATCATTATCAAATCTGATTATGTTGTCCTTGTATTTCACTAGTGAATTTGCCCATGCTGTCTTCAAAATAAGCTCTTTGTCCTGCGATGAAAGAAATTTGAGTATTATTGAAACATGGCTCTTCTTTGCTTTATTGGGTGAAGAAGGAACTTTTAAAGATCTGTGGGCTCCTTTGATTCCATATGAAAGAGATTCTGATAACTTTATGATGTCTGGTAACCAAGAAGTTAGGAAATTCACCATGTGTTCTTCTGTCCTTTCTGGCTGCCCATATATACATAGATTATTTCTTCTTGACCTATTTTCTAGGTAATCTATTTTATTTTGCAGAGGAGAATTTTGTTTAGTAAGTAGATCAATTTGAAATTCTTTTGTAAGTCTATTTTCCATATAAAGTGACTCTTCCATGTCAGCTATTTGAGATTTCTGCTGTGTCAATAGCTCTTGTAGTCATTCTATTTGTTTAGTACATTTCTCCTTAAAAGTGTTTAATTTATTATCCATTCTGTTGATTTTCATAGATAAGTCCTGCATAGTGGTTAATAAGGACTATAGTTCCCATTTCATTGTCTGGTCCTGCAAGGTGTTGTTTGAGAAGTTCATTTTGAGTGGAAGTTGATGCTCTTTCTTCATATTTTTTGACAGAAAAAATAACAAATTGAGTCAAAATGTTTTGATGTAGACTTCCAATGATGGTAACAGATGTCGCTCAGCAAAAATAGTAAGTCTACGATATCTGTTTTTTAAATGTTTCTGTCAAAAATATATTTGCAGTAACAGAGCTAAGAAAAGATGCTGTCAACTAGCCTGCATCTTGGCCATGTCCCACATCAAGAGTGTTGAAGGTCACCTATGTCCCTGTGGATAAGATCCACAATGATTATTTCCATAGCCTTCCAGATAAGGCTGGTTAGGTTTATTGGTTAGTAGTTCACAAGGTCAGTTGGTGGATGTGTAGGCATGTTTAACTGTGACGATAGTTCTAGTTCTCCATGTTACCAAATTGATGTGCATTGCATATCACACAACATTTGACATTAATTTATGTAGTGTAGTTGATATATTTGTGAATAAGTACTGAGACACCAGGGTTGCAGTGCATGGAGGAGGCGGCACATGTCTGCATTCTAAATATGTGACATATTGTTAGATAGGGCCTTCATTTTGTTATGTTTCCACATGTAGTTTCATGGCATGAAGAGTCAATGGACAGTAAACGGCACTAATACATGTTAATATTTACTGCGCATAGTGCAGCAGTGAGCAGCGAGTTTGCTTGATGGTTGGCAAAGTGTTTGTGTATATAAAATACACATTTCCATTACTTTCCCTGTTTGTGAGTAGTTAAGCAATGCACAAACATGAACAACATTGATGTGAGAGTTAGCTTTATGAAACATACCTGCTGCTTAGCCGAATCTGCGGTGAAAGGTGTAAATGCATTAACACATTAACACATTTATTTTTGAGCCCAGATAATACTTGGTTCAGATTCAGGTCTATCTATTGCTTTTAAATAAACAGTGATAACACAATGAAATTAATTCTTTATAGTACACGTGTTGCTGTGTGTTGGCATAATGCAGCTTGTTTAAGTGGAATTGCACAGAGGTAACCACAGCAATGTAGGGCTGCTAACCATCACTTTGCATTGGTGGGCAATGCTAAACTCCACACAAACATGGGGTCCAAAAACTGAAAGGATCCATTGCCTTTACAGGTACTTATGTGTATTGTGTGTGATTCTATTTTTTGACCTGATTATAGGTGTTAAAATGGGGTAGATAGGAAAGTGGTGAAATCGGGAGCAAGCAGGGGGTGGGAGAACAAAGGGAAAGCAATACAGGAATGTGCAGGATGGAGGTAGCTAAAAACCATAGCTATCCATTTCTTCAACAGTGAACACTGATAATATGTGCAGAATATTAGCTGAATTTGGACTGTCACCTCCAGAGACAGGGGTGACAACAACATAATCAAGTTTTATAGCCAATTGGACTGAATCTAGTGTGTCAAGAAGACATGGGTGTGAAATGGAGAGCTATGTATGGGATATTTTTTTTTTGTGGGACAGGCGCACAAACCTTTTATTTTAAATTCAGTAAGAGAGAACTTTTGGGGGAGGGACATAGGTATTTCTGTGTCAGGTAAATTGAGTAGGTGAAGAAGAAAATGCAAACAAACAAAACAAACAAGATAAGACACCAGGATATTGAGGGACACACAGTTTGGGACATCATGATTGGGGTGAGAGAGGAGACAACACAGGCTTATGCCTGTCAACCATGGTGACAGTGAGAATTGAGTCCTCACCCACTGGGCTGTCATCACTGTCCCCTTACTCTGCTGGAAGCTGGAGTGCTTGATGTCTTTTCCTCCTAAGTACCATGAGGGAGAGCAGCACCTCCATCCAGTGTAGGCATAAACCAATGGTGCAGTGCACATCCCTATGCACTAACTCTGGTAACTTTCAGTGGGTGATGAAATGTCCACCTCTGCCACTGCTCCCAGAGAGTGCCACAGCACTAGCTGCCAGGGCAGTACTAGCTGAGGACACAAGTAGTACATAGGCAGCAGAGGCAGTGCTGCCAGGTTTTGTCCCAGACATGCTGGGCATCATTGCAAAAATGTATTGTTTTTGACCTTTGTACTTTTACAGACACTCTGTCTGCAGGTGTTCTGCAGGTGTTTCGATCGCTTCCTGTGTAGATCACTAGTCTGTGTTTGTGTACTGCTAAGCATAACGCAAAAAGATAAGCATAGCCAAAGCTGAAATTCCTTTTCTCCAGTTCCCTTGTTTGAACTAAGCCATGCACTGTTCAAACACTGGCATAAATAAATAAATCAATAAATAAATGGGAAAAGTAGTTGAAATGAAGAAAAGCAATCTATGAAATAAATGCTACAAAATGTTTGTTAGTGCACATTAAATATTTCTACACAGGTCTGGATTTGAATTCTCACTCCAATGAACCTTCAGAACACAGTAAGTATGCCTTATCCCAGTTTGCTACACAAACAACTTTGCAGCAGGGAACTGAAATCATTCTGCATACAACCAACATCATCCACAATACTAACAAACCACGTAATAGTTATTTGGACATGTATTAATTTCAGATGTAGTGCACTGAGTGATCACACAATCATTTATGAATATTGCTTCCAGAAATGCAGCTCTGTCTTACCTCTCTGTGTTTATTGCTCATTCTTGTCTTATCTGACCAGTAATCTGAAACATGCAGTCTGTAAGCTATTCTATATCCTTGTCTATAAAATGTGTAAGGATATTAAATGGCAATAATATACAGTTGTCAACAAATGAAGGGGAGGTTGGTTGTTACTGAACAGAACCTGTGAATTATGTGCTGCTTACTTACATTTCCAACCTTGATAAAATTACTTCTATACACTTTGTAAGTCTACCCTGACACACCCACTGGAGATAGGGCTGTCTGTATTGCTGTTGTATTTTCCTTCTCCCTACCAGTGATTATTCACAGTTACAATCCATTAGCAACAAATACTGAAGGAGTGCCTGCATTACGTTTACATTTGATGCACAAACTCAAGTATTTGGGATTCAGCAATTCTAATAAGTTCACACCTTATTTGTATCTTTACCATGCTAACAGCCCTGAATCTACACCATAAAAAGACAACTGCATAGCTAGGGAACCTGAAGGTGAAGACACTTATTTATCTGGAGAACACAGAAAAGGCCATTACTTTTGGATATATCTGCACAGACGACTACTGTACTGGAGAAGGTATGCTTTCATTTTTCAACTATATACTGCAGATGCTGAAATGTCATTAAGAAAAATCTGTTTCATATATATTTATAATATATATATATATATATATATATATATATATATATATATATATATATATTAATTAGCAAATGCTACTATCTGTATGCATTGCCTACAAGTGTACTGATGGCATGGGTATGTTTGTCAGGGCATTTCACAGGTATATATGATTGTCAATAGCTTAGAATGGAATGTTCTGTGTTAAATCTGTATATTTCAGGGACAGTTCATTTGATAGCACTTTTAGCATTTCACTGATGGTTTGCTATCAAAATGTGTCATTTGCCTGTTCTCTTGGGGATAGGAGAGCAAAGCTGCATGTCTGTTTTGGCACAAACAAGGATATGTTGCTATTGTTACTCTCCTTTGTTTGCATCCAGTCTTGCTTTGTGTGTGAATGTAATATGTTACAACCACACAATTTTTATTGTGCAATTTTAAATATCTAGACTGTTTTATGTTTATCCAGTGGATAAACTGAAATGCTACATTTTCTGTTTTATCTGGGAACAGGTATTTTTAGTTATGTGATACGTATGTGTACTATCCTTTTGTTGTGTTTTAGGACACCTAGAACCATGGAACCCAGGCATCTTAATCCCTGAAAAGCACCATTCAGTGACCCTGAGAATCAGGACATTGTTGAAGCTTTTAGGTTACATGGTACCTTTCTGATTGACAGGGGACATGGAGATATGTCAGGCAAAATGCAAATTTGGCAGCAAATAGTTGCAGATGTGAATGCAGTAGGTTGGCCTAAGCAGGACATATGATCAGGTGCACCATAGGGCCACTGACATGATCTCATCTGCATGGCTGCATGGATGAAAGCAACTGCGGTGGCCTATGATTGCATGGGTATCCAGGGGAGAGGGGCTGCACAGAGCCACCACTAATAGCAAATGAAGAGTTCCTGTCTACTGTCAGGGATCCAAACATCTCCCAGGAAAGTACAGAACAGCATGTCCTTGACATTGGTACTAGTGTTTCAGGGACAGCAAGTATGTCCCAGGAGGAGCTTCCAGTTAGGTTTATGTATTGCAATTGTTAAATACTCTTGTATAGTAAAATACTTACATCAATACATTAGTTTTGTTTAACAAGAAATTGGTTGGGGGGGATTGTAGATTGCTATGGTTAACAACACATCCTGATTGATTACACATGGGCTTAGGTTAGACTTTTCAGACAAGTTCTTGTTGAAAGTATAGTTAATTGACATATAAATGGAAAAAAGTTGTGCTCCATGCATTACTGTTAATTGTGATGATGTCCTCCTTACCTTTTGCTTAACTTCTTCCAGACCATCCAGTATAGGGAGCCTACAATCATCTGCACATGATAAGCCAAACATTTCTAAGTCAGTACTGATGAGCATTTCAAAGAAATATTTAGTATGGAATGTTGGTGTCAGGACTATTGTGTGTATTGTTTTACTGTCTGAATAGTGGCACCAATGTTAGCTTGTTAGCATATATTGAACTATAGTACTATAGATATCAATTTTTTCCTGTGTCTATTGTGTATCACAGGTGATCCTGACAATGGAAGTGAGGGATTTCTACCAGCTGATGTCAGAGTATCAGCAGACTCTGATGATGATGGTGGTCAAACAGAGGCACAGTTGAGGGGGTGCAGAGATTGAATCTGACACGATTGTTGACATACAGCCATTACCTGTAATTTTATCAGACACATCCAGTAGGACTACCCGACCCATTCTAGTGAGTTCTCAGATATTGGGCAGGTGAAGGGTGATACAATCGATCAGAGAAGTGTGATTACTGTGGCTTCAGTGCCTATTGACTCTAGCCATGGCCAACGTGTGGGTGAGGTGCTACACAGTAGGGTTGTTATGGATTCTGGGAGGAGGCCTGCTGTCCATCCTCCTCCTCCTGATCCAGTGGTCTCTTCCTGTGCTTCTCAACATATGTTTAGGGCCACCATGGAAGCACAAGCACGTTCCCATCGGTCCTTCAGAGAAATGCTTATGGTTGTAGATGTGACACAGGCTGACATGCGTGACTGCCTCCACTGTGTTACTTATGCAGTGAATCAGATGAGTGACATGTTGGAATGGGCAGTGTCTGTGATGAAATGTCTGATGGGAGGGGAACGGCATCCCAGCCACATCATCTGTTGTTAGCCGATGTGGCCAAGCCCGATCATGCTTCCATAGTGGCAGTACTTCCACTGATCTGTCAGGGATTGAGCTGTCCACACCCAGACATGGCAGGCCATGGAGTCATCATCCTTGGTGTGAGGGGAGCTCATCCAGCAGACATCATCATGTTCAGGTAGCAGTAATGCATTGGACCATGGGAGTGAACATGTCAGTGCAACTCCTGGCAGAACCAGTTCTCGTGGTCGGTAATGACAACAATGAACTGCCACCTCTACCATGCACAACTCACACCTGTCCAACATACCAAGGCACAGAGTATGGTTGCTCACACACCAATTTCACCTGGAGGACCCATACAGGCACACACAACAGTTACATGGTTCAGCCATGAAGCTTAAAGCTCATTTTGTCTCATTGGCCATTTGTTGCTTTATCTAAAGGTCAGCTTGCTTCTCTTTCATACTCACTCACACTCACTGACCTTTTGTGTCAGTCTAGCTTTCTGACCCCCCCCTACACACACACACAACACCCTGTGCAAATGATGATAATTGTGCCATATCCCTGTTTTCTATCTTTTGGATTCAGGGCTGCATAACATTTGTGTCTGATGCTCAGGGTGTATTTCTGACTTAGTGCTTAGTATATCTGCATTTGTGATGTTGAATTGGTAATTGTACTTTTGACTTGTATTGGTCTTAGAAGGTTAGACAGTTGATATGTGCATCCATATTCTTAATGATCTTGTGAGGATTGTGAAGTCTGACACTTAAATATGTCTCATTACTTTCTAACTTCTTTCTTTAATGATTTTGCAGTATAATAGTATGGTGCTAAACTGAGGACATTCGGTGACCATCCATACTTTTGAGAGGTATGACTGTGTGCATCTTTGATGCCAGAGGCCTACTACTTGGTAATGAACATATGTAAGTCACGTAAGTCTCTGCTGTCACATGTTAAAGCCATTTCTGTACAAATCAACCATCCTTTACTTGCTACATTGCCAAGTAACAACATGCAAGGCTATGCCATTCATTCATATTATTACACAATACACTCTAGGTTCAACACTTACCTTGTAAATCTAGCAGTTGCAACAGTTTTAGTGCAGGGCTGATTCTATCTGATACTAGCAGTACACAGCCATTACTTGGGTATGTAAAGGTTGTGAGCATTGCTTTGCATCAATGTTACTATATGTATGTGCATAGGAGAAAGGTTTTAGCCTCTTAGGTGGTGAGTGAGTGTGCTAACCATTTCATCTTAGTCAATGCGAGGGTATATTGAGCATGCCTATGTCTGCCTACACCCGTAACAGCTGCTGCTTCCCCCTCTGACTGCTCACCTATCTGTGGCTGTGGTGACCTTGCCATTAGTGGCAGGATGTGTGCTCCTTCCCCATGCTGATCCTGCTATAAAGCTATTTTCTCAGGATGATGTTGTGTAGCATGTCACATACTGTGAATATTTCAGTATATGTCCATGGATTGTACTGCAGGACACCCCCAGATGTATCTAGGCACCAGAACTGCAACTTCAGCAGCCCAGACACATGCTTTATGATATTTCTGATTTGAGTGTGTGCCTCATTATGGCACTCTTCAGCAGGTGTGTGAGTATTTCTGATGGGCATCATCAGCCACAGTTCTAGTGCATAACTTGCATCCCCCAGTAAATGGCCCTGTGGGATACCCCCCAGTGAACATCCAATACAGCTGGGAGGTGTGACAGATATATGAGTCATGTTAACTGCATGGGTTGCCAGCACACACTTTCAAGTTGATTCCCTTGGCATTACACATGATTTGGCAGTTAATAGAGTGGAAGCCCTTTCTTTTTACTTGAGTTTTTCCTGTTCCCTCAGTGGTGCCTTAATTTCTGCATGCATGCATTCTATGGCACCCAGTACTTCAGGGTAGTGTGCTACTGGGTAGAACTCCTGCATTTTTCTTGCCCTGTCCTCAGGTGTACATGGAAAATATATGTGGTGACTAGCATGTTGGAGCATAGCATTCAGGAATTTATGGAGAATACTGGATGCTGATGCCTTTGACACCCCAGCATGTCCCCTGTTGGTTTCTGAATGATACCTGCAACTAAAATTCTAAGTGCTACACATACCTTTGTCTCTAATAGTATGGGTTCCCCTTGGTTTGCCCTGGCTAGCCTGTTGCACATACACATGAATTAAAGCAACAGCAGCCCCTAATATCATTTCTTTGTAGATTCCTTTCCATGGCTGTATTCCGATAAGTTTTGGTATTTGCAGGACAAACCAGCACTGAGTCTATATGGTTGCTTTATAGCTTGTTGAATAGTTCCTCCTTCTTGGATTGGATGATCAGCATACAGTTCAGCTGCTTTTGCTGTAATTAGCATGCCACGGCATTTAACTTATTTGTGTGGCTCTACACACCATGTAGAGCTTCTTTCTGAATCTAAAACTGAGTGCTACCATGTGTACTCTGTGCTGCGACAAACACATGGTGTAAACGGATTGTGTAGGCTTTATTGAACCTGGCCATAGATTTATTTAGTGTTGATTTTTAAATATTATTTGTATATTGTACATCTGATGACAATGTTTATGTTGTGTTGGTAGATAAAATACAATGAATAAACTGTAGTACACAGCAACAATTCTCCTGCATGCTAAGGATGCAGAAAACTCTGATACCCAACCACAGTAGTATGGAAGGCCAATAACTTCACAATAGTATTGAACAATATGAATTATGAGTGGACGCATTTTGCTATAATGTGGCGTCCCATCTAGAGTAATTCCATTTTAATGCTGCATATCCAAATAAATGATATAATCTAGAACCCTAGCTGAATGATTTTTGATGCTGTACTGTAAATATTGTACACATAAATTTAAGTTGGGTAATGTAAGCACAGACTTTTATGTCAGAAAAGACTACTAGGTACTTTGTTTGCTCAGATCCTAGATCCTACTTAATGGATAAGCTACACGTAAAGCAAACAATAATCTTAATTTTCAAACCACAACAATACCTTACATCTGCTCCACAAGGTCTCAGCTTCCTTCAAATGTTTGAACATGTTGTTTGCTCAGAAATTTTCTTTCAACTGTCCAACATATTTTTGTAAAAGAGTTCTTTCACATTTCTCTCCAGATGCAACCACTTTGTATCTTCATATTATATATTGCTCTTATAATGTCCATTTTCTGAAATATGGTTTAGACAATTCTTGCAAAATTCTGATAGTGTGAGGTAGCATTATAGCCTCTGTTATGTGCTGCAGTTAGTCAAAGTATCAAATAATATTTGATATTCTAAGAGGGTACTCCAACCATCTGATAAGATCTGCATGCTAAATTGTCAAAATGTGCAATGGTTATCAATCTGTGCAATGGTTATCAATATTCTGAGAACCACAGTTAAGGCAAATCTCTAGGTCCTATTATAGTACAATATATAAGCAACAGAGGGTCTACTTCAAATGATCAAAGTTGCAGAACATCGAACCACACATCATCGAGGATGAGACAATCGATGTTCTACAACATCAAACATTAAAGTAGAATAAATTAAAAGGAGAAAAAGTCTTCTTCTAAGTTTTTGCAAGGGGGCAAGTCCCCCTGCAGCCCCCCCCTGCTACTTAAATATATCAGTTCTTAGATTGCACTACAGTGAAAAGAATATAGCAATAACCCATGCCTGGGTGTGGGTAATGCGGGATTTAACCACGGTTGGCGTGGAAGACAACCGTGGTTAAATCCCGCATTACCCACACCCAGAAGTGGGTTATTGCTATTATACAATGACATTATTTAAGAAAAGAAATAATTACTTTTCTTAAATAATGGCATTGTATAATGCCTCTTTGCTGCCCTTCCGCAGCTGTCTGGTATTCCACGGCAGTTCTGATGTACTGCGCATGCCTACGCAGTACATCAGAGCTGTGGGCAAAAGCAACGGAGAACGCAAGATCTCCGTTGCTTTTTACTGTTTCACTATGTTAAATGGGTTTAACATAGCGAGACAGCTTTAAAATAAGCAACGAAGATCTCCGTTACTTATTTTAAAGCTGTCTCGCTATGTTAAACTCATTTAATATAGCGAGACAGGTTTAAAAAAAAAGCAACGGAGATCGCAAGATCTCCGTTGCTTTTTACACACTGTGTCGCTATGTTAAAGGAGTTTAACATAGCGAGACAGCTTTAAAAAAAGCAACGGAGATCTGCGTTGCTTTTTTTAAACCTGTGTCGCTATGTTAAACTCTTTTAACATAGCGAGACAGTGTTTTATACTAACGGAAAAACTCCGGGCGACCGGACCTTTTTCCGTTAGTATATTGAGGGATTTACAACGGGCACGCTGGTTGGGCTGGCCAATCAGCGTGCATGTTTCAGAGGAAGAATTGTATAGTGGTAAATTTTACATTCTGTGCAGTACGGCATGGGACTTGCCCCCCTGCAAAAATGTAAAATAGGAAGTTTTCACATCTTAGTATTTTTTGGGGGGGGGGGTTCAATATTGCAGAACTTTGATCCTCTCGTCCTTGATGATCTGAATTTCTATGTTCTGCAATTTCAATACTCTGAAGGGGACCCGCAACAGAAGTAATTATTCCATGCCAATACTATTGTGGCTTTTCTATTTTTTAAGAAAGAAAACCCTTTATTAGGGATGCTAAGAAATGATGATTTCATGAATGACATACCCACCATTTTCTGATAAACAACATGGGTCTGGAAACTGAGAAAGAGTAGATAGTCTTCCAGCCAAAAAGGATACACAAAGTAATGCACAACATCTATTTCATAAACTGCACCAATGGCATAAAGGAATAAAGCCTTGTCAATGATTCAGTTGATGAGGGTATAGTTAACTTATGCATGTCCATCTTATGAGGTGGACGTATGCGTGACAGATGGATTACTCTCAGTCCTTGGTATAGCCCAGGTCTTGTGTGGTAACCAGTCTGGGAGAAGTGGAGTGAATGAGGAGTTATGGCTACCCTAGGGTTCAGTGAGGTCACATCCTCATTGCTACTCCTCATTACCCTCCATACCTGTTAAAGACAACAGCATACAAGGTTGAGATATGCCCATGAAAAATCCCCATCTCTACAGAAAAGTATCTGTGACTCTGCAGCTTGCCTTTGATCATTATACAACCATCCCCTCATCCCAGTAATGATGCCATGTGTGTGTGTGTGTGTGTGTGTGTGTGTGTGTGTGTGTGTGTGTGTGTGTGTGTGTGTGTGTGTGTGTGTAAGGGGTTATTCCATATAGCAGCAGCTGCTCTTTCATTTCTCTTCCCTTCCATCCCTGTGGACCCAGGCCAGGGGGCCTGTACTGAACAGTGGAATTAGGAGCTACCGGAGGTTAGTCTTAACAGCCAATGGTCAGCAGGAATAGCAATGGGGCAAAAGAATCTATTTCATGAAGGGTGAAACATTTAAGCATGGCAGAATCAGGCCATCAAATATGGATTGTTTTATGAATTACATTAAAATATTCACATCTCAAAGCCATATGGATATTTTAGTGTAAAAGCTACCAACTCCTCCCCAAAGACAGACACTTATATGCACGTTTGCCTGTCTCATTGATGATTATCCTCTCTCTCTCTCTCTCTCTCTCTCTCTCTCTCCATTATGCCATAGAATACAAGATGTCATGGTTATTTAAGGAAAAAAAATAACATGAAAGATTATTCAGCAATATACTGTACTGACAACAGTGATACTAAATTACTTTTATCAGCATTCCAACAACTTGAAAAGAACAAATAAAGAAGATATAGGAATAAAATTAATGAAAGGAAAATATGCCACAGTGGTACTGAATTAAAGTGATGCAGTATGTATTGGAAACTCTGTGTAACACTGTTTTGTTATCATGCTTTCTTTTGCCTTCCTGGTGACCTCTGCCAAACATCATCCCTACTCCCAGGACACCCAGTTGCCCCATTTATTCCCCTTTGAATGCTATGATCAAGAACTGACTGCCCTGAAGATATACAATAACAGTACGGAGGTCAGCAGTTCAGCTTTACTCCCTCAGTACTGTGTCCAGGTTCACTTTCTTAGTTTCTAGACCTGTAAAACAAACATCTCATTTCCACAGTACTGTGCATATCATATTCCCTACCCTTGGAAGGAAGCAGCAATGGAAAACCCAGGCTAAGCCCTTCTTCCCTGGTAGCACATCACATCATGGGTGTTCCTCTTTCACCTACTGCATGGTACAGTGACTGCTGTGCTTGCCAGTAACACTATTGATATGGTAGCTACATTCCTCCCCAGCACAAATTCCTGACCCTTTCATCTTTACTCAATCCACTCAGCATTTGTTTCAGTGCAGGGGATGGTAATCATACCTAGTCACCAGCATTCCTTGGTTCTCCCAGCTGGGCTGCTCCATCTGTGGAGACTGTGTGCCCTCTTTCTGTTCACATGGATTTTTTCTCTGGGGTCTCTAGTCTTCTGTCATATGTAAGAACATGCTGACAGATAAACTGGTGAGACTCAAATTTCCGTGTGTGTGTGTGTGTGTGTGTGTGTGTGTGTGTGTGTGTGTGTGTGTGTGTGTGTGTGTGTGTGTGTGTGTGTGTGTGTGTGTGTGCGCGCGCGTGTGTGTTAGGTGGGACTATGTGTGTGTGCTTGTGCTCATGTGTGCATTTGTATGTATTTATGCCTGTGAGTCTGTACTTGTCATGGACTGGTTTTGTCTCTAGAATTGTTTCACTGGCTTATGTCTTGCTTACTGGCTTCTGTGTGACACTAGAGATAACATTGTAAAATTAGTGAAATAATATGTCACAGTAAAACCTAGTACATTTAAAACCCTTTATTTTTATATGTAGATCATGAGTTTCTAGCTGTTTCTCTTCTTTAGCTAAGATGACTTTTTTGGCCTACACTTTAGACATTTGACTTATGATTGCTTTCCTCCGACAGTGAAGTAGTTGATATGTTTACAATTGAGACCACACTTCCAGATATAGCCACTTTCCAGAATAGTAGCATTCTGGAAATAATTAATAGTTTAGAGACAGCAATATCAAATAAACTGCAAAATTCAGAGCAAAACAAGTTCAAACATATTAATTTAGGCTTCGTTTATTTCAGTGAATTAGAAGGTGAAATGAGACAAAAAATTTTTACCCTATGTAAAGATTGCTCTAAAGCTAACATTGAAAACCATGAAAAGACTGAAGATCTCAGCAGTTTCTAAAGACAAAACAAGGGATTGTTTGTTTGCGATTATTCAGTCAGGCATGTACTTTAAAATATCAGACATAATATGATGCAAAATTAGGTGAAAGTGTAGGTTTAAAGAAGAATGAATGGATGGATTTGGAAAGGATTAGTAACTGACAAAAAAGGTGGCAGATAAGGTTTGGCACAGAAAAATTAAAGGACTGCATATGGGCAATAAAAGCAGTGATTAAATGTTCCAGCAAGAGAAGAACAGTGTTCTCATGTCATTATTATTAATTCCATCTCCTTCCTTTGCTTTGCTTGGGTCAGCTTGCATAGTACATTTTAATTTATTTATATATTTATTTAATGCATTTATTTAATCTTTTCAATTGGGTTAGTTACACTAGGCTTGTGTTTTCTTTCAGGGGAGACCCAAAGTGGTAATTCATACTGTCTAGAGAAAATATGGTCAAGGGACTGGGTAACCTACCCTACTCTTTTTGAGCACTAGGTGGCGATGCAGGGCTGTCACTAGTGCTTGAAGAATTATAAAATGGGGAAATAAAAGGAAACAGCAGGCTGAGATTGCTGTAATGTGGAGTTCTGAATTATCACAAACAGATTCTGTAATAAAGTAGATTCTTGTTTCAGAGCTGGTGGAAGAAGGTCTGGAAACGCCAGTCTTGATGGAGATGAAGGATTGAGGTGAGCCACATGCTGAAGAGAAAGTAAATTGGAATATTATGGTGGATTGTGTGCTTGGACAGGTAACAAAAGAGGTGTTGCCAGATAAATCCAGAAAAGGAGTTGAATTACCAAAAAATGCTGTCAGTAGTTTGGGGGTATGTTCGATCAGTGGAGTAAATCATCTAAAAGCATGCTCCCACAACATGTTGTTGCTGTGAGCAGTAAGAAATTTTTTTCAGCTGCAGAAGTGGTAAACAGAGGCAAGAAATGTGAAGAAGACAATGAGTGATATAAAGACAACAAAAACAGAAATGAAGACTGGTGGCAAGAATTAAAACAAGGAACACTGACAGTATTAACAAGAATGAAGTTAAGGACAATATTATTTCACTTTGGGTTTAAGGTACAGGATATAAGATAATTAAATAACTCAGGAACAAAAGACTGGTGAGGTTACTTTTGAAACTTTGTATGAGGTGGAGAAAATTAGTTCACTGGCACAATGAAATGAGACTGCAGTTGAGGAAGAAAATAAATGTGCAATTCAGAATATGATAAAGTTATGATGAATGAAATGTATGGACAGAGTATAGAAGGTATGGGTGACAATGGAGGGACAATGCAGCATATTTCATATTTTATAATTACAAATGGAAAACAGAGAACAGTGAGGTATCGGGGTCTACCCAATGCATTTTTGTGGAGATGACAGGCACCTTATACAAGACTGCATTAAAAGAAGACGTGGCCAATTTTGGAAAATAGACATACCACTAAATATTGTATGCTAAAGTGTAGAAAATAAATGATTTGGACATTTTTGGTTTGAATGTTCTATACTGGAAAAGGAAAGGTTAGCAGAAAAAGAAAAATAGAGTATTTCAGAAAAAAAGACAATCTGGTGATAATGTAACTGAAGATAATACAGAAAGTATTATGTGTGAGGATAACTGAAGAAGATAATTTAACTAATATGGAGAAGGATGCTGTGAATGAGGTAGAAAATGTTTTACAAAAATAGCATTACAGTGAAAGATAAAAATAAATATGTAGCACTTGAAAGTAAGGAAGGGGAAGAGAAAGAATATGAAACAGGAAAAGAACAAAAGTACATTGATGATAAATACATTAGAAGGAGGGTACAAACAAGGAAAAAAAAAAACAACTGGAAATAATAAAGATGTAAAAAAGGAAAGGGCAGACTTGGAAATATTAGCATTAAATGTTGTAGTAATGACTATGTGGTAAAAACAATAAGTATGGCATTTGTATGTTAGATATGAGATGTGTGAAGAAAGAAATAAAATAATTGAGTCAATAAGAAGTTAAAAGATTATATGATCAATGAGGAGTAATATGTGTACATTTTTAGGTGAAGAAATAAAGATACTGGATATGATAATAGTAGTACCTGGGAGAGTAACAGTACATGATAAAAGGAAAAGGCAAAGATGTGTTGGGATAATTGTAAAGTATGCATACACTATCATGACAGTGAGTAAAAAGATGTCCGAGGAAGCCAACAATGTTGTCTTCTAAAATATGTCAATTTTTATGATGGGAGATTTTAATTGCAATTTAAGATATGCTAAAAAGCTATACACAAACTCTTAAAATAAGAAGATAATTTATAAGACTTGGAGGGTTAAATATTAAAAATAAAGAATAGATATACAAATGGGTACTTTTACAACTGAAGTGGAGTATGTTGTGCTTTCAAAAGAAATTAAAGAAATAACAGGTTGGATAGAAATGTCTGAGTTATTTAGATCATGAGTACAATGGGCTACAATATGGGATTACAGAGAAAAAATCAAAGGGGGAATAAAATGAATGATTGGAGAGATTGATTGTAGAAAAAAGTGTGAAGCAAAAGAGTAGGATGGTCATAATATAATTATAAAAAGATACAAAAAATAAATAGAACGAGGAGATGATAGAATAATTGAGATGGAAAGATATCTATGTGAAAAAAAGAAAAAGGTTGAAAATACACTGTTTAGACAAAACATATTTGAAAAGAAAGTATCACTGTGGGTATAATGCAAATAGTGCAATAAGTATGGATTATTAAAAATATGAAAATGCTAAGAAATGTCTAGAAAAAGAGATTACTGTGATGGCAATGGAAGAACAATAAAAGAAGGAAGGGAATAAATAGCACGAGGAATGGATGGACTGGGTCATGAATCTTTTAAAGACATGAGTGGAAGTGAGAAATTAATATTCTGCAAAATATTAAATTAATGATAGAAAAGGGAAACAACAGATGAAGGGATTTGTAATATAGTAATTCAATTTATTTGGACTAACAGAAACAAGAAAAGATATAAAAATTTAAAGACTGATAGTAGAAAATACAGATTAGAAAATCTTTTATAAAGGTAATAAAATAAAAGATACATACGGTTTTGGAGGAAGTTATGTGAAAAGGGGATTTCAGAATCAAGAGGAGAGAGGTAAAGGAAATATTAACAGCAGTAAAAATGTAAGGGATATGATTTTTAAAGAACAAGAAATAAGGCTAATAATATAATGTGAAAAGACATTTAACAAGGTTAATCATGAAGCAAAATGAAAGATGTTAAAGACACATGGGATAAGAGAAAAAATGGATGCTATTGAAATAAGCTTTGACATATCTTAGGTGAATGTTATGACAAGTGGATGGATTGGAGGAAAGATAAAGGTTGGGAGAAGGGTTTTGCAAGGATGTCCATTAAGAACATGTCTGTTTGTCTGGTAATGAATGCAATACTTCAAAAATGTATGTGTGATATTAAAAAAGCAAAAAGGAAGATGGGAAAAGGAGTTATAATACTAATGTGCCTGTCATCTGCAGTTGATTTAGTGATAAGATATGGGTAAGTAAAGGGGTGGTACTAGTGGAGGAATGGTTAAAGGAAGTCATGTTACAGTGAAATAAGTCAAATAGTAAAAGGTTTGGTGAGCCGAAGAAAATATTGGAATATGTTATACAGCATTGTCGCCACACAGTAAGACGTTGTCCTGTTCGATTCTCAGCTAAAGTGTCTTCTGTGTGAAGACATGCGTGAATGGGCGTACCTTCGTTGAAAGTTGTGCGTCAGGGCTGGCAACTCGGTACGTAAAAATCTATTGCCAATTATTAGTGGACCGGAGTTCCACTGTGGCGACCCCTAACTGGGAAAAGCCGAAAGATACAAAAACAACAAAGGCAATAAATGTATTAGGAGTGAAATTTGCTGTAAAAAATAAATAATTTCTGTCATGGTAGAAAATTTTTAGTCTACCATTTAATTAAAAGTACATATGTTAAATATGTACATATTAAGAAAACTAGAATATTTGGGGATGAGTACATGTTACTAGATAAAATAGAGATAAAGATGTTAAAATGTTTTTCCTAAATCCTTATACATTAATCCTACTCAACCCTTTAAAATCGTATTCCACCCTTGAGTCTCACTTACTGGATTACTAAGTCAGTTTATGATTCCTCAGCACTTGACTTACAACCACATTATTTGACAGGCAAGCTCTATCCCTAAGATCAAATCTCTCCTTTATCTTCTTCAAATGGCCTAACTTCCCACTATCTCATTTTCTCTAAAGGTCACTGATATACCTTAGTTCATTTTGTTCTCATTCTTGATTCTTGCTCCACTGGCCCCTTTTCTGTACATTTAATTAGTAATTTATTTCTATTATATTAGGAGAGTGCTCTGCCAGAAATACTCCAATACACTTTCATGTTTCCTTATCTGAAATCAATTTTAACATTGCTAATATACCATCACTGTTCATAATTCGATCATATTTCCCAGTCTACCCACCTTTGTTGATTGAATTCTTGTCTTCTTAAAATCTATGCTCTGTTTATTACTGCCAGATAAAACGTAAGGTGAGACATTCCCTGACTCCTCATACCTCTACTCATCCTGATTGCCATTCTAATAAACCTTTTCTCTTTGCCATGGCTATAGAAATCTGTCATTTTTAGATTATCATTATCAACCACTCTTATGGCCCCATTCATAAATGCCAAAATAAATACATGACACTTCCCTGAAGGGGTTATCTTCCATAACAATTTATTCACATGATTCATATCCTGTCTAGTAATGCATCCTAACTGTTCTTCTTGATCTTCCTAACTAATGAGTATACCCATACCCCCAAGTACATTTTGACCTTATTGATACCCCCAAATACATTTTGTCCTTATTGATACCCCCAAGTACATTTTGTCTTTATTGAGCAAGGTAGCCCTATAACCTCTATTAAGGCACCAAATAACTTTCACATGAGACAGTTCAGCAGAGAATAACAATCTCCTTTATTGCACAGAAAGACACGTACACGGAACACTAGAAAATCAAAGATTATGTCTCCCCAAGTTACAAGAATCATCATTTTATACATTTTTCATTAAAAGCAACATTAATGTAGCAATTATAAAACAGACTCTAACCAATTAGAAATGAACACTACAGCATTAATTTTGCTAAGATCTCGTGACTTCTTGTTTACGACATTCCATATTAGGCACGAGTTCCGAATTCCATGATAAAACTTTCTACCAAGAACAAATCTTTTACATTTCTAATAATTTTCTAACCCTCTCACCACTTGCTAGTATTAGACAGGGGTCTATATAAGAACATCGAACATTCAAAATTTCAAGTGTTCTAATATTGAACCCTATGAATCGAAAATTTAAAACATCAAACATTCATGACAGCAAATATTTTCCTAGGGAATACAACACAAACACACCAAACAAACAGCAATCCACACACATACACCTAAACTCTTACACCTAACCCTACACTAAACCATACATACACCACTAACTATCCACTTACCTTAACCCAAAACCTAACCCTAAGGTTTGTCACTATCACACAGTCACCTCATCCGCATCCTAACCCTAACTCACCTAACTCGCTCTAACCCTCACGTCCACACAATCACACACTTGCCTGAACCCGACCCGTAACTTTCCACCACAGCGCTGAAAATACCAAAGCAACAGAAATGGACAACCAAATTCTTTCCATAGGAAAAAATTTGGTTTTCTGTTTCTTTGAAAATGAGTCGATATTAGAACACTCGAAGTTTTGAATGTTCGGTGTTCTAATATAGACCCTTAGACAGGAAGCAAACTAATACACACATACTGAAGGACACTTGAGATTTCATTCTGCTACAAAACAATATTAGAAATGAAATTCATGCACTAACATTTTTCTTATCTCTGTACTTCTCACCTTTCACACGTCTCCAAACCTGAAACCTATCATAACAACTAGAGATTCCTTTGAATGAAATTAAAGCCCTCAAACCCATTGAAAATCCAAAAGTAGCTAGCAACTCTAGTACCAATTTCCATACATCCACCAAAAGTAGCATGCAGTAATCTGCAAATCAATTCAGGCTACAATACTTTCCTTCCTTACCTCATATGTCCAGGAATGTCCTTATCTCCTCAACCATCTACTACATGACCAAATGGAACAAGCATGGAGACAGGGTACAGATCTGATAGGCATATCTACTTTGCTTTGCCTGTCTATAGTACCAAGCACTGACCAGAATCCCTAACCAAGGCTGCATTTATACCATCTAAAAATAGCCCTTCACCAGTCACTTATTTCAGTATTTTCAAGAGGAGAAAATACAAGTTTGCCACATAAAATGCCTTCTGAATATCAAAAAAGACTATATTTATGTCCACTCCATGAAATTCAAAAGCAGTGTCAAGTGGTCTGTTAATGATCAACTTTTAGTGAACCGTGTCTGTGTCATCTCAGTAACGTGTGATAATTCCCTTTCTAATGCTGCTAACATGCTATTCCTTATCCAGTGTTGCTGTGAACATATTATTACCTTTGTAAAAATATTAGCATGAGAAGTGCAAAGGGGGTTTGGGTAGAAATTTTCTGGGTCCTATAGGATCCCATTGCTTTCAGAAGAACTGCCATCAAAACCTTCTTCAATGAGCTAAGGGTTCAGCATTTTTGAAGACATCATTGAATGCTTCACACCTAACACAACTACTAACCCCACCCACTGTCTTATACTCTCTTATGAAATAGCATAGGGTGTCCATCGAGACCATCAGATTTTCCACTCTTCACATGCCTTATATCTTGCTATTACCTCACCTCACTTTATGTAGCATCTTTGTATTTGCTCCCCTACTTCCAGAGACAGCAATTTGCCCTTCACGACATTGAAACTATGCTCACATAATTTTGTTTTCTATATAACTGACCACAGAAAGCCCATGTGACTTGTTGAATTTCCCATCTGGTGATCACCCTATTTTCATTCTTACTACTATTGTTCAGGCTGCTTTCTTTGTTCTTTCAATTTCCATATCAGAAGCATTATATCAATTGTATTTTTATACCCACCACCTATAAAATCATCTTTCTAATTCTGCTTCAGTCTGAGATTCTTCTTATGTTCTTAGTCAATTTCTCAGCTCATTCTACCTCTAACCCACAACTACCTTAGCCCATTCTATCTCTTAATTTATTTCATTTTTTCTTTCTCTCTCTCTCTCACCTATATCTGTTTTTTATTCTTTTTGTCCTTCAATAAATGCTGCTATAATGTCCCTCTAAATTGTCTTAATATTTCCCATTCCAGTGCTCCTACTTTAACAATTATTTCCTTATTATTTTCACTACCTGTACCACCATATTCTGTAGCCATTTGAATGTTTTTCTGAACTACACTTGCTGAGGTTTCACATCCACCTTGTACATCAAAACCCTTCCACTCCTATTCTATCATGAACCCACTAAAATATTTCTTTCCACCCAACCCCACTTCACTTACTCCTCTCCACTAAAAACATAGTCAAAACAATTCTAGAGCCTTCTCAACCATATTAGCTGGTGACCTCAGTACAAAATGCACTTAACAAAAACACTGTTACTACCTGTTCTATTTATTTTATTTTACATTTGTTGACTGGGTAGTGTCCAACTGGGCCAATAGAGCCTGTTTTCAGTGGAGACCCAGGGAGAAAAGCTCCACACACAATGCTTTGTAAAGATACATAGAATAATAAAAACATAAAATAACATACAGACAATAATAGACTTAATACACAGCTAATACCTGTATATTCCAACTGCCCAGAGATAGAAAATTATGATGTGGCCACCATTGTTGATACGTTAATATCAATGAGTAATATTGATTGAGAGAAGCACCTATAATATCACTGGTTCTAGCACACTGGCAAGTTAAAAAAGAAAATCTAAAATGCTGTAAAGGAAGAAGATCAGGTTCCTTTCAGAGGGGATGGAGAAAAAGTAGATTGGAGGGGATTGATTATCCAGGAGAACAGCTGGAGCAGAGCCACTTGGATTTGAGATGTTCTCTGGTTTTAGTTTTAAAGGAAGAGTAGTATGGAGTGCTTTGAATGTGTTGGGGCAGAGAATTCCAGGCCTTAGCTATTTTATTAGAGTAGAGGCAGTCACCATGGAAGTTGTGCAAATGGGTTATTGTTAGCATCAGTCTGTCAGAGGATCTAAGGGGCCTTGTATTGACTTGCTGTTGGATTACGGAGGACAGTGAGGGGCATAGGTAGAGGTTGTGAATGATTTTGTACGCAGAGGTGAGATGGTTTAGTGTTAACAGGTTGGGAGGGTCAAGCCAATTCAGTTGTTAAAGAGCAGAGCAGTGATGATATTTATGGGGATGATTGCTGGCAAATTTTGCAATTTTATTATAGCAGGACGAACGGTTGTTTAGGTCGGTTTTGTGGAGGTTTGTAAATATGTGTGAACACTAGAGTAAGGTAGATAGAAGTTGGGATCTAGCAGTGACTAGCCTGGCTTGGTTTGTAAGGAAATGTTTGGCACAGTAGAGAAATCCAAGTTTGGCATGGACTTTTTTAATTGACAGGGAAATATAAATATCAAATTTCAGCCTGTCATCTACAGAAACACCTAAGAGTTTGGTATGGTTTAAAAATGTAAATATCAAATTTCAGCCTGTCATCTACAGTAACACCTAAGATTTTGGTATGGTTTGTGGGTTCAATTGTGGTTCCATTGGTGGAATGAATTGTGAGGGATAGAGAGTGGTTATTGGATGGTCTGTTGGCGAAAAACATCAGTTTGGTCTTATTGGGGTTTAGAATGAGCTTGAGGTTGGATAGGTAGGTTTCAATTTCCTGAAATGCTTTTTGTGCCTTATCTTGAAGTTCTTGGAGGGTTGGGGCAGAGCAGATAAGGAATGTATTGTCTGTGTATTGTACCATTTTCGTGAGTTAGGTTGCTGAGTTTATACTATTGGTAAATAGGAAAAAAATAGGACAGATCTCTTAATTAATTTTCTAGACTTCCAGTGATTCCTCCAACTCAATCAATTTTTCCACTCCTAACAAGATCTATGACTGTATACCCCACATTCTACTTTGTAATAGTAAAATTCAAGGATGCTGAATGATCTCTTAGACCAGATTCCCTTCAGAAGCTCTCACAGAAGCTGACAGCCTGCTGCCTTGGTTTAATATACCTTGCAAAGATTACATTTTTCCAACCATTTGTTAACTCTAAAACTTCTTCAACCCTGAAATGTCATACCAATGGACAGACTCAAAAAACTCCAGCTATTCTCTGTTTCATATCATCTACTAAGAGGTGATCTCTGCTTGTCTTACAAAGCCATGTCTGACCCAGCTCTGTTAGAAATGCTACATCTAAAGAAATCCCAATCCCTCTGCACCACACGCTCCAGAGACCTCAACCTCACTATCACAATCAACAGAACATGCTGGACGGACAGGTTCATAACCCAGAGATGGCCCATGCTCTGGAATAGACTTCCCATATATGTCAAGCAGAGCACTTCACTGGCCCTCTTCAAGAGAAATCTTGATGAGTGAACGGGAAATAGAAAGGTCACCCCGGGGATCACTCCAGTGGCTCTACTTGATAGAGGCACTGGGAACTAACATCGGGTGGCATGATGCCAGGGCACTTCTATGGGCTAGGCTTGTAAAGGCTCCAGGACCATTAGCCTAGTATGCACCCATGAACCTATGAACACAATGGAAGCATGCCACAGTTAAACATATACCTAAAATCATCAAGTCAGCAAGCATAAACACTTCAAGGAAATATACTAACTACCATTGGTAAGATTTTTGAAAAACAAAAATAGTTTTTACCAAACTCACACATAGCTTTAAAAAGTATAATGAACTTTCATTGTATCAATACATATTGTGGTTAGGAAAGAGTACTAGTGTGGCCCTTTATATGCTCATAGATGATATCTCTCTAAATATGTAGAAAGTCTTTCTGGCAAGATCAGTATTAACTGAACTTACAAAAACCTTTGACTAGATCATAACCTCCTGCTTAACTGCTTAGTCAGAACATTAGTAAGCGGATACTCCACTGTAATTCATAGATATCCTAGGTAACAGATATATTATAATCCATACTGGATTGGCATTTTTCTATTCACCCCTTTTAGTCAAAGATGTTCTGCAAAGACCAGTGCTATCACCACTGCTGTTGGCTTTTCTTATCATCAAATTTCAGCAGATCTCCCACAAACCCAAATTAATTATATTTTATGCCACTGACATGATTATATCTATCTATATAATCTATATATGTATGTATATATACATATATAATCTATATATGTGTGTGTATATATATATATATATATATATATATATATATATATATATATATATATATTTGTATATATATATATATATATATATATATATATATATATATATATAGAGAGAGAGAGAGAGGGGACCAATGTTTGTCACATCAGCATTAAAAAAAGAATGAGAGTAAGATCTTTTATAACTTTTCAAATAGCTGCAATAAAACACATTTATCTCAAATACCAAGAAAACCAAAATCTGTTATCTTTGGGACAAGGCAACATCTTTCATTATTGCCATAAAATTAGAAAATAGTTTGCAACCTCTAAGACCCTACAGAGACTGCCTCAAACATCAAGGTTTGTGGTTAGAGCAGAATGCCAACATATAGTACCACATCAAATTAACCAATTCAAAAATAAACACACTTCTGTTTTGGGCTAAAAGAATCCCAGTTTTTATGTACTTGTCCTTTGTTGATCAGATTAGTCCAGCTACGCTAGTGTCCTCTTTTCAAGGGACACCCAAGGTAATATTTATACTACTAAGCAAATTTGGACTGGATATCGGGGAACCTCCCCTACCCTTTTCGATAGGTCATGAGGGGTCATTTGTATCCACCTGAGCTACCAACAAGTCAAACAAATTTGGCATAATTTTCATGCCTCCTTTGAAGGACAACACACTCAGGAGTAACCCCCCCCCCCTTACATGCACTGCAGTGTCAGCAGTTGATCTACCTTGTGTGGGAATAGAACCCACAGCCCTTTGGACCAAAGATGAATACACTATCAGTTGTACCACAGACACTGTTGTATTTTTTCCTAACATTCAAGAAAAATAGCCACAGCTGGTAGGGGCACAATTCACCCTTCTTGAATATAGACTACCTATTGCAGCAACCATATTCAAACATAACCTAAAATCACTACTGACCACGTCAAACAGTGTTTGCAGATCTATATGCTGGACCCTCAAAGAGATCATCATTGCAATCTTCTAAATAAAGAAAGCATGCCTACTTGTAATAATGGTCTCCAGGGCACTGACCACATATTTTCTACACTGACATGGGAATTATGATAGACCAACTGAAATCTATTTTCTCCTTCCCTGATTTTCACAACCAACTGAAGAAAATATATACAAAGAAGTTGCTTGACACTGCTATAGATATGGAAGCATCACCTAAAATCAGTCATTTTCCATCATTAACATGTTCTACAGCTACAAGTCAGCTCAAATCCACTTCAGAAGGATTGACTTCTTATAAAACCAACTCCATCTTTGCCCTACTTCAGTATTTATTTTCCACTAAACCAATCTTACTGCCCAATTGTTTTTTTCTAAATAGTAGTCTGACATATTGCAGTTCATGTCTGCCCCCCCCATTTTTCCCAGTAATAATAGAAGTATTTAGTCCATATCATATGTAAGCTGATATGTCCCCGCTTTTCCTCAAAGACCGCAATGTCCAGGTAAATAATCTATTCATTTTACTCTTTTTCTACAAGAAACTATTTTCGTAGCCAGTATTTACTGTTCTGCCATATTATAATACTGTAATGTGTCACATTTTATATCAGCTGCTTTTTCAGTGATTCTAATAGAATGGTTATTCTTGTTTTTGCATTTTTGTTGTCCATGAGTTGATCCCAAAAGTCATCAAGCTGGATCATCACTCTAGCCTAGGTAGCAAAGGAAAACCAATCAATCACTAATCCATGCAAAAGGAACCTGTTAACATATACAGTGCTGAAAAACAAGTGTTAAAATGGATTTCTGCATTTTATGCATTGCTTCTGTACAAGCTAGGCCAGAAAATATATTTGAGTATATATGAGTGATTCAGTGGGGCAAGGAAGGAAGGATGATTTTCACTGTAATGGTGGCCAAAAACTACAAAGTAATTATTAGTACTGATCTCTGTTATCTGTGTTCAAGAGTTATCTGCGTCTTTTAGGCTTATCCATGTAATACTAAGGGGGCTCTGGCGCATAAGCATGAGTACAGGACAGTACTAAAACATGCAGCTGTCTCTCTCTCTTCCTCTGTCTCTCTCTGTAAATATATATATATATTTTTTTTTTTTTTTTTTTAATTTATTTATTTAACATTTGTTTACTGGGAAAGTCTGACTTGGAACAAAGCCAATTTTCAGCAGAGGCCTGGGGAGATATGCTCCAGATGAATGTCTTTATAATGTGGGAGGAAACCAGAGTAACCAGAAAAGACACACACGGATGCGGGGAGGACACTCCGCAGAAAAGGCACCCCAGCCAAAAATCAAACCAGAGAACCTCTTGCTGTGAGGTGACAATGCAACCACTGCACCACTGCACGTTCCAAATATATATATATATATATATATATATATATATATATATATATATATATATCATATATATATATATATACACACACACACACACACACACACACACACACACACACACACACACACACACACACACACACACACACACACACATATAGATATAGATATAACTATAGATATAGATATAGATCTCTCTTCCTCTCTCTCTCTCTCTCGCTCTCTCTCTCTCACTCTCTCTTTCTGTCTCTCAAGATTAACTTAATCCTTGTGTATCTGATGGGAAATTAGAATGTTCTTAGAAAAAGGATTGAAAAAGAATGCTACTACTTAAGATCAAACCTGCAAACTACCCTTAACACTATAGACTAATAACTTGCCTTCTGGTGACATATAAACTATACACTGGAATTGATGCTGACAGAGTTTATAGTCATTTAGAATAAAACTCAATTATGGCAATAGAACAAAAGGGTAATAAAAGAAAGTCATATGGAACAAAGGATAATTTGTTCTTAAATAAATACAATACAAAACCAATCCATAAGACCTTCAGAACTTGCACTGTTGAAGCAACAACTTTTATTGTACAAAATAAAAAAGATTAAGCACTTTCATCTGACTGTAACACAGGACTTCATCAGAATCTAAACACAGATCTAAATAAATCCATTTAAATATAGTTCCAATTAAATCACATGACACTATAATGAATTAACAATCAAATTAAAAACTCAACCTTAAAGGTACATTCAAACCAGAAACCCAAAAATGTAATGAAGTAACATGTTAATCAAATAGTTCTATAAATAAACTAAGTGTTTGAAGTATTACAATACACATAAGATTCAAAAAAATAGAACTATATAATCTAAAAGTTTTTAAGATGATTTTAATATTCTAGATTTCAAGATTTAGAAGTTTTTTAACAAAAATGGGGAGCTGTCAACATATTGTAAGTTCCAATAAATGAGAAAACTATAAAAAAATACCTAGTGTCACATACTATAATTCACAAGATCTAAGTTTTAACAAACTAGTGATACTTAGGTGGTCATTCAACCCAGATGGATATAAAGCCTGCAACCTGAGCTGCCATTTGAGTTCTTTGGCTTCCAATTTATCATTCCAAGGACCCCCTCTTGGATTCAAGTCCACTTTGTCAATACCCAAGAATGAAAATTCATGTCTAGCAGGTTGCACAATATGTTTGGCCAAAGAATTGGTGTTTCTACCATATCTAATATCTAACTGGTGCTCGTAAATTCATTCCTTGAAATGTCTTGAGATTTTGCCCACATAGAAACATGTACAAACCTTGAAAACAGTGATGTACACAATTCTCTTACTGTTGCAATTACAATAAAAAGATGGGCAAAGTGTTCTACCATTAACTGAAAATAGGTTCCCTTCCTTGATATGGGAACACTGGGAACATCCTCCACATTTATAAGTCCCAGTTCTCCTGTTGTTTAATCCAGGCCATTCAAGGTGGTCCTTAATGGCTTTCCCTTTCCAGAATACAACCTTAGGTTCACTCCCAATACATTCAACCACCCCCTCAAAACACGAAAAAATATTGCAGTTCTTCCTCAATACATTTGCTATGTTGGCATGATCAGTGCTGTATGCTGTGACAAATGCATGTAAAAACATGCTATTCTCATCCTTTCCTATAGGGATTTGGTCTCCAAGATGAACCTCTTCATCCCACGAAATGGGTTTGTAAAATCCCCTGTCTCTTTTATTAACAACCTCAGTAAGAATGTTGGAAATTAGGGGTTCAGGGTAACCACGCTTCAACCCCTAATTTCCAACATTTTTACTGAGGTTGATGCCTAATTTCCAACATTTTTACTAAGGTTGATGCCTAATTTCCAACATTTTTACTGAGGTTGCTAATAAAAGAGACAGGGGTTTTTACAAACCCATTTCGAGGGATGAAGAGGTTAATGTCAGAGACCAAATCCCTATAGGAAAGGATGAGAATAGCATGTTTTTACATGCATTTGTCACAGCATACAGCACTGATCATGCCAACATAGCAAATGTATTGAGGATGAACTACAATATTTTTTCGTGTTTTGAGGGGGTGGTTGAATGTATTGGGAGTGAACCTAAGGTTGTATTTCAGAAAGGAAAAGCCATTAAGGACCACCTTGAATGGCCAGGATTAAACAACAGGAGAACTGGGACGTATAAATGTAGAGGATGTTCCCAGTGTACCCATATCAAGGAAGGGAACCTATTTTCAGTTAATGGTAGAACACTTTGCCCGTCTTTTTATTGTAATTGCAACACTAAGGGTATTGTGTATATCGCTGTTTGCAAGGTCTGTACATGTTTCTATGTGGGCAAAACCTTGAGACATTTCAAGGAACGAATTTATGAGTACCAGTTAGATATTAGACATGGTAGGAACACCAATTCCTTGGCCAAACATATTGTGCAACATAATAAAAAACAAATATAGTCCTGTGCTGTACCAAAGTCCAACCAAGTAAAACGACCAAAGATACCAGAAAAAAATGGCTTTAGCTTTAGAGGGCCTAAGTGTGAATAAGGATTTGACAATTAAATCAGCTGACAAGGGAGGGGCGGTTGTTGTGCTTGATACTGTTTGGTACAATAATAAATTGAAAGACATGTTAACAGATGGAGGCACATATACTCCGATTAATCCACTGGGTGTTAAACAGGCTATAGATAGGGTACATCTTAGCCTGCGGAGGCTATTGTTTGAAATGAAAATAACTGAGGAGACTTTTAATTTTCTATGGATAGATAAACCTACCACTCCCATCTTTAAGGCATTGCCTAAGATTCACAAGAGTTTGGTTAGCCCACCTCTTAGACCAATAGTATCTGGGAGAGGGTGGGTTACCGAAAATATCTCAATATGGTTGGAACATACCCTTAGACCCTTTGTGAATGGCATTGATAGTGTATTGTCAGACACAGGCAATTTCCTTATGAAGTTGGGTGAAATAAATTGTTTAGAAAGAGTGACTAGATTATTGATGGTGACTTTAGATGTTAATAATTTATTCACTGTGATTAATAACACTTATGGTGTAACAATGATAGGAGAGATACTCAGGGATTTGGGGGTCACTATCGACAAAATTCAACTAGTAAAGGAATTGTTAACACTTGTCTTGGAGAACAATGTATTTGTGGGCATAGATAAAATATATAGACAGGCACAGGGGGTTGCCATGGGCACCCCCTGTGCGAACACCTATGCTAATCTTGTCCTCTCACACTGGGAGAATACCTTCATCTTTGGCCATGATATTTGGAAGGAATATATCAAAATGTATGTACGATTTGTAGATGACGTCTTTATCTTGTGGGATGGGGACGTCAGTACATTACATCAGTTTGTGGATTTTTTACATTCTACAACCACATTTTTTAGGTTTACTGTCAAAACTGCCTTTGACTCCATAGATTTTTTGGATGTCAGCGTAGAACAAGATGAGGAAGGTTTTAGATCTAGGTTGTACAGAAAGGACTGTTGGAAGAACACGATACTCTCCTTTGACAGCATGCATCCCCGCTACACTTATTCCAACATAGTACAGGGGCAAGCAACAAGAAAAACAAACCCGGACTGAGGCACAGAAACAGGATTTAATCCAAATAGAAATGGTTACACACGAATAACACAGTAGATTAAGCGCTTTTCGTCTGACTAGTAACAAACTTCTTCAGAACATAACTTAATAAGGCAAAGGATGCTTAATTTAAATCAAAAAGTGCGGGAACATACAATTTAAGATTTAAAGCTATATACAATAAAAATTTTACAAGTGAATACAGTTAAAATACTAAATATAACTAAAATTGAATTCAACAACTTAATAAAGTATGTTTCAAACATGTAAAAACAGTAATCTTTAAGTAAAAAATATATATTTTATCTCCTAAGACTGTTCAATTTTAAAATACATGCTATTGAACAGGATTCGTTTATGCCAGGATAGTTAATGGCATTCAATCTTATCTGCCACAAAAGCTCAAGTTCTTCCAGTTTAAATGAGGCCGGTCCACCTCTAACATCCTGGACATACTGGTCGATAACTAAAAATTTAAATCTATGGCCATCAAATAAGTTGATATGCTTGGCTAAAGCATTATCTAACTTTGTGTGAGTTATAGCGTACTGATGTTCGTAGATTCTGTCACGCAGCCGGCGCTCGGTCTTACCGACATAAAATGCGTGACAGTCAGTACATTTAGCTAAATAGACTACGAATCTAGTATTACAATTGTATTTTCCTTTTAACTTAAACCGATTACCATTAATGGTAAATTGGTTAGTACAATCTACGTGTCTGCACTGATTACAATTCTCACATTTAGACATCCCAGTACGCAAGGGTGTAGATTTTTTACCTCTTTCAATTATATTTTTAATGTTCCTACCCTTTCTAAATGTCACATGTGGTCTATTACCCAACAATTCCAGAATAGAAGAATTGTTCTTTAACAAGTCCCAGTTCTTTGACAAAATCTCTACAATAAATTTGGATTGGGCACTATATGCTGTAGTAAAAGATCGCTGAAAAAATCTTTCTTGTACTGCACTAAAAGCCTCCATAGATGGTCTATCTACGTAAGACGTAGAAGTATCAGAGGCTAAAAGTGTATTAGAACGTAAATGTAACAGGGGAGCAAGTAGTTTAGTTACTCTCTTGTTTTTACTTCATTTGTCAAATCATCGATTAGACATTCAGGATACCCTCGATGGAGGAACATATGTTTCAAAGTTCTAGTTTCATTGTAAAAATCCTCATCCAGGGTACATATACGAGATGCCCTCACGAGTTGGCCCTTTACAACAGATCTTTTCTGGTGGAATGGGTGGCAACTTGAATAATGTAAAAAAGAATTTGAGTATGTTGGTTTTCTGTACACTTGACCTGTGAAGCAACAAAGATCCGAATTTTTAACCAATAAGATGTCCAAATAAGCTATAGATTGGTCACTAAAAGAATGAGTAAAGTTCAAAAAGTCAGTGGTGGAATTAAAATTATTAACCATGGTATTTGCCAAATGTTCATCTCCTTTAAACAAAATAAAAATGTCGTCCAAAAAATGAGTATAATAGATAATGTCTTCAAAGAAAGAAGAAGAAAAAACAAAATCAGTTTCCCATTGGGCCATAACAAGGTTCGCCACACTGGCTCCACATGGCGAACCCATGGCCAAGCCAACCTTTTGTAAGTAAAATTTATCATTAAACATAAAATAATTATTAGTTAAAATTAAATCCAGTAATTCTACTACTAATGTAATAGTTGTAGTTAACGCTTCATGCTTTTTCATTATCTTATTATTATTAAGTTATGTTCTGAAGAAGTTTGTTACTAGTCAGACGAAAAGCGCTTAATCTACTGTGTTATTCGTGTGTAACCATTTCTATTTGGATTAAATCCTGTTTCTGTGCCTCAGTCCGGGTTTGTTTTTCTTGTTGCTTACTTAGTTGAAGTGCCGTTTCTGTGTACCAGTTGGTTTTATGGCGTCCGACACTCCCGTGCTACCTGGTGCAGATATATTTACAGGACAAGTGACTTTGGGTACTACTACTGATTTTGATTCCATTTCTACATCTGGGACTCATACAGATTGTGTCAGTACTGTTAAGTCAACGATGGAAGAAGACGGTAGCAACAGCTCCGGTAAAAACTGTTTTTCAACATTGCTCAATAAAATAGAGCAGATATCGAGGAGACTTGACCAATTGGATGCGGTTTACACTTCGTTGGTGAAGGTACCTGCAGGTCAAATGGGTAAGGAAAGCAGTGTGCGGGAAGTTATCAACGTATTGTCTAACACTAATCAGATGCAAGAGGAACAACATGCCGTACGCGTTACCGTTGTGGATGCATCTTCGCAAAAGCAACGAATGGAGAGTCAGCCTTCAACTTTAAATTCAGGTACTGGTAACAGTATCACACAGGGTCAACGAACAGTTAACCCAGACCGTCTTTTGGTTCCAACAGCTTTTCCAGATCGTACTTTGACTCCACCAGTTAACGTAATTGTACCGGCAGCCTCGTTAGAAGGTTTTCCTTCTGTTTTTCAGGATACACCAACTGGATTGAATATGACGTTGACAACACCAGTTGCTGCACAAAATTTAAGGTTAGTCCAGTCAACGGATGATAACAACTTTTCTCTAACAGCTTGGTTAAATAAGAGCTTTAGTTTTGGTGGCGAGCAAGGTTCACTTTCTGGCAGCCATCTAAATGACAGTATTGTCGAAACTGACATTGTATCCAACTTGAAACTGTTGGATAATTTGTTACTTAAGTATAAAAAAACACAATTGGAGGTTTCCTATTTAAGGGAATGTTTACAACTAAAAATAGTACCTAAAGGCCTTCGGAAGGTGCAATACCCTACTGGCCTAATAAAAGATTCAGACTTTCACGTAGAATTAATCAACATTTTTAACAAACATGGTCTTGAACTGATGGAAGTAATGATTAAACACTATTCTATCATGTCTGAAAAAATACTGACTTTGGTTCAAGACATTGACTCTAAGATTACTAGTGACTTACAGTTTGAGAGATACAAATTTGACTATAATAGGACATTTGTCAGTATAAATCAACATCTCTCAAAATTAAGCACTAACAAGGTAAAGAAACTAGAACGTGATAAACTAGCATATCAAAAGGGTCAGGCTTTTCCTGTACCTCCACCAGCACAAATATGGCAACTGGGTTATTCTTTAATGAATATGGCACCTAGTGACTTGAACTTTAGTCTTGACAAAACACAAGTTGATCAGGCTGTAACACAACCAATGGGCCAAATTAGGCATCAACCTGAGAATCCACCTTGTTCAAGTAACTTATTACAGCCTGACAATGAAACTTGTCAGGAAGGTCCACGGAGGAGTGAAAGACTAATGAATTCATCTAAGGTGAATTATAACTACAACACCAGATTTGTAAGTCAAGGTAGCCACAACCAACAAGACCGGGTTGGTAACTATAATTCTACACAGCAGGATTTTCGCAATTACAATTCTATGGGTGCAAGGCCCAAATACCAGAAAGCCCAGAGACCACAAAGGTGAGCTTAACTTCAACATGTGATAATTTTGTTCCATCAACGGCTGTAGTGACTAACGACTATGTGACTTTGCAAACAGATCTTGATGTTACTTTTTTTCTTGACTCACCATCTACACAGCACTTGTTGCAGGATTCTCTAATTGGTGAATGTACTTCAGACTTGAACTCAGTTTACAACTCAGACTGTACTGTGACAAATGTAACGGTTCCATCTAAAGAAGGCCCTGATGTTATACTCAACAGAGACAGTGACTTTAAGGTGTACAACTTTTCGGATAGTTCGCTATCAATAGACCTTGTGGACTTTCTTTCGAAAGGTTATACGTATGTTCCCTGGTATAACATGGACATTTCAAGAACTATTATAGATCTTAGGATGTACATTAGAAAGCTCAATTTAGGAGTATTCTTTATGGGGAACAACGCTTCCTTAGAAACAAGTCCATTTTCCATAGCTAGTACATTTAATCCACCCCTTCACCCACTTTTACTAATGTTTGAACAAGTTTGTGAATTGGATTTGAGAAACTTAGTCAACACAAGAAAAGCTATGAGAGGTCACTTTTCAAGTGTTGAAAGGGATTTTCTTGAGTACATACAAACTCAAGACATTAGGGTCTGTAAACCGGATAAAGGGGGTGGTCTTGTAGTCTTTGATAAAGCTGACTACATAGCACGTATGTCACTTCTTTTGGACAATGAAACATACTTACCTAGTTCTAGATCTGAAATTAACAAGGCATACAATCTTATCAAGTCTTGCTTATATGACTTATTCATCGAAGGACGCATTGACCAGGCTCTTTTGGATTTTTCTTGTACAATGTTCCCTAGGTTTCCAACATTGTTCGGAATACCAAAAATCCATAAAGACACTAGAAATCCCCCAATGCGCCCATTAATAGATGGGAGGGGTTCACCAACTTATGCTATCTCTAAAGTTGTAGACAACATTTTACAGAGATATGTGGCCCTCGAGTCTCACATTTGCAAAGACTCTTGGTCTTTTTTGTCCAAGATCAATGAATTGACCTTCAACAGTGAGTACAATTTTTTAACAATAGACGTTAAAGATCTTTATACGTGTATCCCTCACGACACGGCATTGGAATGGGTGGCCCAGATAATGAAAAAGCATGAAGCGTTAACTACAACTATTACATTAGTAGTAGAATTACTGGATTTAATTTTAACTAATAATTATTTTATGTTTAATGATAAATTTTACTTACAAAAGGTTGGCTTGGCCATGGGTTCGCCATGCGGAGCCAGTGTGGCGAACCTTGTTATGGCCCAATGGGAAACTGATTTTGTTTTTTCTTCTTCTTTCTTTGAAGACATTATCTATTATACTCGTTTTTTGGACGACATTTTTATTTTGTTTAAAGGAGATGAACATTTGGCAAATACCATGGTTAATAATTTTAATTCCACCACTGACATTTTGAACTTTACTCATTCTTTTAGTGACCAATCTATAGCTTATTTGGACATCTTATTGGTTAAAAATTCGGATCTTTGTTGCTTCACAGGTCAAGTGTACAGAAAACCAACATACTCAAATTCCTTTTTACATTATTCAAGTTGCCACCCATTCCACCAGAAAAGATCTGTTGTAAAGGGCCAACTCGTGAGGGCATCTCGTATATGTACCCTGGATGAGGATTTTTACAATGAAACTAGAACTTTGAAACATATGTTCCTCCATCGAGGGTATCCTGAATGTCTAATCGATGATTTGACAAATGAAGTAAAAAACAAGAGAGTAACTAAACTACTTGCTCCCCTGTTACATTTACGTTCTAATACACTTTTAGCCTCTGATACTTCTACGTCTTACGTAGATAGACCATCTATGGAGGCTTTTAGTGCAGTACAAGAAAGATTTTTTCAGCGATCTTTTACTACAGCATATAGTGCCCAATCCAAATTTATTGTAGAGATTTTGTCAAAGAACTGGGACTTGTTAAAGAACAATTCTTCTATTCTGGAATTGTTGGGTAATAGACCACATGTGACATTTAGAAAGGGTAGGAACATTAAAAATATAATTGAAAGAGGTAAAAAATCTACACCCTTGCGTACTGGGATGTCTAAATGTGAGAATTGTAATCAGTGCAGACACGTAGATTGTACTAACCAATTTACCATTAATGGTAATCGGTTTAAGTTAAAAGGAAAATACAATTGTAATACTAGATTCGTAGTCTATTTAGCTAAATGTACTGACTGTCACGCATTTTATGTCGGTAAGACCGAGCGCCGGCTGCGTGACAGAATCTACGAACATCAGTACGCTATAACTCACACAAAGTTAGATAATGCTTTAGCCAAGCATATCAACTTATTTGATGGCCATAGATTTAAATTTTTAGTTATCGACCAGTATGTCCAGGATGTTAGAGGTGGACCGGCCTCATTTAAACTGGAAGAACTTGAGCTTTTGTGGCAGATAAGATTGAATGCCATTAACTATCCTGGCATAAACGAATCCTGTTCAATAGCATGTATTTTAAAATTGAACAGTCTTAGGAGATAAAATATATATCCTTTACTTAAAGATTACTGTTTTACATGTTTGAAACATACTTTATTAAGTTGTTGAATTCAATTTTAGTTATATTTAGTATTTTAACTGTATTCACTTGTAAAATTTTTATTGTATATAGCTTTAAATCTTAAATTGTATGTTCCCGCACTTTTTGATTTAAATTAAGCATCCTTTGCCTTATTAAGTTATGTTCTGAAGAAGTTTGTTACTAGTCAGACAAAAAGCGCTTAATCTACTGTGTTATTCGTGTGTAACCATTTCTATTTGGATTAAATCCTGTTTCTGTGCCTCAGTCCGGGTTTGTTTTTCTTGTTGCTTACTTAGTTGAAGTGCCATTTCTGTGTAATAGTACAGGGGCAAGCAAGTAGGATCTCTAGAGTATGTTTGACTGATGATGAATACGAGAATGAATTGAGCAAACTTAAGGGCCATTTTCAACAGAAGGGCTATCGGGGAAGTATGGTGAATAGCATTATAGACAACAGTAGAAGCTTCAGAAGTAATAAATACAAACCTTAGTTGAGGCGCACCTTAGCTGAGGCTAAAACCACCGAAGATAGACCCATAGCTCAACAAGCCCCACAGTTTATGTTTACCTACAGTAGTAATATAGGTGACATTTGCAATATTGTTTGGAGTAATTGGAACATTTTAACTAGTGATGACAGTTTAAGGGGTATAATAGGGAGAACACCGACTTTTAGATACAGAAGAAATAAAAATCTGAAAGATTTGTTATGCAAAGAAAGGTTTAATACCAATGACACCATGGCCATTATGTCCTCAGGAACAGTTCCTTGTGGGAGATGCAAGGCTTGTTGTTACATTAATAAGTCCATTAGTTTTGTACATCCGGTAACACATAGGCAATTTTTATTGAAAGGGAGGGCAACATGTCGCACCATGGATTTAGTATATCTAGCTGAGTGCAGTCATTGCCCCAGTTTTTATGTGGGGAAGGCAAATCAAATGCTAAAAGCTAGGGTTTTGCAGCATATATCTTGCATCAGGAATGGTGATATACACAATGCCTTGAGCAGGCATGTGATTGACAACCCCACACATAGCTTCACATTTAGAGTCATAGTGAATGTTAGGTTAAACAACAGAGGGGGAGATGTAAAGCATATGACAGAGCTGGCAGAGTCAAGGTGGATCATAGAGTTAATAGCCAATCGGACACCTGGATTGAATGATGTTGTACCTATTAAGCCCACCCTTCAGAATAGGCGGGTTTTTTACTGACTGCCATTGGTCATGAGTTGTTTTAAATTAAGTACTGTTTTAATGAGAGCTTTATCTGATGAAGGGAAATATCCCGAAAGCGCTCATCCCATGATTTTTATGCAATAAAAGTTTTAAGGTATAGCAGTGTCCTGCCGGTTTTTTCTGGCATATTGTGAAACATGCTAGACATGAATTTTCTTTCTTTGGTATTGACAAAGTGGACTTGAATCCAAGAGGAGGTCCTTGGAATAATATATTGGAAGCCAAAGAACTCAAATGGCTACTCAAGATGGAGGCTTTATATCCACCTGGGTTGAATGACCACCTAAGTTTCACTAGTTTGTTAAAGCTTAGATCTTATGAATTATAGTATTTGACACTAGTTTTTTTTTTATAGTTTTCTCATTTATTGGACCATACAATATGTTGACAGCTCTCCATTTTTAAAAAAAATTCTAAATCTCGAATCTAGAATATTAAAACCATCTTAAAAACTTTTAGATTATATAGTTCTATTTTTTTAATCTTATGTGTATTGTAATAGTACAAACAATTTATTTATAGAACTATTTGATTAACATGTTACTTTATTACATTTTTGGGTTTCCGGTTTGAATGTACCTTTAAGGTTGAGTTTTTAATTTGATTGTTAATTTATTATAGTGTAGTGTGATTTAACTGGAACTATATTTAAATGATTTTATTTAGATCTGTGTTTAGATTCTGATGAAGTCCTGTGTTACAGTCAGATGAAAGCACTTAATCTTTTTTATTTTGTATAATAAAAGTTGTTACTTCAACGGTGCAAGTTCTGAAGGTCTACTGGATTGGTTTTGTGTTGCTAAATAAAGTCATAGTGGAGAACTGTAAAAAGGGGAAGAATCTAAGTATGGCATGGATAAGCTACAAAAAAGCATTTGACAGTATCCCACATTCATGGATAAAAGAGTGGTTAAAAATGTATAAGACACACCCGGCACTGATAGAGTACATCACATCAACCATGAAATAGTGGCAAACCACTTTGCAGTTAAGCTATGATAGCTTTAGACAAATTATTATTCCAGAGATAAAAGTTCAAAGGGGGATATTCCAGATGACTCTCTGTCACCGCTGCTCTTTTGTCTTGCCCTTAACCCATTAAGCTGTCTACTTAACAGATTAGGTCATGGCTACAATTTGGCTCCCATAAAGCAACAAAGTGTAAAGACTTATCTTCTCATTGTAGATGATTTAAAACTATATAGCTCATCAGATGAGGAACTGAAAGCACAACTATAAGCTGCCGAAACTTTTTCAGATGATATAAGAATGCCATCTGGCCTTGATAAATGTGCAAAAGCAACCTTTAAAGTAGGAAAGCTGCAGCACCAAGAACATATCAGTTTTGAACAAGAATGTAATAAAAAAGAACTTGAGCAAGAGGCAATGTATAAATATTTGGGAATTGATGAAGGATCAACAATAAAACATGAACAAATGCGAATAAAACTCAGTAAGGAATATTTTAGAAGACTTAAATTAATTCCGAAAACAGAATTGACATCTAGGAACAAAGTTCAAACTATAAACCAATTTGCTCTTCCTATCCTAACAGTTTTCAAGTGACTGACTTGCCCCAAAATGCATTGGGTAGATTAGACAGGAAAACAAGAAGGATGCTTCATGATCATCAAATGATTTATAAAAATCAGTGCTTACCAAAATTATATATTCCCCATTCTGAAGGAGGGATGTGCCACCTTGAAATTGATTACATGTATAGCTCTACAATCATGGGACTGCATACATATCTGATGACTTCACAAGACCCAAACGTAGTGAAAGTTTTGAAGTATGAGGAGAATAAATCTAAGATGGCTTCCCTGCTTAATCTAACAGAACCATATTGACATCAAGCAGGAATGGAAATCAAACAAGAAGTAGATAAAAATCAGGCAGCAACTAAATGTGCCAAAAAAACAAAAGACAAAATATAAGGTGAAGGATCCAATGAGAAGGCAAGAAATGTGGAAAATGCATAAATCTAGTTGAAAGTATAGAAAACTCCTGGAACAACCTCATGTTGATCAGGATCAAATGCAAGTATGGTTAAGAAGGGGCAAATTCATACCAAATGAGGAAAGGTTAATATTGGTGGTCCAAGATAGTGGACTACATAAACATTAGTTTACAAAGTCCATTGAACATGTGGAGAAACAGACAAATGTAGGTTTTGTAAAATAGAAATGGTAACAGTTGCACACCGTGTTGCCGGTTGTGACATACTAATGGCAGAAGGACTATATACTGAAAGGCATAATAATGTGGCAAGACTGTTGCACTGGGGATTCTGCAAACATTATAATATTGAAGTAGCTGAAAAACACTGGAAACATGAGCTACAAAACATCACAGAAAATGCTGGTCTATATCACACGGGAACACCCATTACCAACAGTTCAAAAGATACATGTGAGAAAACCAGATATAGTGATCCATGAAAGAAGACAAAAGCAGCATTGATCATTGAAATTGCTACACCCAGTGACTACAGTGCCTTGCAGAGAGACACAAAGTCATAAAATATCAGGATTTGCAGGCAGAAATTAGAGCAATGTGGAAGAAAGATACCTAGACAATTCCAGTACTAGTAGGAACAACGGGTCTTATGATTACATGTAACTCCATGCAAACTGCAGAAGGAGTCATACAGGACACATTGCGGGTGCTGCAAAGAGCACTTCTGGCTAACATCAAAGACTGAAACAATGCTAATTTCATTAACTTTAATCATACTTTGACTTATGAATGGGATCCATTCCTGTCATGGCATTAGAAACCCAAAAGACTTGAAGAAATTAAAAAAGTATTGATTACATTACAGTGACCATGAAACAGTGGCAAACCACTTTGCAGTAAAGCTATGATAAAGGACACATTATTATTCCAGAGATAAAAATTCAAAGGTGGATATTTCAGGGGACTCTGTCACCACTGCTCTTTTGTTTTGGCATTAACCCATTAAGCTGTCTACTTAACAGATTAGGTTATGACTACAATTTGGAGCCCAGAAAACAACAAAGTGTAAAGACTTCCCATCATCTTTATGTGGATGAATTAAAATTGGATAGTTCATCAGATGAATAACTGAAAGAATAACTGCAGTGGTCAAAACTTTTACAAATGATATAAGAATGTCATTTGGTCTTGATAAATGTGCAAAAGCAAGCTTTAAAGCAGGAAAACTGCAGCACCTAGAAAACATCAGCCTGTGACAGGAATGTGATGTAAAGAACTTGAGCAACAGGAAGTGCAGAAATATTTGGGAACTGATGAAGGATCGACAATAAAACATGAACAAATGTGAATAAAACTTAGTGAGGAGTATTTTAGAAGACTAAAATTAATATTGAAAATAGCACTGACATCTAGTAACAGAGTCCAAGCTATAAACCAATTTGATTTGATAGACTGGCCCCAACAAAAGATGTTGGATCACTTGGACAGGAAAACTAGAAGGATGCTTCATGCTTATGAAATGATTTATAAAAATCAGTAAATGGCAAGACAATATATTTCCCATTTTGAAGGAGTTATGGGCCTTCTTGAAACTGATTACATGTATAGATCTCAATCATAGGACTGCATACATATCCGCTGACCTCACAAGACTCAAACATAGTGAAAGTTTTCAAACATGAGGAGAATAAGTCTAAGATGGCTTCCCAGCTTAGTTTAGCAGAAGCATGTCAATATCAAGTAGGAATGGAAATCAAACCAGAAGATAAAAATCAGGCAGCAACTGAATGTGCCAAAAAACAAAAGAAAGAATATAAGGTGAAGAACCAAATGAGAAGCAAGTAATGTGGAAAATGTATAAATATATTTGCAAGTATAGAAAACTTTTGAAGCAACCTCATGTTGATCAGGATCAATCACAGGAATGGTTAAGGAGAGGTGAATTTAAACCCAAAGACAAAGGTTTAGTACTGGCTGGCCAAGATGGTGGACTATGTACATGATGGTTTACACTGAACATATAGAAGAAACAGACAAATGTGGGTTCTGTAAAACAGAATTGGAAACAGTCACACATCTTACTGCTGCTTGTGACATACTAATGGCAGAAGGACTGCATAATGAAAGGCATAATAAAGAGGCAAGACTGCTGCACTGGGGATTGTGCAAACATTATAATATTTAAGTAGCTGAAAAACACTGGAAACATGAACCACAAAGTATTATAGAAAATAATGAAGTTTATATCACATAGAATTATCCATTACCAACAGTTTAAAAATAGATGTGAGAAAAACACATATAGTAGTCCATGAAAAGGAGACAACAGTAGCATTGATCATTGAAATTGCTACACCCAGTGACTACAGTGTCTTACATACAGAAAGACAGAAGGTCATAAAATACCAGGATTTGCAGGCAGAAATGAAGGCAATGTGGAAGAAGGATACCCAGACAGTTCCATTAGTAGTAGGAGCAACGGGGTCTTATTAAAAATAATTTACAGTCGTAGTTAGATATGTTATCTATACATGTAACTCCATATGAATTGCAGAAGGAGTCAGTATTGGGCACATTGTGTGTGCTGCAGAGCTGCAGAGAGCACGTCTGGCTAACATCAAAGATTGAAACAATACATACTGATTTCATGAACTTTAATCATACTTTGACTTAGGAATGAGATTCATTCCCATCATGGTATTAGAAAACCAAAAGTCTTGGAGAAATTAAAAAAGGATAGATTGGCTAAGCCACTGAGTAGTTTTGAGCTTTGACTGGTAGTTAATTCAGGTAAGTTATTTTCTGACTAACATGGATTTCTAAGACTCCAGTAATATACTTTTTGCACTGATAATCATTGCCTTGCTATCTGAGTTTTGGAGAGGGGAAATTATTTTTTTCTTAATGTATTGCAGGAGTGAGGTTTATACATTTTATTTTTTAGTTCTGGTTGCTCCAGAGATGTTGTTAAAAGCATGAACAATGTTCTTGGCTCTGGTGGTCCTGGCTTTGCAAAGGTAACAGTTATTCTGCATTACTGAAGAGAAAGCTATTTAGATTCTGACGTTTCTTGTCAGACTTGCTGTGTCCAATCCATGCGAAGATCTGTTACTATCTCTTCTTGCTTTTCACTGTATTGTGTGTCTGCTGATGTTTGGTGGTGAAATAGAGTCTTATTTACATTGAGGGGGAGGTTTAGAGGATGATAGGAATCTTGCAACTAATAAGTTTTATTTGTCTACACAGAAAATATTCATTTAATGGTGTTAGTGTGTAAAGCATCCTGTTAACCTACTGTAGATCTTTATTGTTCTGCTCTGTCTTGATGCCTACCATGGGGATCAACCGTGACCATCTTTTCCAAAGTGAAATTGTTTTGCTGGAGTAGTGCCGGATTTGAAATCTTCTTGGAAAGTTATGTACTATCCTGGTATATTAATTTTGTCTTTGAAAGGTTAAGTCTAGCTTCCTTTGAGCCTGTTATTTACATTAATGTTTTGGTTCTGAATATGATGTTTTTGTTTGAGCTTCCTTGATCAGGTGAATAGGAAAGCTGCAGGACTTGATGTGTTCTTCTCTTTACATATCATTCACATAGACAACATAGTTTTGCATACTGAACCTTCCTTTATTTTTGTACATATGTTGTGCACTACTTTAAATTAGAAGATTCAATTGTCATTATTTATGTTAACCCAGAGAATGAGAGTGAGAGGTGCCCCATCATATGGACCTTAGGTGACAATGAAGAGTCTACATCTGTAAGACAAATGGTATTTGAAGATCTGATTAGCCATGGGTTACATTCATATCCAACAGATGGTGTTTTCCTTTTTGTAAGCAGACAAATCTGAACTGGTTAACAGCATCATTTTTACTATCCTGTAACTGGAAAGTCCCAGAAAATAGCCATTTTGGATGCATTCCACTAGGAAAATGGCTGAACAGCAGATATTTCTCAGAGGTGCTTCTGCAGTAGCACCTGTGAAGCAGTTACTTGGTCATTTGTTCACATTAATATATTATGGCTTGGGATAATTTTGTTATAGTAGGTCTTCAAGGTTTGTTGCATAGAGCTTACCCCAAGGAGTAGCCAGTCAACAGACCTCAAAACGAGCATGAAAAAAACAAAGGCAGAGGTGTATCCATCTTCATTGAAGACAAATACACCTCAAGACTGGTCAAAAAGTACAGCTCCCTAGAACTACTCCCAGTCCAGCTAACTGTAGGCAAAACCCTCTTCCATATCATTGTTAGCACTCCCACCATGAACCACAAGAGCCACACTACCTACCTGGACCTACATGAGTCATTCACTCTAAAGCCATATACCTTGGTCATGGGTGACTTCAACTATCCTTTCATTGATTCATATATGATCACAAACATGCTTGCCCTAAGGTTCCTGGACTTTGTTAATACAAATGCTCTGGAACAGATAGTCTGCACCCCCACAAGGGGCTCAAATGTCCTAGACTTAGTACTCACAACACAGGGGGTTTCTGCACTACCTCCTGTGTGTTGCCCCCCCACCGGTAAGGTTTGATCATAAATCAGTCTCATTCAAAATAATGATCATACCTAACCCCCCTCAAAAACAAAAAGGATAAAACATTTCTCCAAAGCAGACTTATAGCCTCCTCAGCAATGGTATAAATAGTTTCAAACCCCCTGCAACCAGTGCAAACAATGACTCCCATACAGAGATGTACACAAATGCCCTGTATAAACATCTATACAAATGTATACACTTGGCTATACATGAAAGGTTCAAAACAAGGTCCTCAGAAAAAACACAAGCCACCCTGGTGGACAACAAGCATAAACAGGGTATACAACAAAAGAAAGAAACTAATGTCTAAAAACAAGAGGGAACTAACTCAGCAGTGGAAGGACACCCTCCACAGCTTGAACAAGCAAACCAGACATCTCGTAAAGTTCTCTAAAGCCAATTACAAACCTAAACTAGCATCCCGAGCGAAGGATAATCACAACGCATTCTTTAGCTTTATCAGAAATCTAAAAGGGAAGGCCCAGCTTTGTGCCAAACTAGTAGTGGATGGTACCACACATACTGACCTGAGGAGGTCACCAACGTGCTAACAGACATATTTGGCACAAACTTCACCCCGCTGTCCCCACCAGACATACCCCAAAGCATTCCTGTCTCCAGTCCTCTAACTAATATCTCCAAAAAGCAGGTCATAACCACACTCTCCATGACCAAAAATACAGCTTCTGTGGGACTGGATAACATCCAAGGCTGCCTACTAAATGGTCTAAAACAGGACCTAGCAGAATCACTTGGCACTCACTTCAACCATTGTCTAAGTACTGGCTTGGTCCCAGCAGAGTGAAAAGCAGCAATAGTAATTCCTTTGCACAAAGTAGGTCCATCAACCTACCCTGGGAATTATAGACCCATAAACCTAACCATCCTTATCTGCAAAGCCATGGAGAGAATCATCATGGACCTTATCAACAAACACATAGGTGACCTTCAAACTCTGGATTCAACCCAATTTGGCTCCGTTAAGGGTAGAGCATGCTTATTAAACCTGGTAGACTTCTTTAAGAATGTCACCAAAGCCCTGGATGAAGACAAAATAGCCTATCTTGACTTAGCCGAGGCTTTTGACACAACCCCCCACTCAGGAATCATTGAAAAACTCACTCAGCTGAGAATTAACCCATATGTCACTAAATGGGTAGCCAACTAGCTCACCAACAGAAGGCATACAGTCAAAGTTGTGGATTCCACCTCTGCCTGAAGAACAGTTACCAGTGGTCTACCACAAGGATCTGTGCTAGGCCCCCTACTGTTTGGAATCTATTTCTTAAAAGTCCAGGCAATAATAGATGGCCTATGGCATACCAATTCGCCGATGACTTGCAAACTGGGTTTCCCAATGGCTTGAATTCCCTCAATTACTGCTACTTTCTCAGTTTCAGGTTATTCACTCGATTCTATACAGACTTTCATCCTCTCCAACTCTCACTACTTTGTTTTTCTACCTACACCCCTTCTAGAACCCTCTGCACCTCTAAACAACAACTTCTGAATGTAGATCATCCAAAGAAGAACATAGGCAAACTACAATACATCTGCTCAATAGCCCCCACTTGGAACAAACTTCCTCTACACATACGCTCCATTATACATCCTGCACACTTTAAAAAGGAACTCAAATGTTATCTCCTCAATATCAAATCATGTCCCTGCTTAGAACCTATCTAATTTCCCCTTTATCCAATGGTGCTTCTTCTCTCTGAACTCCTGAAAGCATATATACCTTCCTAGGAAGCCTAGGCAAGAAATCTGATCACTTGTATATAACTTGTTTGATCACTTGTATATAACTTGTTTGTACATATATAAAAAAATACAAATAGTTCATATACTTATTTCTTTGAGACTATTCTCTTAGGGTAATTTAAATACGTTTGATTCAAATTTGTACGAATATGCTTTGGAGTGAAACTTGGTTAAGTTACTTTCTATTTTTGTTACCTATTTAATCCTTAATCATTTTGTAACTGGAGCTTTTCTCCTCGGGTCTCCACTGAAAACGGGCCACTGGCCCAGCTGGACCAGCCCGGTTAACAAATGTCAATAAATAAATAAATGAATGAATGTTGACATACAACAAAAAAGGGCTTACAAAGACAAATTATTGGTGGCAAAGCCACGGACTTAAACTAAATGCAAAAAATGCATTTTCATCCCTTTCAGCAAAGGTGAAGTCCCTTTAAATTACAATATCAACAATACCCCCCTTAAGTCAAACCCTGTAGTGAGAAATTTGGGAACACAGGCTTGATAGCAACCTTAACTTCAATTTCTATGTCTCCACAGTGGTAAGGAAGGCCTTCTATTTTGCACATCTCATAAGAAAGTGCATTGCATCCAGAGCTAAGGATGTTATAACTCCCTTGTACTCATCCCTCATCAGACCACTAATAAGAGTACAACACTCCCTTTGTATGTGCCTCACCAGGCACCTGCAGCTTCTGGAGAGACCTCAGAGGTATCTCATCAACAAAATTCAGGGTATTCAACACATGACCTACACAGACAGACTGAAGGCCCTGTCACTGTACTCTGTGTCTTATAGGCTGCTGAGAGGTGACTTGTGCCTGGCCTACAGAGCAGTCTCAGACCCTGCCCTAATGGAAATGTTGCACATCCAAAAGTCAAATGGGACAAAATTCACTTGCTCAAGTGATCTTAACCTAGCCTGTAGCATTAACAGGATATGCTGGAGACAGATATGTCTCCCAGAGATTGCCAGTCCTCTGGAACAAACTCTCAATTCACATAAAACATAGCTTCCCAATGACCCAATTTAAGAGTAACTTAGTCAACTGGATGGAAGACCATACATTTACCCCAGGGGTGTCACATATGTCCCTCTTGGATAAGGGCAGTCTGTGCTGATCATAGACTCGCACTGCAAATGTAGACCATACAACTTGGTAATAACGGAACAAGGGTATGACATGGCTAGGCGTATAAAGTTCCTACGGCCAACAGCCTAGTAACTTCCTATGAACCTATGAACGTATATACTGCTGTATCCATTTGAAAGGATTTTCCAGGGAAAGGAATGGAAGACAGACTACAGGTGTGTGAGTTATCACCATAACAGCATATATTTGACTTATTTCCTCTGTTTCCAGTAGTTTCCATGCTGTCCCCAGTCCATAGGTTCATAGGTTCATACTAGTCTATCTGCCATAGGGCATTTACAAGCCTAGCCAGAGTGTGTTTGGCTTTCACCGCCCATTTTAAATCAATTTTGCTATGCCCTTTTTCAAGGTTAGTATACTGTGCCTCTGTCTAACAGTGACAAAGAAGTGATACCCAGAGTAAATCTACGATCTCCCATCCACTCATCAATATTCCTCTTGAAGAGAGTCAATGAGGGACTCTGCCTAACCCTGACTGGGATTTTATTCCAGAGTGAAGGGAGCCTCTGGGTTATGAATCTGTCCCTCCAGCATGTCCTATTTATTTCAGTGCTGAGGTTCAAGTCTCTCGAGCGCGTAGCTCGATGGGATTTGGATTTTCTGAGGTGCAGCATGTCCATTAATTCCGGGTTGGACATGGCTTTATACATCAGGCACAGATCGCCTCTGAGCAGGCGGTATGCCACTGAGTAGAGCTGGAGTTTCTTTAACCAGGCAGCATATGGCATCTGTTTGAGCCCTTTGATCCTCTTGGTGAGGTACTTTTGGGGTCTTTCCAGTTGCTGCAGGTGTCTGGTAAGGTACATCCCAAAAGGGGTATTGTACTCAATTATGGGCCTGATGAGGGATGAGTAAAGAGGCACGATGACCTCCCCTGATCTAGATGTGAATCCCTTAATGATTAGGTGGGCTATATAAAATGTTTTTCTAACCACTTTGGCCATGTGGATGTCGAATGAGAGATTGCTATCAACTTGGGTCCCTAGGTCTCTAATTACTTCTTCCGTACTTAATGGATTACCATCTATGTCATAATTTGTGGGCACTTTGTTTTTACCGAAGGGGATGAAAATACACTTTTTGGCGTTTAGCTTGAGGCCATGGCTCTGGCACCAGTTGTCTGTTTCTATGAGGCCTTTTTGTAGGATGCTTGTGTCAGCTGGAGAGTTGATTATGGCTCCCAGTTTGCAGTCATCTGCAAACTTGGTCAGCCACAGTCCTTCCGTGTTGGCCTGTACCTCCGAGAAATATATACCGAACAAGAGCGGTCCCAGGACTGAGCCTTGTGGGATGCCACTTGTAACTGGTTTGGAATCTGACATGGCTCCAGCAATTCTAACCATGTGGGTTCTGTCCTTGAGCCAGTTTGCAACCCATTTAGTGACATGGGGTTTATATTTAAACTGGTGAGCTTATCTATAATGCCCGAGTGGGGTATTGTATCGAAGGCTTTTGCGAGGTCCAGGTAGGCTGTGTGGACCACTTTCCCCTCATCAATGGCCTTGGTGACTGTTTCAAAGAAATTGACCAGGTTTAAGAGGTAGGATCTGCCCTTAACAAAGGCGAACTGGGTACGATCCAGTGTCTGTAGGTCCCCAATATCTTTATTTATGAGGTCCATGATGATCCTTTCCATAGCTTTGCAGACCAAGCTAGTCAGGCTTATGGGGCGATAGTTTCCAGGATCCGTTCAGGCACCACCTTTGTGGAGAGGGACCACTGTTGCTGTACGCCACTCTTTGGGTACATATCCTGTAGTAAGGCTGAGATTGAACAGTAGTTTTATGTTTGGGTTTAGTTCTTCTTGGAGTTCATGTAGGACGCAGCCCGGGACACTGTCTGGTCCCACTGATGCTGTGTTTTTTGCTTTGGAGAGGGCGGCTCTTAACTGAGCATCTGAGATGTAAGGGGGGCAGCACTCTGCTGGGATAGATATTTGCCCTTTTGGTGGGGAAGGGGGGGAGAAGTTTGCGCTGAACCTGTCAGCTAGGATGTTGGCAATGTCTGTGGGTTCGGTGTATTTTTTGTCATTTTGGACTAATTCTGAGCATATCTGGGAATTCCCACCCAGGTTCGTAACATAACTAAAGAAAGCCTTGTGATTATCCTTAGTGTCCTGTGCAATTTTTCTCTCGAAGCTGGCCTTAGACGATTTTATGAGTGCCCGTAGTTTTTTGCTAATACTGATCAGAGATGCCTTCCCTTTTTGGGATTTTGCTCTATCATGTAGTAGCTTCCTCCTTCTATTGTATAGTTTGTTTATGGCTGGGGTCCACCAGGCAGGACGCCTGCCTTTGGAGGATTGGGTCTTGGTTTTGTTTGGGATTGCATGATCCATGCATTCCTGAAGGTGTTCATAGAATGCGTTTATAAAGGATTCTGCGGTCTGGGCCATATTTTCCACAGGCCAGGGGGCTTTGAAGGATTCCACCTCAGTTTTGAGGAGTGTGAAATTTGCTTTAGAGAAGTTTTTCACTGTGGTTTTCTGGGCAGGGGCTGGGGTCGGGATGTGAATATCTAGTGAGATTAGTTTATGGTCTGATCTTACCAGTGAGGGATACAATTCTGGTCTGGAGCATAGAGTCCCCATGTTGGTGATGATCAGGTCCAGTATGTTTTCCCCTCTTGTGGGAGTGGTAACAAGTTGTTCCACAGCATTTGAGTTTATAAATTCTAGGAACCTTTGGGCTAGGGTGTTGGAGCTAGAGTAATGCTCCCAGTCTATGTTTGGGTAGTTGAAGTCGCCCAATATAATGGTGTTTGGAGAGACCTTCATATTTTCCAGTGTTCTCAGGAAGGCTGAGTGGGGTTCCTGGGTTTGGGAGGGTGATCTGTAGCAGGCTATAAACTGGATGACAGTTTTATCCACTGTCAGTTGTACATGGATAGTCTCTGATGATTCGTGCTGTGCCAACAACCTGGAGGTGTGGGTATCTTTGACGAATATTGATACCCCCCCCCCCTTTGTAGTTTGGTCCAAGCATTGGGGCTGAAAAACATGATATGAGGTATAACCTGTTAGTGCTGGTAACTTTTTGTGCATTTTCTTGTGTTTTTCTTTGTGTATCTTACTGGTGATGCACATAAGAAGCTTGATGTGTGATGTTGAGATAATCCCATGCTGCCTTTTCAGTAGATGAGAACCAAAGTGCCTGTGGAGATGCAGGGCCAGATAATGCAGAAGGAAGCTTCCAGTGTCTGGTAAACTGTCAAAAATTCAGGGAAAGAATTGTGAGACAGTCAACTTCTGAATTCATTATAGCCCATGGATAATGACACAGAATATCTGAACTGGTATGCTAAGGATAGTGTGGGGACTATTATTTGTGGGTCTTGGCTTTATACACTGTGGATGGTCCTTTACTGCAAGCTGATGACATACAGGTTCTTTAATTATGTGATCCCATCATCTGTTAGGCTTGCAAGCAGGAAACATAGTCCATGCATTGCTTCTAGATTGCTAGCTTGTTAGCTTAAACACAGTATTGAGGAATATATTCTGGTGAGACAGGTATGGTACCAAATTTATATTGCTGTTGAAAATACATCACACAAATGTATATGTTACATTCATGAGAGAAGATGACTGTGCTTTCAGTGTACATATGTCATAGTTTGGAAAAAACATATGTTTCAAGTGCATTATGAACACATGCAGCCCATAATGGAGCAGCATACATACATACTACAAATTGAAAGGGTTTCTACATTTTCTGCTAGTGTACCAGTAATACACTCTGGATGTGCACGTACATGACTGCAGTCATTCTGTGTCTCTTCAATTGCTGCATTTGTAGTTGTGTTGTTGAGCAACCTTCTGTCTACTTGCTGCCTGCCTCATACTGTGAATCACAGCAATTAGTTTGTAATTCAGGAAAAGCTATTAACTGCTTATGAGTACATTGTATGCTGTAGTTTCCTCCAGGTAAGTCATAATTGTCTTGCATGCATTATTTGTCTTATTTCCTTGTTAAAAAAAAAAAGTTTTAGTGGTAGAGAGCAAGAAATGCTTAACTATATATAACAAGAACTTTGCCTTTTTTCACTAAGTGGAATATATCAAAAAGCCACTAGATGGAGCCACAGCACCAGTGAAACATGAACTGCACTCCTTAAAAGAATTCTAACTCTCCAGAGCAAGATTTCAAAGCTTGTGAATTGTCTGAATGCTAATGCTAGACCATTCTTAGTATACAGGAAGAATGATGCCTTAGCAAGTAAATCACTGCTTTCAGAAATAATACCCCAGTTTTGTAATGAATATGTATTTGTATGTATTATAGTGACCGCATGTCATGTTTTAGCACAGTAGTTTTCTCTCATTATCTTCACTTATTTTACTGGTAACTAGTGTATGACTTAAATCCAATTGCTCTTCAATATCATCTCCTTTAACCTCTGTTTTTTTCACATTTCCATTTATAATCTAAGTGTTGTTTACTCCAAGATGTTTTAATCATTGTCATTTATAAGTTTATAGGTTCTTAAGTTTATGGCCAAGGAGACAGTTAAGAAGAGCAGCCCCAGCACCCAGTAGAGGTGGGAGACTAACAATCTCCCCCACTAAGAAGAGATTCCCCATACATCCCTGGTGCAAATCTGTGATCACTGATTACCCATCCAGTAATCCAGAGTGGTTTTAAATGTTACTAGAGAACTATTCTGAAAGGTAATGTCAGCCTACTCCCAAAGTCGGGTGTACAATGGGTTAGGTTCCTGTCACACCACCTGGAACTTCAGGTTTAAGTCTTTAAAGCAAGTGTTTGCTGCATCACTGGTTCTGTCTAGGTGAACATGTTCAAGGTGTGCAGGGCTGTTCATAGCATAGAAGGCTAAGCATAGATCTCCCCTCAGGAATCTATAAGACAATGAGTATTAGGAAGAGGCTTTGTGTCTATCAGAGTTGCTGTGGGTACTAAGACCTGAGATCTTTTTGATGAGGAAACACTGAGGTAATTTAAGATGGATTAGGTGCCTAACGATCTAGATGCCAAAGGGGACACTGTATTTTAAGATGGGCTTAATAATGTGGAGATAAAGTGGGACTATACCTTGTTTAGACCTGGAGGAATTACCTCCAGCTCTTTCTTTTCCCTTTTTTTTTTTGTACTCACACTTGCTATTTCATTCCTCATACTACAGAACTAATGCTCCTGCGTTTTGTCTAGCTGGAGTTTCTCTTGATAACAACTCAGTTAAATGGACTAGAATGTAATAACATATAAAAACATTACAGCTTTCAGTTTTTCACAATAAAGTCTTGGAGTATGACAGGCTTTTCTGATAAATTAAGGCAAATAGTTTCTCCCAGTCAGACTCCATCAATCTGTTTTGAGAAACTGTATTGAGATTAACCCAACAGTCTTTCAGCAAAACCTGATGTTTCACAGACCCGTAATGTTTAAAAAGGTTTGATAAAAGACATTTAATAACTGCACTACATACATTTCATAGACATTTTCAGATTCACTAGTATTTTTTCTTGTTTTTTGCAGTAATTTGGGAAAGAACTATATAGATATAAGCACAATTTCTTGTCTGTTGCCAGCATGTATCAGTTATTTGTTTCATTTTCTTATCCATCTGTTTTTTAGTAGGGCAATGGCCCTTTTACAGTGATGATCTATGGAGAAGAACTCCATAACTCTACATAATATAACTCAAAAGTCGAATGATGAACAGTAACAATACACTTTTAGGAAAAACATCCGTCACACTATAAATACACATAAAAACTTGTAACAAAGTAATAAACTTGAAAACCAAGTTCAAGAACACAACTGGAACAATAGGACAATCCACTTGTAGTTTCATAGGGATTTGGGAGAGTATAGTAAAAGGTGTGGTTATTGCATTCCTCCAATGAATGTGATGAATCAAGGAAGAGCTTCACCAATCCATAATAACCAGGAAGAAGATGTACAGGAAGTTATAAATAATGGTGAGTCCAGTTCCACCCCTTTAGAAGTCGGTGGTGTTCCAAGGTCCGAGAAAATCAATGCAAAACATAAACAGCAGCAGGGGCAGAAATTATGCAACGAGGACAACTATGTACAATAGGGACCCTGACCAAAGCGTAATTTGGGGAAGAACAACAGGTCACAATGGAAATAACTGATTTGGATGTTTTGAATGTAGGCCAAAAGACTGTGAGTAATACATCTGGGGACTTTGTTTTATATAACTACACGAACAAAGAATTTTTCACTTGTCATGCTGATGCTTTAGCTAATGGTTTAAGTTTCATTCCGACTAAGGGAGTGAGCCTAGCTAAAACCTTGATTGAATTAAGCTTATATACCCATAAATTAAATTCATCTGTGTGGTTTAACAACAATAATAATGTTGTTATTAATAACAATGATGCAGAGTGTGAAAATGCTGTTGTTTTAAAAAAAGCTAGTATTTATAATCCCCCACTAAATAATATCATCAGTATTTTTGAAAGGATATGTGAAGGGGATATTAGAAGCCTGCTGCAAAAACTCGCTAAGTACAAGGATTTTAATTTAAGTCAACATGAACATATAATATTAAGACAGTTGTGTGAAGACCATAGAATTAGGGTCATGAAGCCAGATAAAGGGAGGAGGCTTGTTATAATGGACAGTTATGACTACAGTAATACAATGAATACATTATTATTAGGAAATGAATATGAAAAATCGTCCCATAATAAAATGAATATAGCCTTTGTTAGAATTGATATAACATTATTTGACTTGCTATTGGAAAGTAGTATTACACAGCAAGAGTTTGAATTTATGGAGAATACTGAACTTGTTACTGCAGATATTTTCATAATACCAAAAATACATAAGTCTATAGTGGATCTAGCTTTTAGACCAATAGTGCATTCCAACAGGTCTAAAACTCATTATATAAGTAAATTTACTGATGTGTCATTAAAAGGGTCTGTACAAAAGGTTCTTCAAATATGTCAAGACTTGTGGCAGTTTTTGACCAGGAGTAATGAATTAAAACTTGTAGGAAATTCCTTTTTGGTTACCTTGGATGTTAATAATCTTTATTCGGTGATACCTCATCAATTAGGTTTAGAATGGTTTGAATGTATGTTGTTCCAGATTGGTGATTTAAGTTTTAAAAGGATTAATACAGTTATCAGTTTAATGGAAATAGTATTAAAAACAATTTTTTGGCCTTTGAAGGTCAGTTATATAAGCAAAAGGCAGGGGTAGCAATGGGAGCAGCATGCACCCCTGCCTTTGCAAATTTAGTTATGGCTTGCGGGGAAACCCAATGTATTTTTAGTAGTGAATTTGTTCATTCATGGTTGTATTACACCTGTTTTTAGATGACATATTTATTTTGTGGGTGGATACCTTAGATTAAAGGAATTCCTTTATTATATTAATAATAGTACAGAATTCCTTTCATTTTCATATCAGTATGATGGGAATAAAATTTCTTATTTACATGTAGAACTATCTAAGGATACGTAGAATAAAAGATATGTATCTACCGTGTACAGGAAACCAATTTTTTTAATACTTATCTCCATTTCAACAGCTGGCATCCTAGAGATCAAAATAAAAGCTGTGGTAAAAGGCTAGCTAGTGAGACTAGCAAGAATATGTCTCAACACAAGAAATAATTTTGGATAAATGTAATAAGGTGATAGATATGTTTAGAAAAAGAGGTTATCCTGAAGATTTTTTAATGGAAATAAAGGAGGAAGTTATAACAAAGAGAAATGAAGGGGTGTATAAACCACTGTTAGATGGACAAATTGAAAATAGGGGGGATAATAGAGATTATTAACCCTAGTAGTAATGAAATAGGAATGGTCAAATTAAGACATTCAGTAAATTTAATGCCAATAGATTGTTTATATCCATCTTCAGTTTGGATAGTTATGGAATTATTAGAATATTGGAGAAAAACTGGACAATTTTTTTCAGTTAATAATGAAGTATTTAGGATGGTAGGTGATAGACCATTGAGTGTGTTTAGAAAAGATAGATCTATTAAACAGATGGTGGAGAGACAAAAACCCAGTAGTAATGGATGACAAAGGGGTGTACATGTGGGAGATGTTCACAGTCTCCCTATATTTTAGTTATATAATCCAGAATAATCCCCTGCAAGTGCAGCAGTGCACAGCTTAAAGATACAATGATCCAAAAGACAGAAAGCCAGCACCAAGGTGTATAAAGTGTAACTTTATTTTAAAGTTATCACATAAAGGCAGACCGGTTTCGGCATAAGTTTCAAGCCTTCCTCAGTGTAACCATAAGTGAAAATCACCACTCCTTATAAACACACCCATCTATTAAAAAAGAAAACTCATTTGGCTGTTCACAATACTTCATTTAGTCCAGGAGGAAGTAAAGCACCTAGCTTAATGATCCATCTTTTTTTTTTACTGTTAAGTATATTGTGCCAGACAGTTTTATTTGTTCTATCCCCCTTAATGATATCAATGACAGTGAATCTAAAAGATGCTGAGGGATGATTGACCACATGTTTGTATAGTGCATTTGTATACTTTTTTGATTTAATGTCACTTAGATGCTGACTGATCCTAAGTTTCAAGGGCCTGGACGTTTGGCCCACATAGAAGGCCAAGCATGAACAGGTGGCTAGGTATATAACCAAGTCAGATGAACAACTGGCAAAAAAATTGATATCGTAAACTTGACTGGTGTTGCAACTGCTGAAAATTTTAGTCTGATTGAGTCAATTGCAATGTACACAATGACCACAACTATAACATCCCTGAAGTAAATCAGCCATAAGACTGGACTGTGTGGTTGGGGCAAAACCTGGGCTCCCACCTTATAATGGTCAAAGTGGGATGCCAACGTCTTTCTCCTCCTAAACCCAAATCAACATTTGTCATCAATCAAAGACCTAATTTTCTCATCTGCCTGTAAGATGTTCCAATTTTGTTGTACCACATCACAGAGTGATATATAAGTCCCCTTCACATGGTCGACTTTTCAGAAAGTTGACTTTCATATGGCCGAGACCATATGATCAACCTTCAAAAAGCCAACCATGGGGAACTACTATCTCTGTACAGTGCAGAATAGGAAAATTTCCTTCTTCCGCACTGTAGTACGATTTCACAGTTGGTATATTTAAGTTATGGGGGGTGTGGGGAGGGGGGGTGGAGCCCCCCCACAGGTGGTGCAAGGGGGCAGAGCCCCCCCGCTATGTTTTATGTGTTTAGTTTACATGGTCGGCTTTTCGAAAGTCGATCATATGGTCTTGGCCATATGAAAGTCGACTTTCTGAACAGTCGACCATGTAAAGTAGACCTATATATATATATATATATATATATATATATATATATATATATATATATATATATATGGGTCTACTATACATGATCAAAATTGCAGAAAACAGAAACTCATATGGCTGAGACTGTATGTTTGACTTCCGGAATTTCGAACATGTAAAAATAAAAAACATACAGAACAGTACCAAGTACATACAGAAACAAATAAAACACAAACCATATTACTCTTCTACAAGTATAAGCAGGGGGCAAGCCCCCCCCCCACACCCCCTGTGACTTAAATATATGAACTCAGAGATTGCACCTGTGCTGGAATAAAGTAAGTGTTGGTATCCTGTGTGTTTTCAGGATTTGGGGTTTTCAGTATTTTGAGTTTTCAGTATTTTGAACTTTCAGGATTTTGTTCTTCAGGATTTTGGGCTTTCAGGATTCTGTAGCACTCCTGAAGAGAGACATGACTGAGTTCTTAGACTATGTGTTTCAGGTGGTATGAGTGTAGCTTTCAGCAACATTCTACCTTCTTCAAGGATATTGCCACAATGCCAACAGGAAATGATTGACTTTAATAATTCGCTTAGCTACTGGTGTCACTCCAGAGGGATTCAATATTTGTCAGCTTGGGAGAACATGATTGAAGCTCATGCTGCTTTGATAGGGATGGTCTGCACCAGTTGCCACTAGGCTTTCTGATATTTGACAAATCATTATCCACCCCTATAGTGCCTTTTTTAGGCATTAGCATACAGATATATAGATAGATTTCCAGCATAGCAAAATCTACTCATGATAAGCTAAAGGTATTACTGCTTAATGCTAGGAATCTCAACAAGAAACTACACTCCCCGGAAGCATTCCTCACCCTGGAGAATGCTGATATCTGCACACATACTGAAATATGCTTTAAAGTAGCTGACGGTTCCCTAGCAGTGCAAGACTATAATGCCTTCCATAAATTCAGACTACCCAATGTACACAAAATGTGGAGGTGTATCAATCTACATAAAAGATAAACACACCCCAATGACTGGTCAAACAATATGACATGCTTAAGACACTCCATGACCAACTAACCACAGGTAAAATCCTTTACCATTTCCTTGCTAGCTGCAGGTCTCCCACCGTGACCCAGGAAAACCATACCTCATACCTGAATGTAATAGAATCTCTTACCATTCAGCCCACCACCATACTCATGGGTGATAACTACTCCTCCATTAACTGAGAAGCTTACATGACCACTAACATGTAAGCTCAAAGACTTCTAGACTTTGTCAATGCAAATGTTCTGGGGAGGCTAGTCAGCACTCCTCTTAGGGCTACAAATATCCGATAAACATGGGGGAGTGTTGCACTCCTCAGCTGTAATGTGCTCACTGGTTAGATCAGATCACAAAGCAGTTTCCCTTGAAATAAAATAAATGTAGAATCCTCATCTAACCCCAGAACATTTAAAAACTTTTTAAGGTGAACTACCTCCAATTAAGCAAAGGCATATCTAATTTTAGAGCTCCCCAAACCCAGAAAATATAGAAGCCTATGTTGAGCTGTACTCAAAAGCACTATACAACCATAAAAACAGATGCATAAAAATGGAAGTACCAGACTGAAATAAATCTAGGTCAAACTGCTAAAAAAACGTCCTAGTGGACATTCCTCTAACATAAAAGAGCAGGCCATCACTGCTCCCTCTAAAGATAACAACATGTCCTCCATGAGTTCCTACAATATCCCGGGGTACCTCTTAAATAACTTGAAACATGAATTATCAAGCCCACTAAGAACTCTGTTTAACCACAGCCTTCAGACAGGCTTTGTCCTTGTGGAGTAAAGGACAATAATGGTCATCACTTCACATAAATGGGGGAGCATCAACAGACCCAGGAAATTACAGACCCATATATTTGACTAGTCTGATATGCAAGTCCATGGAAAGAATAATCATGGACCTGATGAACAATGACATAGGAAATCTCCAAACATTGGACCAAACCTAGTTTCATTTTGCCAAGGGCAGATCATGCCTGCTCAGTCTGGTGGGCTTTTTTGAGAAAGTCTCCAAGGCCATGGATAAGGGTAAAACAGTGCATACAGCCTGCCTTAACCTGACTAAGGGATATGGCACAATTCCTTACTCAGGTATTGTAGATAAATACACAAAACTGGCCTAAATCCCTATGACACCAGATGGATATCCAAATGGTTCACAGACAGGACACAAGTTGCTAGAGTGAGAAGAATCCAATTCCAGCAAGAGATGCGTTACTAATGTTGTACCACAGGACTCAGTTCTGAGACCTCTCCTGTTCAGAATATACTTCTCTGAAGTCAAGGCTAATGTAGATGGCCTTTGCCTGACCAAGTTTGCTGATGACTGCAAGCTGGAGGTAATTATTAGATCCCCTGATGATATAGATATCCTTCATAAAGGTCTGACTCAGACAAATAATTGGTGCCCAAGTCATGGCCTAAAACTAAATGCAAAAATTGCATAATTATTCCCTTTGGGAAGTCAAATACCCTTGCAAATTGCAGCATTAATAGCACACCCCTAAGACTGGACTCAGAGAAGAGAGATCTAGGTACACAGAAAGACAGTAACCTGAACTTTGACCCTGTGTCGAAGGTGGTGAGGATGTACTTCTGTGTAGCACAGGTTATAAGTAAGAGCATGGCATCCAGATCCAAGAAGGTTATAGTCCCACTATATTCTGCCCTCAACAGACCAATAATTGAGTACAGTGAACCTCTCGACATATACTGGACCAGGCACTTGCAACAACTGGTGCTGTCCCAGAGGTTCCTTACAAAAAACACAGATTGTTAACAACATGTCCTATGCAGATCATATAAAAGTTCTATCCCTTTACTCTGTCTCCTACTGACTATTAAGGGCTGATCTTGGCTAATCTACAAGGCATTCTCAAACTCAGTCTTGATGGAACTGTTACACATTCACAAAGCAAACAGCACAATGATTATTAGATCCAGGGATCTAAACCTGGCCTGTGATTTGAACAAAACATGTTGGAGGGAGAGATATGTGTCTCAGAGGATACTCTTTCTCTTCAACAGGCTACCTATCACATAAGCAGAGCCATTCCCTGACCCTCTTCAAATGCAGTTTGGATCAATGGATGGGGAATCATTAATTCCCTGCTGGGGTGGTGCCTATGTCACTTATGGGTAGGTGCAGTTGGTAAAATACTTAAAGGCATAGGCACAAACCTAATCAATCCTATAGCGCTTAGGTATTGAACATCTAGGTCAATCCAGGTAATACTGGCTGGGCTCATACTGGATCTTGAGCCATTAGCCCAGTAAACTGCTATGAACCTATGAAATGAAACCTGGACCAGTGGACAGGAAATCACAAATTCACCCCATGGTCTGTCTCCTACATCTCTAATGGAAGAGGCAGCCTGCAAATGCTTATAGGTTCATAGGTTCATAGGAGATTACTAGTCTAATAGCTCAAGAGCCCTTACAAGCCTAGCCAGTTTTATCCAAATTTTACCCAATTTTCCATCCCTAGGAGAAAGATAACAAGGGTCAGTCAACAAGTGGGGGTTTGACTACTTTTATAGACTGCATCTGTCCATAAGGGATGTGAGCACCAATCCGGAAGTGAATTTGCAATTTCCCATCCATTGGTCCAAATTGCACTTGATGATAGTCAAAGAAGGGCTCTGGTTCATGTGAAAAGGAAACCTATTCCAGAGGATGGGTAATCTCTGGAGCATATATCTGTCTCTCCAACATGATCTATTCATGTCGGAGATCAAGTTTACAGCTTTGGAGTAGGTAATCCTCTTGCAGTTAGTTTTTCTAAATATGCAACATTTTTATCAGGGTTGGATTAGCGACTGCCTTGTAGGTCGGACACAAATCACCCCTCAGTAATCAATAGGAAACTGAATACAGTGACAGGGCTTTTAATCAGTCCACATATGACATGTTAGTTATACCCTGTATTTTTTTTTGTTGGTGAGAAACATCAGCTGTTTGGTGAGGTACATGCCAAAGGGTGCATTGTGCTTGATTATTAATATGATGGCCGAGTACAGTGGTTCTATGACAACCTTAGATCTGGATGGCATGCCCTTAACGATAAGATGAGCCAGATAGAATGTTTTCTCACCACCATGGACACATGGTGGTCAAAGGTGAGATTACTATCTATCTGAGTACCCAGATCTCTCACCAGCGGGTCCACTCTTTGGAACGTGCTATCAAAGTTGTAATTTTCAGGGGTATTTGATTTCTCAAATGGTAGTATTATGCATTTCTTCACATTTAGTTGGAGGCCATGGCTCTGACAGCAATCATTAGTCTGCATCAGACCTTTCTGTAGGATATCAACATCATTTGGGGAGTCAACGATTGCCCCCAACAAGCAGTCATCAGCAAACTTGGTCAGCCAAAGGCCATCTACATTTGCCTTTGACATCTGAGAAGTATATTTCAAACAGGAGGGGGACAAGCACTGAGCCCTGTGTTACTAGATGTGGATTCCCCCACTCTAACACTATGTGTCGTACTTGTGAGCCATTTGGCTATCCATCTGGTGATGTAGAGGTTTATGCCCAATTTTGTGAGTTTATCTATAATAACCTAGTACTCTGTGTTAAATGCCTTAGCCAGGTTTTGGTTGACGGCATGCACTGTCTTATCCTCATCCATGCTGTGAAGATAGGTGAAGGCTGCCAGCCTAGCCAGACAGAATTTTGTAGATAATTCTGTCATTTGTAAATATTAATATAAGCCACAGGCTTGTTCTCTTAAATGGAAAAAAATGGTGTTAAATGTGGAACTCCAAAAATGTAACAACAGTGCACTCTGCTGGAAGAAAGCTGATAAGTCAAGCATTTCATGACTGTCTTTGATCTCAGAGCTTGGAGACGATATGTCTGGATGAAGGAATTCTGCCTATTGTTTTAAGGCCAGAGTTAATGGCTCAAATTTGCATATATAATTTCTTTTATTGCTCTGGTTCCTGACCAGCTGCAAGATCAAAGGGGCTATTAACCTCTGAGAGTCTGTTAGCCTGGGAACCAGAAAGAAATGATGCAATCTGAAATTAATCAGTGGTACTGTATTATCAATTTACATTCTGTGGTGGTGCAATGGTAGCATTGTTGCCTCATAGTAAGAGGTTCTCCCGTTCAATACTCGGGTGGAGTGCGGGGAGTGCCTTCTGTGTGGAGTCTGCATGTCCTCCCCATGGTTGGGTGGGCATTTGAAAGATATGCGTAAATAGGCGTGCCTTCGTTGAAGGTTGAACATCGAGCTGGCACCTTGGCGTTCGTGAAAATCTACTGCCAATCATTAGTGGACCGGAGTTCTGCTGTAGCGACCCCTAACCGGGAAAAGCCGAAAGACAACATCAACTGTGTTATCAATTTAAGGACAGAAAAAATGAGGGTATTTAGCATTTGTCTTGAGAACGTCCAACTCACCAGCACTCTGCCTGTGTCTGTAAGCAGGATTTTAGAACTGTGTTCTCTGAACTATTGACTAGCACTGTCTAGTAAGAAGTATTGTCTTGTGTTTTCTGTTATTTATTATTACATATTTTTAAACCTTTCAACTGTGGCTGTTTTGTGTAGAGATAATTTAAGCTCTATGAGTACATTGCAGTATATAGTTATACTGTACCAAGTCACTCCAAATAAGTCTTATCTGTTCAGTTGCACTTACTATTTGGATAATAATATTGCACAGTAGGAACAGTATGCTAAGAGTGTTTTGGTGGTGAAAAGAGTGTCAGATAGAGTGATGTTTATGAAGCTGGAAATTGATGGTGTAATGATGAATGTTGTTATTGCATATGCTCCACAAGTTTGGTGTGCGATGGATGAGAAAGAAAAATTTTGGAGTGAGTTGGATGAAGTGGTGATGACTGAACCCAAGCATGAGGGAGTGGTGAGTGGAGCAGATTCCAATGGGCATGTTGGTGAAGGGAACAGAGGGGATGAGGAAGTGATGGGTAGGTATGGTGTTAAACAAAGGAATGCAGAAGGTCAGATGGTAGTGGATTTTGCGAAAAGGATGGACATAGTTGTGGTGAATATGTATTTTAACAAGTCGGAGGAGCATAGGGTAACATACAAGCATGGAGGAAGATGCACACAGGTGGATTATATCTTATATAGGAGGGCCAGTCTGAAGGAGACTGGAGACTGCAAAGTGGTAACCAGGGAAAATGTAATTAGGCAACATAGGATGGTGGATTGTAGGATGACGTTGGTGATCAATAAGAGGAGGAGGAGTGTGAGGGCAGCACCAAGGATCAAATGGTGGAAATTGAAAAAGGGTAATTGTGAGGTGGAGTTCAGGGATGAGTTAAGACCGGCGCTGGGTGGCAATGAAGAGTTACCAAATAGCTGGGTAACTACAGCAGAGCTAGTAAGAGAGATGGCTAGAAAGGTGCTTGGTGTGACATCTGGACAGAGGAAGGAGGACAAGGAGACATGGTGGTGGAATGAGGAAGTACAGGAGAGTATACAGAGGAAGAGGCTGGCAAAGAAGAAGTGGGATTGTCAGAAAGATGAAGAAAGTAGACAGGATTATAAGGAGATGAGGTGCATGGCAAAGAGAGAGGATGGCCAAGTCTAAGGATAAGGCATATGAAGAGTTGTATAAAAGGTTGGACACGAAGGAGGGAGAAAGGACCTATACTGATTGGCTAGATAGAGGGACCGAGCTAGGAAAGATGTGCAGCAGGTAAAGATGATAAAGGATAATGAGGGAAACATACTCACAAGCAAGGAGAGTGTGTTGAGGAGATGGAAAGAGTACTTTGAGGGGCTGATGAATGAAGAGAATGAGAGGGAGAGAAGATTGGATGATGTGGGGATAGTGAATCATAAAGTTTAATGGATTAGCAAGGAGGAAGTAAGGATAGCTATGAAGAAGATGAAGAATGGAACGGCTGTTGGTCCAGATGACATACCTGTGGAAGCATGGAGGTGTTTAGGTGAAATGGCAGTGGAGTTTTTAACCAGATTGTTTAATGAAATCTTGGAAAGTGAGAGTATTCCTGAGGAACAGAGAAAAAGTGTTTTGGTACCGATTTTTAAGAATAAGGGTGATGTGCAGAGCTGTAGTAACTACAGAGGGATTAAAGTGATCAGTCACAGCATGAAGATATGGGAAAGAATAGTGGAAGCTAGGTTAAGAAGGAAAGTGATGATTAGTGATCAGCAGTATGGTTTCATGCCGGGAAAGTGCACTACAGATGCAATGTTTGCTCTGAGAGTGTTGATGGAGAAGTACAGAGAAGGTCAGAAGGAGTTGCATTGTGTTTTTGTAGACTTAAAGAAAGCATATGACAGGGTGCCTAGAGAGGAGTTGTGATGTTGTATGAGGAAGTCGGGAGAGTTAGAGAAGTATGTAAGAGTGGTACAGGATATGTACTAGGATAGTGTGATAGCGGTGAGGTCTGTGGTGGGAGTGATGGATGTGTTTAAGGTGGAGTTGGGGTTACAACAAGGATCAGTGCTGAGCCCTTTCTTATTTGCAATGGTGATGGACAGATTGACAGATGAGATCAGACAGGAGTCCCCGTGGACTATGATGTTTTCAGATGACATTGTGATCTGTAGTGAGAGTAGGGAACAGGATGAGGAAACCCTGGAGAGATAGAGGTTTGCTCTAGAGAGAGAAGAGGAATGAAGGTCAGCAGGACCAAGACAGAATATATGTTTGTGAATGAGAGGGAGGATAGAGGAATGGTGAGGATGCAAGGAGTAGAGGTGGTGAAGGTGGATGAGTTTTAATACTTGGGATCAATAGTTCAGAGTAACGGTGAATGTGGAAGAGAGGTGAAGAAAAGAGTACAAACAGGATGGAGTGGGTGGGGAAGAGTGTCAGGAGTGATTTGTGACAGACGAGTACCAGTAAGAGTGAAAGGGAAAGTCTACAAGAGGGTAGTCAGAAGAGCTATGTTATATGGGTTGGAGACAGTGGCATTGACAAAAAGGCAGGAGTTTGAGCTAGATGTGGCAGAGCTAAAGATGTTAAGATTTGCACTGGGTGTGATGAAGGTGGACAGGATTAGGAATAAGTATATTAGAGGGTCAGTCAAGGTTGGAAGGTTTGGAGACAAAGCCAGAGAGGCAAGATTACGTTGGTTTGGACACGTGCTGAGGAGGGATGCTAAGTATATTGGGCAAAAGATGCTAAGGATGAAGCTACCAGGTAACAGGAAAAGAGGAAGGCTAAGATAAGGTTTATGGATGTGGTGAGAGAGAACATGCAGGTGGTGGTGTGATAGAGCAAGATGCAGAGGACAGGAAGAAATGTAAACAGATGATCCGCTGTGGCGCCCCCTAACTGGAACAGCCGAAAGAAGAAGAAGACAGTATAATTGGACACCCTTTCATAAGGGCCTTTGAGTAGCTGATAAATATTAGCTGGGAGGTGGCAGTGATTTCTACTGTATAGTCTAGGTAAAAGGGGCACAGCTGAACCTGTGCCAGCTTACCCCAGAAGTATCTGTGGGGTTGTATAAACTCTTATCTCAAAGTGTGTGTGTGTCAGCTACTTGGGCAGGGACATGAAGCACTGGTTGGACAGAGAGAGTGCTGGAGGTTTTAGCTTGCCCACTAGGCTGAGATCTGAACCCCGTGGAAGGGAGTAATTGGACCCCAGAAGCACAAAATGTCAGTAAATTACTTCCGCATTTTAAAGACGGGGATAATTTTGATAGTGTCATTCATATGTTTGAGAAGGTATGTAAACAGTATGATGTTGGCCAAAGGCTCTGGGTATGGTTCCTGACCCCCTTGCTCCATGGTAAAGCTGTAACTGTGTTGCCTAAAATGTCTGACATCGACTGTTTTAATTATGCTGCTGTTAAGAATTGTGTGTTAGAATGTTTCAAGCTAACACCTGAAACTTATAGGAAAAAGTTTCGTGAGCATAGACGCAAGGCAGATGAAAGTGTGTGTGAATATGTTGCTAAACTGAGCACTTATTTTCATAGGTGGGTGAGTGGATGTCAGGTCACCACTTTTAAAGGGCTGGCCAACCTTTTGGTGAGGGAACAAGCCCTTAGCACTTTGTCTAAAGACATGAGGATCTGTTAAGCTGATAGATAATGTGCTACTTCAGATGAGTTGGGGAAGAAGGGAGACCTATACCTAGCAAGCAGAGCATCCCTGCACAGGAAGGGGCCCCAGTACTGCTCATGGGTCTAAAGGAACCCATGGTGGGCAGCACAGACTGCCCCAACCATAACTACCAGTAGCAGGAGAAGCTACTAGTCCAGGTACACATCCAGGACCTAGGGTTAAATATTTTGAATGCAAGCAGTGAGGCCATGTGGCATACCGATGTCCACAGAGGCAAGATGGGGAATAAAAGATGAGAGAGCCAGTAAGTGGTTAAGACAAAATTTCAATAGTAGGTTGTCTTGAGACAACAGGGGTACCAAACTTCCATCCTACAGATGTCCTGATAGGGAAGGATTTGGATGAGGCAGTACCATGTGCTTATGCAGTTACACACAGTCAGGCTAGGAGACAAGCATGTGGATCTGGAAGAATGGGGGAGACCCAGGTAGATTGCATACTTGCAACCAGGAATGGTGAGGTGGTTACTTCCGGGAGCGAGCTACTCTGTAGCAGTGAGCCACAGCTGCTTTTGGGTACTGATGTTCCCTTGGATAGATCGACTGCAAAGATAGAGGTAAGTAGTAGTACCCAGGCTGACAGTGAGGCACCACTCTCAGAGAATGCCAGACTTCCTGTGGAAGGGGAGCTGGGAAGGGTTACAAAGAGAGAGTTGAGACAGGCTCAGCTCTTAGACCCTACATTGCAAGGCTTGAGGCAGGTAGCTAGGGAAGCACCTGATTCTCAAGGGAATGGGGAATCTGTATACTGGGGCAAAGGGTTACTGTATAGAGAGTGGACCCCTGAGGGAGGGCTAGAAGTTGAGAGAATACAGCAATTGGAAGTGCCTAGACCCTACCATCTGGCGCTTCTAGCCATAGCCCAGGATATTCCCTTTGCAGGTCATATGAGCATAAAACATACAAAGAGATGTATTATGCAGAATTTCTATTGGCTTGGAATTTGCAGAGATGTAACAGGGTACTGCAGGACCTGTGAGCAGTGCCAAAATGTAGGCAAGGCAGGAGTCAAGGTGAGAGCTATTTTGATGCTTTTGTCTGTGATTGAGAAGCCATTTCAGAGGGTAGCTATGGATATTGTGGGGCCTCTGAGTACCCCAAGTTCCACAGGGAAAAATATATCCTAGTGGTAGTGGATTATGCTACACAACACCCTGAGGCAGTGGCTCTGTCCTCCATTTCAGGCAGAAAAGGTGGCAGATACATTGTTAGAGATTTTCAGCAGGGTAGGTTTCTCAAAAGAAATACTGACTGACAGAGGTGCCAATTTCATGTCAGACCTGCTGGCTTGTCAGTTGAAGTACTGTGGGGTGAAGCACATGAAGACCACCTCCTACCATTCCCAGACTAATGGTCCGGTTGAGAGGTTACACTCTACAATCAAGTCCATGCTATGGGCATTTGCAGACCAGTTTAAGAGGGAGTGGGACAAATATTTGCTCCATCTGTTGTTTGCTTACAGAGAGGTTCCCCAGGAATCCTCAGGTTTTTTCACCCTTTGAGTTGCTGTATGGGCATAGGATGAGGAGACCTCTAGATTTAATTGAAGATGAGTGGGAAGGGGAGTCTGAACCTTACAAGGGGTCTGTTGTGGCATATGTCCTAAACCTCAGGACAAGGTTCAGGGAACTCATGGGCTTGGCCCAGGAGAACCTAGCAGAATCCCAACAACAGAAAAAGGTGTGGTATGACAGGAATGCTCCAGCTAGAGAGTATGTTGTGGGGCAGCAGGTAATGGTTCTCATTCCTATCAGATACAACAACCTGCAAGCAGCTTGGAAGGGACCCTACAAGGTTGTAAGAAAGGTAAGTGATGTTAACTACATGGTGGAACTGCTAGGCAGGGGCACAAATTGTACCATGCTAACATGATGAAACCTTACCACGATAGGGAGGCTCTTGTTCTGAGCATTTGCAGTGGATTGCAAGAGGAGTCTGAGGGAGATCTGGTGACCGATCTCCTCAGTGAGGCTCAGACTGATACCTCAGTGGAAGGGGGTAGCAATGGCCTTGCAGCTATCTCCTACCCAAGTTTGAGAAATCTGAGCAGTTTTACAGGAGTTTGGGGACATGTTCACTGGGAAACCAGGGTGCACCCACCTGGTGCAGCACCAGGTGCATACAGGACCCCGAAGGCCTAATTAGGCAGGCCCCTTATAGGGTGCATGAAAGAGTCAAGCAGACTCTGAGGGAGGAGATACAGGAAATGTTGGAACTTGGGGTGATTCAAGAGTCCAACAGTCCCTGGGCCTCCCCAGTGGTGCTGGTACCAAATAAGGATGGCAGCACCAGGTTCTGTGTGGACTACTGGAAATTAAATAGTCACACAGAGTCAGATGCTTACCCTATGCCTAGGACAGATGAGGCCCTAGAGCAGCTGGGTGGGGCTAAGTATCTTCCAACCATTGATCTTGCCAAGGGTTACTGGCAGGTGCCCTTGACTCCCAGTACTACAGTGAAGTCAGCCTTTGTGACTCCTTTTGGCTTGTATGAAAATGACCCAGCGACTTTCCAGGGGCTGGTAGATCATATCCTAACAGGAGCAGGAGGGTTTATCCTTGCTTACCTAGATGATATTGCCATCTACAGTCATTCCTGGCAAGAGCTCCTTCAGCATGTCAGGCAGGTGCTGGGCAGACTACAGAAGGCATGGTTGACCATTAAGCCCAGCAAATGTCAAGTGGGTATGGCAGAGGTCTCCTACCTGAGACATAGAGTGGGGAGTGGTAAGATCAGGCCAGAACCTGCCAAAGTAGAAGCCATTCAGACATGGCCTGCACCTGTTACCAAAAAGCAGGTGAGGGCATTCTTAGGGACAGCAGGGTACTACAGAAATGTATAGTAACATAGCTGCTCCCCTCACAGACCTGACAATGATGAACAGGTCAGATAAGTTAGTATGGACCCCGGCATGTGACCAGGCATTCCAGGAGTTTAAAGAAGCTTTGGGATGACCTCCTGTGTTAGCCAGTCCAGATTACAGAAAATACATTGTTGTGCATGTGGATGCTTCTAACCAAGGGGTGGGGCTGTACTTAGCCAGATTTCTTCAGAGGGAGAAGAGCACCCAGTGGTTTATCTCAGTCATTGGATCCAACCCAGGGAGGAATTCTATGCAGCTGTAGAAAAGGAATGTCTAGCCATAGTGTGGACACTGCAGAAACTTCAACCTTATCTGTATGGAAGAAAATTCACTGTAGTGACAGGATCACAACCCCCTAACATGGTTACACAGAGCCAGCCAACAACATGCAAAGTTGCTAAGATGAAGCCTAGCTTTGCAAGCATATGATATGTTAATGCAGCACCAGAGTGGGATTAGCAATGCCAACACAGATGGGCTCTCAAGACTGGGAATGGGGTAAGGGTCACTTGAAAAACTAGCTTGAGTTCCCCAGTGGAGGAGATGTGTGAAAACAGCTGAAGGCTGCCAGCCTAGCCAGACAGAAATTTGTAGATAATTCTGTCATTTATAAATATTAATATAAGCCACAGGTTTGTTCTCTTAAATTGAAAAAAATAATGTTAAATGTGGAACTGCAAAAATGAAACAACAGTGTACGCTGTTGTAAGAAAGCTGATAAGTCAAGCATTTCATGACTGTCTTTGCTCTCAAGGCTTGGAGCCGACATATCTAGATGAAGGATTTCTGCCTATTGTTTTAAGGCCAGAGTTAATGACTAGAATTTTCATATGTAATTTATTTTATTGCTCTGGTTCCTGACCAGCTGCAAGATCAAAGGGGCTATTGACCTCTGAGATTTTGTTAGCATGGGAACCAGAAAGAAATGTTGCAATCTGAAATTAATCAGTGATACTGTGTTATCAATTTAAGGACAGAAAGAATGAGAACATTTGAGCATTTGTCTTGAAAACATCCAACTCACTACTCTGACTGTGTCTATATGTAAGTAGGATTTTACAGCTGTGGTTTCTCTTAGATATAGCTAGGTAATAGGAAGATTAGACTAATTTGTTTTTCTGTGATGTCAGAACTTTTCTACTGTATTATTTTAAGTATTTCTCTGTGATCTCCAAACTCTTGACTAGCACTGTGTAGTAAGTAGTATTGTCTTGTGTTTTTATTACTTATTATTAAATATTTTTAAAACATTCAACCGTGGCTATTTTGTGTAGAGATAATTTAAGCTATAAGAGTACATTGCATGTATATAGTGATACTGTACCAAGTCACTCCAAATAAGTCTTGACTGTTCAGTTGCACTTACCATTTGGATAATAATATTGCACAGTATAATTGGACACCCTTTCATAAGGGCTTTTGAGTAGCTGATAAATATTAGCTGTGTGGTGGCAGTGACTTCTATCATATAGTCTGGGTCAAAAGGGCACAGCTGGAGAACCTGTGCCAGCCTTCCCCAGAAGTGGCTGTGCAGTTGTATAAACTCTTATCTCAAAGTGTGTGTGTGTCAGCTACTTGAGCATGGACATGAAGCACTGGTTGGACAGAGAGGGTGCTGGGGGTTTTAGCTTGCCCACTAGGCTGAGATCTGGACCCTATAGCTATGCCAGTGGGGAGTCTTACTGGGGGCCTGGAGAGAAAGGGAGAAACCAGCCCCAGACTGACTGTGAGCTTGTGTGCTCTTAACGGAAATTGTACTTTACTGTGTGTATATTAATTCTCCTTTCCCTATATGGACGCCCCTCACTGGTGTTAGTGGAGAGGATTGAGGCTCCTTGATTGCTGGGCCAGTGCACAGGTGTCACACATGCCTTGGTGATGTTCTCAAAGAAGCCGACCAGATTGAGCAGGCAGGACCTGCCCCTTGTGACTGGGATGAGTCTAGAGACTTGAGATTTCTTATATCATTCTTAATCAGGTCCATGATTATCCTTACCATAGCCTTGCATATGAGGCTAGTCAGACTTATGGGTCGGTAGTTTTCTGGGTCAATTGATGGTGCCCCCCCCCCCCTTTATGCAGTGAGATGACTGTTGCTGTCCTCCACTCTACAGGGGCAAAGTCTGTCTGGAGATTGCAGTTAAATACAGATCTGAGTGGATCTGTTAGATCATGTTTCAAGGTACACCTGGGTTTAGTTCATTCATGTATTGCCATTTCTATGCTGTTGTGGTTGTACAGGGCTTTCACGTATACTTTTGCATAGGCCTATGTAATTTGGGGGTTAGGGTAAGCTTTAAAATTACCTATGCTATCACTTAATTGGAGGTAATTTGCCGTGGAAATATTATTTAAGGTTTTAGGGTTTGCTGGGATATTACCATTACATTTTTTCAAAGGAGAATGATTTATGATCTTATCTTACCAATGAGGACATTACGCTGGGGGGAGTGCATGTCTGTGAGTACTATGTCAAGGATATTTGAGCCCCTAATGGCAGTGCAGATCAGCTGTTCTAGAACATTTGCATTGGCAAAGTTCAGGATCCTGCATGTTAGTGGTCGTATATATGTTTCCCAGTTTCTGAAAGGCTAGTCTAAGTCATCCAGCAGTTGTGTGTTGGCTGAATGGTAAGTGATTATAGTAACTTCAGGTATGCAGAGTGGTTTTCCTGGTTCATGGCTTTTCATTGAGAGGCAGTTCCTTCAGTTTGACATTGGAAAAATGTGCTATGTTGGTAGGTCTGTTGGTTTGGCACTGCCTGCAAAAGGACTATGAGGGTGGCAAATGATTTGACCAGTATTTGAAAGCCTAGTGATGACAGGTGGAGACCTTCTCTGGCAAAGCAGCATGGTCAGTCAATCATGTTATCCCAGGCTGACAAATACTGGATCCCCTTGGAATGACACCAGTAGCTAAGCCAATTATTGTACTGAATCATTTTCTGTTTGTATTGTGAGCTCATTCTTGGTAAGGGTAGAATGCTGCTCAATGTGAGGCTGTACCAGCCTGTGACACATAATAAGAGAGGTCTGCCATGTCTCTTTTCATATAGTCCAGAGAGGTATATCTCAGGTCATTCACACTCACATGGACTATGACTGAGTCATACTGGTACTTGTGGTTGAGTGACCTGAGTACCTACATGATCTGGTGAATCCTGGCCCCTGACAGGCAACTAACTGTAACCCTCCCTTTATCCAGCCTGGTGAAGGGGGCATTCTTGTGTCTCACAATGAAGTCTCCAATGACCAAGATGTTTGAATGTGTGGTGTATCACCTTAGGGACTTGTTTGCAGAGACACTGTGATGTATATTTTTATGTGTGGTAGTTGCTGCTGACTTGGTTTTGTTCGCATGTAGTTTCTGAGGTCAGAGTATGGGAGTCCTCTGCGATTTTGGTATGTTACTTATGAGTACCTCCGCATATGTGGGTTTATGTGTCAAGACCATATTTATTGAAGGAAATGATGTGTATCTGCTGACAACATGTTTGCCATTTGATTTGTCAGTATGTAAGAGTTTTCATAATGTAATGACATCTCTCACATACTGCATGTGTTTGTTTCAGTATTAAGTGGTTGTCAGTATATATGAGACAATTGCTACATTGCCTGAGGATGTCCATGTCACAGAAATAGTAGGAATGTGCCTAACCATGGTTTCAGATTTTGTACTATGGGCTTAATTAGGGAGAAGCATGGGGCGATTTAACTGGAAAGGAATAATAACACATAGACAAAGAATGGATGCTATACTCTGTGTGAGCTGCTGATATCCAACAAAGTGATGTTACTCTGTGGACAACTCAGATGCTCCTAGAACAGCAGGAGGATAGGGGGTGGTTGCAAAGATAGTTATCCTAAAGGAAATTGTAACTTGATAGTATTTTCGTCTATACAGGGCCAGTGGCGGCTGTTGACTTCAAATCAAAGGAAGGCTGCAGGAGACAGCTGAATGGGTGGGGTCAATGGGAATGGGGTGTGGCCAACCAGAAAGGGGAGGAGCTATGCTCAAAACCACAAAAACTAACTAAATACACTGCCCTGAGTGTCAAACCGTCATTATGAGAGTCCAATCAAGACAAAATGAAGTGTAGAAGAATAAAAATATTTCAATGCACTGGCTGCATGACAGCTTACTTAATATCTAGATGGAAACAAAAAGGTTGTGAGGCATGAAAAAATAAATTACTTTTTAATTACATTAATGGAATGCCAGTCAAAATCAAGTATAAGAAAAACAAGCAGCACTCAACTCAAACCAATTCTTGCACTGCAGTTCTAATTATAATTTATATTCAGCTTTATTAAAGTACCAAGTAAAATGCTGAAAGTAGAAATCTCTGATGCCCCCACTTGTAAAAATGTTTCTTATCCAAAAAAAGACCTGCTGCCTGACAACTATCTACTTGTTTCATGGGGAAAACATGATCAAAGTAAAAAATGAAAAGCAAACAAGAAATAAGCTCAAGATACATTGCTTAAAAGGATTACTGTACAGGTTATGGACCATGCGATTGGCATTCTGTTTAGTTTACGGTAAAGCCTGCAGAGATGACTGGAAGTCTCCAAGTGTAATGAGCTTCTTAAAATAATGTAATCCTGTCCTTTATTACAAATACTGTTATATGCATTTCAATACCCAAGGCTTATACATTATCTAGTTAAGTATTCTCTACATGGCAACAACAGAAAGGCTTTCAATGTTGGCAATTCTTTAACAGTATGCTTATTAAAGCTTACTTGCATCTTACAATCTCAGCCAAGCTTACCTGATGGTCATTAAAGTATTGCTACTTAAACACAGAGCAACAGGCACTTTGAGTAATAAGCATAAATCAACAGTACAAAAATATGACAGAAACCAGACCATTCTGCAAAAATCAAGGACAGATGTAAAGCCACTCTAATACTTGTGTCTACCTTGGATGGGGGGGATACTCTGCACATTTACACTGCATAACTACTCCTCGCCTTGCTTCGACAGATCCAGAGTCACTACATGGGGGAGTGGGGTGCAACAAGTATGTCACAATTTGAAATGTCTCTGGCTGACTGTGATGGCCCTGACACATTTGTCATACCTCTCAACCTCAGAGCAAGAAATCAGGACAAAGCCATACAAAGAAGTGGGGCAAAGGCCCAAAAACAAGGACAATTTTTAAATATTGCTCTTATAAACTTAGAAAGATAATAGAATAGGTCTTGCATTAGTATGGATTTTCTGAATGGCATGAAATCTGAAACTCAAATGTCTGTCATTATTTTCTAACTTCAGTCTTTAATGATTTGTCAATAATTTGCCAAAAAAACACAATTTTATGAAAAATGGACCAAAAATGTGATGTAAAAATATAAAATAGCCATACAATACAGCTGGGAACCTGTCAAAGAAGGGACACTTTAATATTAGTACTGCTAACTTGAGCAGCTGACAAAATAAAATAATCTACATGCATTTCTGAAATAAAAGTAATCTATAACTCTGATTATTACAGTTATTTCTTAATTGTAAACACTCCATGTTTTCTTCCAAAATTGCTATTTTGCGGAGGGATTATTAGGGGGAAGAGCAACATTTTGAGCCAAAACCAGGGACAGTTGACAGGTTTGGATATGCCTAATTCTGTAAAGCAATTTATTTGCATGTACCTCTGAACCTGTTAATGCAATAAATCTGGACAAGGCCAAATATATTGGGGGAACATATAAACAGTACTAAAAATTGCTCTTGTATAAACTGAGACAGTTGATAGAACAACAGGTCTTACTTTAGCATGCATTTTTCTGAAGGTTATGAAGTCTGAAACTCAGTGTGTCATTATTTAGTGACTTAATTCCTAAATGATTTGTCAGAAAACCACAAACTTTATGAGGAACAAACCAAAAACAAGAAGCAAAAATCTATTCATTCTTTGAAAATCTGGACAGTTGGGAGGTATAGTTCAGCTGGGGCTGTCTTTAAGTTTGCTGCTCTTCCCCCTAACAAAATCATGGTCGAATGGAGCCTCCCCCTGCAGCCATTCCAATGATCCATTACTTGGCTATTTCACTCCATTTACCATAAACACTAATGTGCATACTGATTTACTTCTATGATGATTTGGACTTCATTTGAAAGTTTTATTTTGCATTTTACAGTGCAAACACTAAGACATCTGCTAAACAAACTTAGCATTAAAACTTCTCTGCCCTTGAAACTCGCATTCATTGAAACAGCATTGAAACCCACATTCAAAGAAAATACATTTTACCAGTGGCAGATAAAGATTAATTCTGGGCAGTTTTCAAATCATAGGCCCCTTGCATATGAAACATACATGTGCTCTTTGATACACCTTCCTATTGTTTTGAACATTTTTCCAGTAAACTATGAAACAAAACGCATGCACCAATAATGACAAGACTTCCCAATGCAGAACATCTTTCCAGTAAACAATGAAACAAAATGCATGCACCCATAATGACAAAACTGCCCAGTTCAGAACATTTCCATCATAAAAGTCTACTCAAACTTCTACAGTCCACCATTATCAGTAAATATGCACAATTCTACAGTCCACCATTATCAGTAAATATGCACAATTCTACAGTCCACCATTATCAGTAAATACGCACAATCTCTGAAGAAGTAAAAAAGTCAACTAAATAATTCCACATTAAATAAATCTGTTACTAATGAAGAGGTTGCTGCTAGCAAACACTTTTATATTTCATGGTTTCATCGAAAAATAAAGTGGCTGATGCCCCTGAGGAATAAATTGCCTATATTACATTAAAAATGATAAGCTAGTAATATTGCAATAGGAAATGGATGGCAAACTGATAACAGGCTCATAGTTAGTATCTTAACTTTTTCAGTACAGCAGCATTCACCCCTTGTGGGAACCAACAACCTTCTGCATCAAAAGCAAGTACACAACCTGTTGTGCTATTAACAATGCAAGCTGACTTAGCATAAGCAGCACTAAACTTCTCTTCCCCTGCAGCTCTCAGCTCCTTGTAAAATCTACTCAATACTCAACTGCATCTCAACTTCGCAGCACAAGAAATCTGGAAAAAGCCAAATTTATTGGGGAGGGGGGTCAAAAGTCCAAAAACCAGGGACAAATTAAACATTGCTTGTATAATCTTGGAAAGTTGCTAGAATAAAATGCTGTGTTACCACCATAAATTTTACTGCCAAGGTCCCTGTGCAAAAGAGACAGAGCAACATACCACTATGCCAAATCAGCTGCTTTGTAAAAGAAAAATGCTGTTACCACCATACATTTTACTACCAATGTCCCTGTGCAAAACAGTCAGAGCAACATACCACTATGCCAAATCACATGCTTTGTGAAAGAAAAATGCTGTGTTACCACCATACATTTTACTGCCAAGGTCCCTGTGCAAAACAGTCAAAGCAACATACCACTACGCCAAATCAGCTGCTTTGTGAAAGAGTGGAAGACTGAAGCTTAAATGGTTATCATTTAATGAATTCAGTTCTCACCATAGCTGTCAACCTCTTAGCACAAAACACCTGGACAAACCCAGTAATGAGGGAATACAGCCCTCAAACATATTCAGTGAATTCAGTTCTTGCCATAGCTGTCAACCTTAGCACAAAATACCTGGACAAAGCCAATAATGGGGTAATACAGTCCCAAAAATAAGGACACATTTCAAATATTCATCTTATAAACTTAGAAAATTGCTAGAATAAAAGGTTGTGTTAGAATAAAAGGTTGTGTTACTGTGTATTTTCTGAAGAATATGAAGTCTGAAATTCAAATGCTTGTCAATTTTACTTCTGATGGAACAAAAACAATTTTCAGCAGAGGCCCAGGGAGAAATACTGCAGACACATGTATTTGTAAAATGGCAGGACACCAGAGCAAATCCACACAAACACAGGGATGAGATGCAGACTACGCACAGAAGGCACCCCAGCCAAGAATCAAACCAGAAAACCTATAGCTGTGAGGCAACAATGCTACCATTGCACCATCAAATATGTAAGTAATTAAACATTCAGAAACCTGAAGTCTGAAATTCAAATGCCTGTCAAGTTTATTTAACATTTGTTAATCAGGACAGTCTGACTTGGAACAAAAAAACAATTTTCAGCAGAGGCCCAAGAAGAAATAATGCAGACATGTCTTTGTAACATGGGAGGACACAAAAGCAAACCCACACAAACACAGGGAGAAAATGCAGACCCCACACAGAAGGCACCCCAGCCAAGAATCAAACCTGAGAACCTGCAGCTGTGAGGCAACAATGCTACCACTGCACCATCAAATATCAAGCATTGCAACATTTAGAAGCCACAGATATTATGAGGAACAGATCAGATCAAATATGAGGCAAAAATCTGCAATTTTTTTTACAAATGGTGGTGGGTAGGGAATTCAGGTCCTTAACACCTGCATACAAGGTACATGGTTCAAGCCTGATGTATTCCCTACCACACCACCATGAATTTGTTCTAGCCACCAGTATACAGCAACTGGGGCATTCACACACACTACCTGGAGCGACACCATCCTTCACACTCCATAGCTCTGCTGCCTGCGCATTACATCCACCAAGCAAGATCCCCTGATGAGACTCCTGGAGCAAATCACCACGCAAGATCCGAGACTCCAGCCCTGCCTGCTGACGTTGCAGTCTGGGTCTGATCTGTTTCCAGCAACAGTTTATGCAGTTTAAACTGCATAGACTTCTGGGATCTCTGCTGTTACATGTTTCCCAGTCTGGACTGCTGCTGAGACAGTCTGCGCATGCTCCAAACTGTCTCAGCAGCAGTCCGGACTAGTGCGCATGCATGAAAGTCCACTTTTTAAAAAAAATTTTATCCGCAAATTTGAAATTGTTTTATTTCTTTACAGCCCGGCAGTCCAATAGCACGGGCCGCCCCTGTATAGGGCACTGCTAACCACCACTGCATGGACAGCAGCCCAGCATGAACACTTGGCTTATATAGAATTAGAAAAAAACAAGTTTTGCAATAACAAGGCCTAGAAACCAATCAGGAAAACACACAATGAGCCTTCAGCCAACAGCCTCATCTCCGATAGACTTGCTATAGCATACTTCTGCCACAAGACTGCAGTTAGAGAACTGTCTTAATATAAAAATGTGGGTTTTAGAGCTCATGCACAGGGAAACCACAGACTCTATATACTACTGTCCTGTAAAACTAGCAGACGCAATGTAATTAAATACTATAGCAGCAGTGGAAACAGTTCAGCTTTGAAACTCTACTAAAGTGCGAGAAATGTAACAATTAATTTAGGATTCTTATGAAATAGAGTAAATAAAATCAGCAGAAGTGCAAAATGATACTTATTTTCATTCTTTTAGCAGTGGGTGGCTTTCGATGCAGCAGATTCAGTATAAATCTCAGGTAAAGTAGCCAAAACAAGAACTCTGAGGAATTGAGCACATATCCACACAAACATTGGGCTTATATAGAATCAGAAAAACAAGTTTTACAGCAGCAAAACCTACAGAACAATCAGGAAAACACACAAAACACTTTCTGCCAGCAGCCCCCAACTTACATAGATTTGCTACAGCACACTTCTGCTGCAAGACTGCAGTCAGAAAACCTTTTTAATGTAAAATTGCTAACCAATCATACCTTAGCTTCCATGTAACCCTACAATATAGCCCCAATAATCAAGGGCACTAAAAAAAAACTTGTTAGATGAATTTAGGAAGCATGACCAGGCTTGCTAGGGCCCTTGTGTTTATTAGTATAGTATATACATAGCCGGCCTTAGGCATAGGCCAACTAGGCAACCGCCTAGGGCACTGCTCTAGCAGGGGTGCTTTTCCAGTATTTTTTTTTTGCGTAAGTATACCAGGATGGGGGCACCGGGTGGTGTGGTGGGGCACCATGGAGCTCTTTTGCCTAGGGCACCAGTTGACCTAAGGCCGCTCCTGAGTATATATCTTTGAACCTAAGAACCGATGACTCACAAATGTGCAATGTCAAACAGATCATTAATAATGCAGTTTATCCTAATAGCTAGACTGCAGTACATATACACATGCTTTCACTTTTACTGCATTTACTAATTCAAGCGTTCTCCGATGCTTGATTTATTCATTTCAGAGCTGTGGGGGGAGCCATAGCCTATCCTTGCACTCAGTGCGTGCAAAACAGAGAAACTAATCCTAGATAAAGTGCAAGTCTGTCACAGAACACTTCCATGTACAATCATTAATACATGGCATGCATGCCTTCCCTCAGAGTGGAGGATTACCAGTTATGTCTTTCTGATTTTGGAGGAAATCTAAGCATCTGTGCAAAACCTACATGGATCCAAAGAAGATAAGTAGACTCCAGATAAAAGATGTCCCAAACAGGAAGTAACATGGAAAAGCAATGTAACAAGGCAGCAATGCTAACTGCTACTTTCTTTTAACAACTTCTTGCTTGTTGTATTTTGAAATCAAAACAAAGTATGACAGACAAAAAGACATATCAGTCGCACAGTCTACTTCACACTGTAGCATTCTAGATCATTTTGCAACAAATACACAGCAAACAAGTAAGTGGTTTCACAAACAGGATCTGTAAGAGAGAACTGTCTTCTGAAAGCCCTAAAATACTAAACTTAATGAATATTTTTCTTGTGTGTATTAAACAGAGGCACGTAACTAGTCATGGGGTGCTGAAGACATTACTGTTGAGAGGAAGGGATGCAGGGAGTCTGCATTATCTTCATTCTGGTAGCCTCTAGAAGCTTGGTAATGGCTGCAGGGATGGGTCAGGGTTGGATACTATGAGTTTACAGCACTGAAATAGTTTTTGACAAAAAAAAACAATGATTGCTGGAAGTGAATTAATGTTTTGCAGGCTGTCAAGCTATGGTCAGCTACATAGCAGGAAAAAGGAATCTACATATAAATATCAAAACAAGACCAAGGCCAAAATTTTAAATGCAAAATGGAAAACTACACACATTGAAAAATACAGAATAACTAAAGTACAAGTTATCTGTAAAATAAGAAAATGTGTCTACTTAGAATATAATGTGAAATCTAGTAGGGTAGTCTGAGTATGATTTGCAATTAAGCTGTTTCTTATAATATAACCCTATTTGCAGAGATAATACAAAAATTCTTAGTGCATTAATTTCAAGCATCTTGAGTAGGATCTGCTATGCATTAGAGGCAGAAATATAAAGGCCAGAGAAAGAAATTTTGCTTATTCTATTTGGCAGCAAAATATAGTCACTTGACACTGTACAACAGTGAAGAAACCACCGAGGAAAATTATTATGACCTAGTAGAAAGGTATTTTATGTTTGTTACTCTAATTTTCAGATTTCATTAGTAGCTGTCATGAATTGTAACCTTGTTTTCCCATTTGAGGATGTGTCTCAGCACGTCTTCTTACATATTCCAGTTCCAAGGGTGCATGACCGTAAAGAAAGTGCAAAGAACTGATCTGGAAGTCAAATCTAGCAGACACCACTGTCATTGTTTGACTTCAAAGTTAAAACATATAAGCAAGAGGTGTAGATGACCACCTCTGTGCACAGGGTTATTACCATACTCAGCCAGTGCCCTGAAAACAATTAAGCCAAGGACTTGCATGCAAGAACTGGGCATGCATGGTAGGGAGAATGCATGGAAGCTGCTATTGGACTGAATCTGTTGAATGCCATGGAAATTTGTTGACTACTGTGGGAAACATACTTTAAAGCATAGAAATCATCCTCATGGCTGCCTAGTTGGTAACCATCCCTGATCTACTGTCATCATATAGAGGCTCGTCAGAGGAAGGCAGATGGTTTGCAAACCATGGGGCAGCAAAAGATTATTAAAACATGGTGTCCTACTTCATATATGCAAAGATAATACTGGCAAGTAATCTGTAATCCATGATTATTTAGATAGTGTCATTCACTTTATAAATACTAGGAAGTACACTAAACCCTTGCAGAAGCCATGCATATATAAGGTAGTAAACCAAACATAGTAAGATAATTTAAACTTGAGTACATGTAGACTTTCAGAGATTTAATTAAAATGACACATACTCAGTGACATTGTGCAAAACTTGTGTAGATAACCCTTTCAAAGATCTTACTAAAGGAGGCAGTGTCACAGTAGGTAAAAGGTCTTGTGGAGTTGCTGGTTAGAAGATTTTAATGAGATGAGTAGCAGTGGAGTGTTTAAAAGGAAGAGATAATATCCAAGAGGAACTAGCAAGATTAAATACAAAAGTTGGTGGTCTAGTTATCTGTGGAGGTGCTATTTTCAGGAAATCAAGAAGGATGTGGGAATTTACTGAGCCTGAGTATTTCAATACTTTTTGCAAAAGTTTTCAGAGAGTGCTCATAAACATTTTTTTAAATGGATCTGAAGTGATCCATGGTCATTTGTAGAGTCTCAGTCTATCAGGTTTAGTGGGGAAAAGCCTATCCTGAGTTAAGGCTAAATGACTGTGAAAAGGGTCAGAAGAAGGAGAAGGACCAGCTTCACAGTAAAGGGGACCCCAGTCAGCATTACTGACCTCTGTAACCAGAGCACCTCCCTTAATTCCCAACAGACATCTACCATAGATGTATACAGGTGGAGAACTTAATCTCTTGATGGACCAATGAAATATCACAAGGGAAAATTTTGAAGGATGTTCAAAAGTATGGATTAGCCAATGCACTCATAGATGATTTAAGAATTGCATCCATTGAGATTACTGCTTGACCAGCATAGATTTGAACTAGTGGGTTCAGCAACTCCATGGGATGGGATATTGAATGACTGTAGTGTGTTTAGCTAGACATCCCAACCAGATGTGATTAAAACTTGTGTGAATATTTAATTTATTTTTAATGCAATCTAACCCCATTTCACCCATGGCTTCTTCAAGTAGCGTGCTACTACTTGCTGAGAGTATAACTACAACTCTTAACACATAGTTTATTCTTCTATCGTATTGTAAGCTGCAATGTGAGTCAAGAATGTGCCTCCTTACTCATATTACCCTTCTTTGTCAGGCAAACCTGAGCACTAGAGCTCTTTGTTACAAAAAAGTGGATCCTAACCAACTCCTGTTTAAATACAAAACCAGTGTCTTGAATATATTTAGACAGTCTGATATCATCGCTAAGCCAGAACTCAGTTATAGCTACAATATCATGCTAAATATGTGTTAACTGAAAGAATCTTTGATGCCAGTAGGGGTTAGTTATCATTTATGCTGTTGATATCTAAAAGGTAGACTTTTTTCAGTTCTTTTGGTAACCTGGTAACCTGGCTACATGTCTGTGGAGCAGGATGGGTAGGGGTCAGAGTTTAGTTTGCTCTCAACAGTTCAGATAAGTTTTAAAAGGGGGATGTATAATAATACCATGAGGAATTTGTTTAGCATTTTGTTAGGAGAGATGCCATTGCTTATACATTAGTCTAAGACAGAACAATCTTTTTGAGAACCGGGTGTGTTTAGTAACTCAGTCCAACCACCACTCATGCATAGACATGGAACATTCTAAATGACCACACTGAATGTATTAGCTTTTCATTTGTTAAAAGGAATGGTTTGGTAAGAATGGCATGGACATAATATACTACAAATGTGGACATCATAAGGCTGGAGAAAACAGCAGCACTAGAGACACTAATGAGATCACACATTCTTGAAGTAGACAAGAACCCTAACAACAACAATAACAATATTAACAACAATAAAATATTAAGCCAACGGTTATCAATCAGAGGGCAGAAGGTGGAGAAGAAACTGATGTTTTCAGCAATCTTGAATCTGCAAAGGCTAACTAGAATATTTTGAGATGAGGCATGGGATGAAAAAGTTAACCTCAGCTCTCAACTGTCTGTTTGTTTTTCACAGTGACTCATTTTAGTCAGCAGATTATATTTTCTTTTCACTTTCTTGAATGATAGCAGCTTTGTCTGTATTCATGGTCCACTTCCCCGAAAGCACACTGACGAATAATTGCTTTCATTTAGGAACAAGTATGGATCTACAAATCCTCTGCATTCTCTCTGGTGAAAGACATGGAAAGGTTTCCTGTTACAGTCCATTAAATCATTTGTGGGCACGCAGTGGAATTCTGGAGATTATTATTATTATTATTATTATTATTATTACTATTGTTATTGGTTGACACTGGGATCTGGTAGTATCCTCCCCCTCCAACCTTTCACAACCGTCTGGTAGCTGAGCTTCTTATATCTTCATGCAGCATGAAAAAAGAGTAAGAAAGGAAGAGAAAGAGAAGCAGACCAAGGGGGACTGACAGTGGAGCTGTGTAAAACAAAACATAGGTATTTATTATGTAATTACTGAGTTGTCAGATTAGACGAATCAGTCATTAATATAATGGCAGAACTGGAGTGTAGCTGAGTTCTATTTATTCCACAACGTTATCTGAGATGGACATCCTTTGTTTTGAGTTAAGCATCCTACAAAGTGTTGATAAGTCTCAGTCTTCTCTATCTGCACAGTGGTTAGGTTGGATAGGCTAATATGATGATGATGATGATGATAATGATGATGCAGCACAGAAACAAGTTTTGTTTTTTCGCAAGTATCACATTTTTAGGCATTAGTGCTGATGTGGATATGGACTGAATCAGAAATTCTAATCAGAGATTATTGAACACATTTCTTCAAATGTCTCTGCAGTTAAGCAATCGATCATTCATCCATTCATTCTTTTTTCCTAGTGGTCAGCTTTTTTACTAGTAAGGTTAAATATGTTTCTTCTGGCTATAGGGAGGTGTACAGAGACTGCAGAAAATCTATTTGTGGGAGACAATTAGATGGCAACATCCTTAGAAGTATGGAAGGAAGACACTGGAGAGTGCATGTGCATCTACAAGACAAATGGGTTTCAAACTGAATGAATGTAAAGTGATGCATTCTGGAATAGAATAACTCACTAATGAAGTATTGGTTTAGGGATGTGTAACTCAATATGTGATTTATGGCTAAGGGTGTGAGAAATAAAATATGATTTGGGGGCAATGGTACATGAAACTCTGGCTCAAGAGGTAGATGAAGTAAAATATGACTTGGGGATAACAGTATCTCAAACTCTTGAAAATAAAGCACTTTGAATAAGGTTGCATTCAATAGCAGTAAAATATGTGTCAACCTTCAGTGAAGTTAAGATTAACAGATTAAAATATAGTGAAGTTAATTTTGTATATGTGTAGGCAGTGACCAGACCCCAAATTGGAGTGCTGTATGCAGCTGTGGAAATGAATGATGACAATTTAGAATTAGAATTAATTAGACTAGACCTTGTAGAGTGGTTACTGGATTGGAAGATAGCACTCACAAAATCTGAAAAGAGATCAAGTGTGGCCTAGTTACAAATGTTGGGTTGAATTTCAGCTTAAATGCATAGATGTACTTTTTTCAGAGTAAATCCTAATAATTACATTTAGCTATCTATTTTGTTTTTCACAAAGCAGCTTTAGTGTAAAATATATTTGGCAAATGCAAGTAGTTGTGCTAAGATTGGCTAATTTATGCTCCCAAGTACAGAAAAATGACACAAGTAAAACAAACTGTAATGTATTAGGCCATCGCATGCTCCAGTGATTTGATAGTGCTGGAATTTAACTATATGTTCATAGGTTCATAAGTGCTTACTATCATAAGGATCTTTTAGAAATCTAGTCATACATTCCCATGAAGCTTTTTGCCCTTATATTTTAAGTTTGAATACCCCAGAAATGAGCAGAACATTTACATGTTGCCCCAGTGCATGAAGGACAAGATTACTATACCAGCGGTTAATCGGGTCCATGTTCAGCTATCGAAAACAAAATAAAATGTGAATGGCTATATACTGAACATTAAACACTGAAAGATGAAATAAGCAAACAACTACTTCTACAAAGATAAATTAATCGAATGGCCATAGTTGGCAAACAACCAGGAAGTAATGTGATGTATAAGGTAAGTGAAGGGAAACGTTTTAAATTTGCCCTCTTCCCCACTGTAGTGAGATCTCAAGAGTTCATATATATATATATATATATATATATATATATATATATATATATATATATATATATATATATAGTTGGGGGAGGGAACCCTGACATTGGGGTTGTGCAGAGGTACACCGAAGCCCCCTTGATTGGTTGTGTTTGTGATGTTGGCCAACTATGGCCATTCAATGACTTTATTTTTGTTGAAGTAGTTGTTCACTAATTTTACCTTTCAATAGTTCATGTTCATTATTTAGCCATTTGCATTTTTTTTGTTTTCAATAGCTGAACATAGACCCAGATGAATCTACAGTTTCTTAGCCATTCAGTATATCATGCATGCGTTTGAAAGATGAGGAAGTACAGCACCATCCAAATGCACTCCTTTTCTGATGTGAGAAATGTATTTTATTTATTCTGTACATTTCAGTAAGCAAGAGTTTTTTTTTTTTTTTAATCATATAGTTTGTGCTCAGAAATGGAAAGTTACTGGCAATGTAAGTACTTGATATCCAGGAATGTCTGAACTGCAGACTTGTTTATGTGTTTATGATACTTTTAACTTATCACCATCTGTTAGGCAGTGTTTTTATTCCTGATAGTATGACCTTCATTGTCACAGCAAAAGGTCACTGTTAATCAGCTAATGTTAGAACGCAGTCTAACATGTTAGAACTATGTTAGAACGCAGTCAAAATTTGGGCTGAGACATCTAAACAAGTACTTATTTAGTAGCAATGTTGACACCTGGGTATTAATGAATGGTTCTGAAGAAGTCCAATGTTAAATGGATGAAAAGTACTTGACCGTTTTTATCTAAGTGCCATTCTTTTTTTGCTTGGAATTTATAGTCTCCATTTTTATGTGATACCTGGAATCTGCATTCTTATTTTCTTTAGTGATGAACTAACAGTCTACAGTGCATTGAGGGCTGTTGGTGACTGTTCACTATGTGAGCCTATTTTTTTTTAACATGTTTTCTCCTTGGCTGCATGGCACACGCTGGTTACAGTTTTCCATTGCAAGATTCCAAGCAATCCTACAGTATATGTCGAACGGCCCCTTGTAGGTAAGTTGAAGTGCAGTAGGCCTCATGCAGACAATGTAAGCACAGGATTGCAAACAAGCCTTAGCTCAGATTAGTGTCAACACAGGATTGCAAACAAGCCTCAGCTCAGACTGTGTAAACAGGATTGCAAGCAAGCCTTAGCTCATCAAGTGGGTATGCATGAATGGCACAACAATAAATAGGGCGAGTCAGAAAACATGAAAGGCAGGGAAAGTCTGATAAATAACAATGAATCAGGAACAAACCAAATCATAATGAGGAACACATCCAGAAATAATCACAAATAATAAGGAACACTTTTTTCAAATATTAGTTCTATTAACTTGAGATGCTGACAGAGCAAGAGAGTGTGAATAAAAATTCATTTTCAGAAGTGAAGTGAAGTGATAATTTAATTTTTTAAGTAAAATTCGCCATCTTTCACCAAAGGTATAATATTACTGCAAGTGATTAAGCGCTACAGAGCTAAGATTTTCAAACTCAGAGACAGATAGGTATGATACCAGTGGCCAAGCAAACATGATAGAGTAGGACACTGTAGTCATTGCAGGTAGTGGACATGTAGGATATTCAGTAGCATTGTTAAGTACATAAAGTACAGGCAGTAAATATGTAAACATGCTAAACTTTCAGACTGCCACTAGCTAAGCAGCCAGCAGCTACCCCTCCTTACTCCTTCATTTCCCCTCACAGTCTCCTCGGATGGCCACATAGGCTATCCTCTCTCCCCCTTCTAGTACAGCTCCACCCCTGGTAGCTCCCTTGTTTGCTTACTGCACTACTACTTTGTCCACTAGATGTTATACTTTTCTCATCCCTATTTGGGATATTAGTACTGACTTCTGCCTTACACTTTTATTCTCCCCTCCTTATACTAATCCTTTTCCTCCTTTACCTCTCTGTCTCATCCTCTCCCCGAGGATACTTTCTCTTGCCTTGGTTCCCCTTCCTTCCCTGATACTTTTTCCACTCTCCTCTGGTCTACTTTGTGTGCCCCGCTCCGCTCCCCACCCTACCCCCATATCCCACCCACCCCAGGGGTCCTACATTTATATTTCTACAAGCCACACCTCCTACTACTGCTATCCTATCCAATTCACAGTCTCACAAATTGTGTAACTTCCTTCACTTAGTCACACCTACATACCACTTTAACCAACCCACCACTATCTCACTAAAGTCCTATACCATTACAGCCCCTTCCACTCTACCCTGCTCCCACCACACACCCTCTACAACATATCAGGAAACCCTACTTCACATACAACTATCTTATCATGTCTACAACTATCCTCCACTCACAACTTAAACTACCTATCACCTTCTTACTATTATTCCTTCTCATTACTACCTACTTCTTAACCTCCTATGAACACTCCTTAACTATTTCTCTCTCACTTCCCTCAAAACATACTAGTACACCTACAACATACCTACCTTCATCCTATTTACCTACCTCATCACAAACCATATATCTACTTCCCAAATACCATAGACTATTTCATTGTAAACTACTAAAAACTAAATCAAAGAAAGTATTTGACACATCTCTAAAACACATATCCAAAAACTATGGTCTACTACTCCATCTACTTCAGGACGGTGACATACACCCCAATCCAGGCCCTCAACCTACAACTACTGAAACACACAGTCACCATATAAAAGCTCTCCTTCCTCCATCAACTATAACTACAAACATACTATCCTTGGCCCACCTAAATATACGCAGTATCTGTAATAAAGTTAGTCAAATACACGCCCTACTAGAAGTACACAACTTTGACATTCTATGCTTATCAGAAACCTGGCTAAAACCATCTATTAAAGATATTGAAATTACCCCACCTGGATATAACATTGTTAGACTTGATCACACCTCCAAGAAAGGAGGTGGAGTAGCTATCCTATATAAATCTAACCTGAAGCTTACTCGTCTTGACCTTGCTCTTACCCAAAACAATAATGTCGAAATAATCTGCTCTAGAGTTCAAATTAATACTACTAAATCAATAAACATCATTTGTGCTTATCTGCCTCCAGGAAATAATATCCCCACATTAGAACAACTTCTTGAACAACTCTCAAATTACCTCCCTCAAGAAACACTACTCCTTGGAGACTTTAACATTGACTGGAAATCTTGTAACAATGCTAACCCTACTTCCCATTTAAACCTTTTGGTTTCAAACAACTAATAGATCGTGCGACTAGAAAAAATAAAACAAGCAAAAAGAAACCACCTTAGACTGGGTTCTTACAAACTCCCCTCACAAAGCTACAAAACTGGCATCCTTCCTGATGACCTTAGCGATCACTCCCTCACATATGTCATTAGAGCTAAAACTCATCAAAACTTACCTACCTCACACAGAACACTATATTCAAAGAAACAATTTAATCCCCAAAGATTTCAAACAGAACTCTCACAATACAATTGGACCCCTCTAAAGCACCTCTCTCTCAACAAAGCCGTAGAATATTTCAACTCAGCATTCCTTACAATCCTAAACCACCATGCCCCAAGTCGTACCATTAGAATAAAGACCAGAACAGCACCCTGGCTTACCTCTAATACTAAACAAAAGATCAGGCTTAAAAATAAATCTTGGAAGAAATGGCGCTCCTCTAGAAACCCAACAGACTATCAAACCTTTAGAGAGCTGAGAAGCAAAACCAAAAATACTATTATTTCAGACAAAAAGAACTACTATGTAGAACTTCAGCAATCCACAAAAAAAGAACCAAAAAGGTTCTGGTCTACTATCAATCATCTACTTACCCCAGGTAAAATAGTAACACCTAACCCACAGAATCTAGACCCTGATAATCCCTCTTTAATAGCCAATAACTTCAATAGCTTCTTTACTACTTCCATACAAACACTAGCAAGCCATTTATCCCCTGATGCTTCCCAACTGATCTTAAGTAACACCAACAAAGTCATTCCTTCCCTTCAACTTCAACCCATACCCACCTCCTACATACAATCTCTCTTACAAAAACTTAAACCCACTACCCCTCAGGAGATAAGCTTCCTGCTGAATTCCTTCAGGTAGCAGCAAAAGCTATAGCCTACCCTGTTTCGATCCTAATAAACAGATCCATAAACGAAAGTGATTTTCCAGCAATCTGGAAGATATCACACATCATACCCTTACATAAAGGAGGCAAATCCACTGACCTCTCTAACTACCGCCCAATAGCACTATTATCTCCACTAGCTAAAATCATGGAAAAATGTATACACAAACAACTACTTAACCATCTCCTTCAAAATAACCTACTAGCAAACACTCAACATGGATTTAGATCCTCACATAGTACAACCACTGCACTACTTTCCTTTACTAACACAATAAACTGTAACCGTAATAATAACAAACTAACTGCTTCTCTTTTCCTAGACCTGTCAAAAGCCTTCGACATGGTCAACCATAAACTTCTCCTACACATACTAAACTCACTTGCCTTGGATTTTTCCTCCTTAACCTGGTTCTCATCCTACCTTGAAAACCGACAACAAGCAGTACTCTGGAAAAATTCTCTATCTGCTCTACTACCTATCTCCTTAGGAGTACCTCAAGGATCAATATTAGCTCCACTCTTATTCTCTATCTTTATTAATGATCTTCAATCATCTATCCATAACACTACCTGCATACAATATGCAGATGATTCTACCATCATCTGTACAGCTCCCACCCAATCTGAACTCCAGTCACTCACACAATCTACCTTTTCAACCGTTGAACAATGGTTCTCAAAAGATGTCTCCTTCTCAACTCCAAGAAAACAAAACTATTACTATTCTCACCTACCCACAAATCTCCTCAACTAAATTTTACTATTACTGCAGCTGACAATTCTCTTATCTCCCCAGACTCTACTACCAAACTGCTTGGTGTTACTATTGATAATAATCTTAACTATGATTGTCATATCAATAACACTATAAAAGCAGTAAATAAAAAGATAGGTTCACTGTACAGAATAAAACCCTTCCTTACTCCAGAAGCACAGACCACCTTAGCTCAATCACATCTTATCTCCACCCTACTGTATGCTTCCTCTATTTACACCAATCTCTCTAAAGGTAACCTGAAAAAACTAACTACATCCTATCATAATATAGCCCGTTTTGCCACAGCATCCCAGTACAGAACTCACCACTGTAATAACTTAAAACAATTACAATGGTTAGAACTACCTAACAAGCTTATCTATCAACAACTCTTAATTACACATAGCATTCTTTATCAACCAACAAAAACACTAGCTCTCAGTAACCTCCTTACTCCCTACAAAAACTTGAAACAGCTGCGATCTGCCGAAAAGATACAAGTCACCACAACTAGAATTACAAATTCAGCAGGCAACTGTCTATTTTCAAACTCCATAGGGAAAATATGGAATAACCTCCCCCAACACATTACCTCACTAGACTCCTTTCAACTTTTCAAAAAACAACTTCTATTACATCTTAACAACTTCTGGCTCTGCTCCTGTACCAATCCAGACTAAATGACTTCTTCGCTCTTCAGCCATACCTCCCTACGTAAAAATCACTATCTTTCCCTGCTATTTCAAATGACTAAATTACTGTACTGTTCTAAAAAATATATATATATATAGCTTAGGCTATTTGTTTTTTACCTGTTTTTTTTCACTGTATTTTCTACTACACTAAAATGTATGCATTGTTGCCTAAATGTTTAACCTTGTTTTAATTGTGGAGCTTTTCTCCCCGGGCCTCCACTGAAAATGGAAATTATCCAGCTGGACTAGCCCGGTCAGCAAATGTAAAATAAAAATAAAAATAAATAAAATAAATATAAAATGAATCAACTGTGATCTGTCCACAGACATGCAGGTTATACATGTGCAAAATTTCCATTGCCTTGTATGCACTGAAGTAACACTGCAGGGGTAATAGGAAATTATCTACATAAAACCTGTGGACAAATTAAGAGAAATAATGAAGACCAATAAATATTGTACCCAGGCAAGCCCTGATAGTTGAAATAACAATGACAGCTGTGGCAGCAACATACATGATTGGGAGGGTAGTAATTGGGATAGTAACTACTTCCCAAATCAGTATGCGATACAATACACAAGGACCTGTCACACGTAGCAAGCGTTGCACCCCAGGGTTTGGTCTTGGGGCCTCTATTATTTGGGATATACTTTTCTGAGGTGCAGGCCAAAACCAGTGGGCTATGGCTGACCATGTTTGCAGATAACTGCAAGCTGAGTGCTGTCATCAGTTCCCCTAGTGATGTGGACATCCTCCAAGAGGGTCTCACTCAGACAAATGACTGGTAACAGAAACATGGCCTCAAGCTGAATACTAAAAAATGCATCATCATCCCCTTTGGGGAAAGTGACATCCCCACAAATTATCACATTAATAACAATGCCCTAAGCACGCAATCAATTGTGAGGGATTTGGGCACCCAGGTTAATAGCAACCTGACTTTTGACCATCATGGTGCTTCTGTTGTACAGAAAGCCTTTTTACATGGCCCACCTCATAAGTAAGGGTATCTCATCCAGGGACAAGGAAGTCATAATATCCTTGTATTCTTCCCTTATAAGGCCCATTATTGAGTACAATGGCCTTTTTCGACATGTACCTCGCAAAGCACATGCAGCAGCTGGAGAGACCACATAGGTTCCTCACCAGGAGAATCCAGGATCTCAAACATCTACCATACACAGATAGGCTAAAAGCCCTATCCCTCTACTCAGTTTCATACAGACTCCTCAGAGGTGACCTCTGTCTGGCATACAAGGCGAAAACGGACCCCACCTTGATGGGACTAATGCATATCCACCAGTCAAGCTCCACTCGAGTAACCCACATGCTCAGTCTCATTCTGGTCTGTGACATCAACAAGATTTGTTGGCAGGACAGATTTGTGTCCCAGAGACTCTCTCATCTATGGAATAGACTCCCTCTCCACATCAAGCAGAGTAGCTCTTTACCCCTTTTTAAGTGCAACCTGGATAACTGGATGGGAAAATGAAACTATACCCCTGGGATTCTACCAGTGTCCCTGCTGGACAGGGGCATCAGGTGCTGATTTGTCTAAACATGGGCTAAACTCTTGGCTAGGCTTATAAGGGCTTCAAGGCCAATAGCCTAGTAACCTCCTATGATCCTATGAAACAGGACTGTCACTTTGAGCAGCGTATTAGCTGAAGATTATGCTGTAATACACAAGTAGAGATGTATAACTTCAAAAGATTACATGGAAGGTACACCCTTAGGAGAACTAATCACAACCAAAATGTGACTGATGTTAGTCATTGTCCAATGACAGCTGCTGTATGCATTGATTCAATCTGTTATCTGTGTCAGGAGGGTTAAGCATATGTGGCTTACATGTATAGCAAAGTACACCTCCGAAGGCAGTATACTATCATGTCAGAAACCAGTACATGTTCTCCAACTGAGCAATGTGCAACACATGCATAATACCTGGATCACAACAGGTAGCATACCTCACTGAAAGGTGCAACAGTACCCTTAGGTAATGAGTTAACTGTAGAAACTGCTAGAGGTTATATACAATAGGTGTACGCTGACCTATAAGAATGTTAATATTCTCCACGCATTGGGCATTATTTCCATTGTGTAGTCATCAGAACAAGCACACTGCCAGAGGAAAATTCTCAGAAGATTTTGCCACAATAAAACAAATGAGAATAATTATTCCACAACATTGATTAATTAATGTGCATTGTGCTAAATGTTGCACAATGGACTCCATCATTTATTGGGCATGATAAAATGGAAGTGCAGTAATTACTGGATAAACCTCAGTTAGCCATCCCAAAAACCATAGCAAACTATAACACAGGTTCTAGGTCACTTTGTGACCACTAAATTGAATATATCAATACCTGCTGAATAAACCATTCTAGCCTGTAACCACTGTAAGTAAAAATAATAACATGCATACACCACTGGATTAGAACATATGCAATGTAGGCCAAGCCCCTCTTGACCTGGACATTAACTGAAGACTCCACCCAAGAATTTATACCATACTTCTCAGACTACACACACTTGAAGGGAGACTGTGAGGATTGTGTTTGAATGCATATGGCTTCCATTAATGGGATTACACAATTTGGTCTGTATCTCCCCAATTGTAAAAGTAAAATTTAAATCATTAATTACTTTTGAGAAGCCAATCTTGAGTGGCAGCACTCTGTTACACACTTTGTATTTACACTCTGACAGACATGAGCTCCGGCCTTTCTCTGTTCATGGTTCAAAGAGCTGTATATCAACCACTGACACTACAGACAGAATAGTATGCGAATTATCAAGAAGCACTCAGACATGGATTGCATCAGCAGTCAGTTGCAGTGATTATGCATCCACTGAATGTATTCTGTGGCTCAAAATAGTTTATCCTGTTAGTGTACACAATAATGTTTATTTGCATGTTAGCATCTGAAGGGTAAGTCAGTCTTACCTGTCACTATTGCCTTCCACAATTACACTGCCAGATTTGATCCCTTGCCTCTCTAGGTCAACAGTCTAGAGAACTCCATAATAACACCCATGCAGACAGGATCCAAAAGTTCGACTGCTGAATCCTACACTAAGGCACTGTATGAGCACATCCACTTGTGTATGAATCGTGCCATCCCAAATAGAACCAAGATGTTCTCCTCCAAAAAAAGGAAGCCAATCTGGTGGTCCCTTGCCATAAACAAACTATACAACAGAAGGAAAAAAACTGTTGCAGAAAAAGAGGAAAATCTCAGGATGCAAAAACTCCCTTACCAGCCTCAGTAAGAAGCTGAAATCCCTAATAAAATCCTCCAAAGCTAGTTACAAAAATAAAATTGCCAAAGATCCGAAAGACATCCACAAGGCATTCTGTAGTTATGTCAAGAATCTAAATGGCAATGCTCAGATCTGTTCTGTGCTACAACAGAATGGCATTAAACATACTGATCCCAAGGATATTGTCAATATCCTGACAGATTGATTTAGTGCCAACTTCACCCCCCTCTCACCCCCTAAAGGGCCCATCTCAATACCAAAAGATTACCAAATTCCGGTAATCATGGCCACACAGGTAGAAACCGCACATTCCAAAGCTAAGAATACAGCATCCATGGGACCAAAGCTAAGAATACAGTATCCATGGGACCAGATGACATCCTGGGCTGTGTTCTACGTGAACTACAAAATGAAATGGCACCTCACCTAAGTGTCATGTTTAATCATAGCCTCACCTCAGGCTTCAAACCCACTGAGTGGCACACAGCTACAGTTATCCCACTCCACAAGGGGGATCTACTTTGGATCCCGGGAATTACCGTCCCATCAGTCTTATGAGCCTGATCTGCAAGGGCATGGAATGCTTTATCAGAGAACTTGTAAACAAAGACATTGGCAACCTTCAAACACTGGACCCCACCCAGTTTGGGCTCATGAAGGGCTGATCTTGTCTCCTGAACCTGACTGACATCTTTGAATCAGTTTCCAGAGCTGTGGATGAGGGTAAGGAGGTCCACACAGCTTATCTGGACCTCTCCAAGGCCTTCAACACCATCCCCCACTCTGGAATCATAGATAAACTTACTAAGCTGGGCATAAATCCCTACGTCATTCGATGGGTTGCCAATTGGCTTACTGACAGAACCCAGACTGTAAAAGTAGCCGACTCCAAATCCAGCTCCAGACAAATGACAAGTGGAGTCCTTCAGGGTTCAGTCCTGGAACCCCTCTTGTTTGGCATCTACTTCTCTGAAGTACAGGCCAACACTAAGGGACCCTGGCTAAAAAAGTTCATAGATGACTGCACACTGGGAGCCATTACTGAATCCCCAAATGATGTGGATATTTTACAAAAGGGCCTTACAGAAAGAGATGCTTGGTGCCAGAGCCATGGGCTCAAGCTCAATGCCAAGAAATGTATAGTTATCCCCTTTGGGAAAAACCATGTACCCATGAATTACCACATAGGTGGCAGTACCCTACACACTGAAAGTGTGATAAGAGACTTAGGGACACAGGTGGAACGTGGTCTCACCTTCAATAACCACATCACCACAACAGTCAGAAATTCCTTCTATGTGGCACACCTCTTCACTAAGGGCTTTTCATACAGAAAAAAGGAGGTCATTGTCCCACTGTACTTATCCCTCATTAGACCCATCATAGAGTACAACACCCCATTTGGTATGTACCTCACAAGACATCTGCAGCAGCTGGAAAGGCCGCAGAATTACCTCACTAAAAGAATCACAGGCCTAAAGCAGATGCCCTATGCTGACCATCTAAAAAAACTCCAGCTATACCCTGTGGCATATCGTCTACTCAGAGGTGATCTCTGATTAACATACAAGGCCATGTCAAACTCTGAGTTGCTGGACATGCTCCACTTAAAGAAATCCCAATCCCTTAGAGCCACACGCTCCATGGATCTCAATCTTGTCATCGCAATGAACAAAACATGCTGGAGGGATAGGTTCCTGACCTAGAGACTCCCAATACTCTGAAATAGACTGCTCATACATGTCAAGCAGAGCACCTCCTTGGCCCTCTTCAAAAGGAACCTTGACGATTGGAAGGGAGATAGGAAATTCACACCGGAGATCATGTCAATCTCCCTGTTAGACAGGGGTCCAGGGAAGTAAATATTGTTGGAAGAAATATCCAGGGAATTGTTATGGCTAGGCTTGTACAGGCCCTAGAGCTGATAGCCTAGTACCAACCCATGAACCTATGAACCTAGATAGCATACCTTTGTTTAAACTTCCACAGCATGGAATTATTTTCTGTCTACTGTAGACATGTGATGGTCAAAGGCTAGATTACTGTCTGTGTGTGTCGCTGACTACTGGGTCAAATCGTAGAGGTGTGTTGTCAATATGATAGTTACCAGAGGTGGATGACTTCCTGAAGGATACCATTTTGCATTTCTTGGCATTTAGTTTTAGTCCATGGTACAGACACAATTTGTTTGTCTGTGTCAGCCCTTCCTGGAGAACATTTGTATCGTGGGATTCAATGACAACTCCTAAGTTGCAATCATCTGCAAATTTAGTCAGTCAGAGACCATTGACATTGGCCTTGACTTCAGATAAGTAAATGCCAAAAAGGAGCTGACCAAGGACTGATTCCTGAGAGACTATACTTGTGACTGGCCTCTTTGTAAAGGATGAATTCCTAGGTACTGTTTGTGAGCCAGTTGGCTATCCACTGGGTAAGATACGGGTTTGTACCTAACCTCTTGAGTTTGTCAACAATGCCTTAGTGGGGTATTGTGTCAAATGCAGGGGAGATTCATTTTATCCATTTTAATAGTAACACAGTTGTTTTGTTTTGTTTCTATTGCATATATCACTCATATAGATTGCTGCTGGCATTCTTGTATACGCTGATCAACAGTTTGCTGTTACTAAAGTACAGTATGTGCACACAAGGGAAAACATTTATCTCTTCCTTACAGGATCATTTCTCACCTTTGTTAATGCTCCTGATAACACTGTAGTCTGGGATTACATATGTCTGATGCTCACAGTAGCCAGGCAGTACATAGCTAAGTAAAGGCTGGCAAGTTTGCATGCATCACTGTTACCATTTGTACGTGTTTATCTCCTTTTATTGTTTAATTAAGTGGTGTGTGTGTGCTCTATTTGCTGCCTCTAAGCCAATAACATAGCATATTGTGCACACCTCTAAATACCATGCTCATCTCCAGCTACACGTTCCTCCTCTGGCTCCTCACCTGTGTCTGCTCACCCTGCCTGTGCTGCTAGGAACTGCGGTCCCTGTCTTGGGTTTTGTCAAACTCCCTCCACCCTGTGCACCTTTTCTCTGAGAATGAAGTTATACAATATGGCACATACTGTCATTATTTGTCAGAAGTGGTAGAGATATGCTGCAGAGCACCCCAAGAAATATCTAGACATGAGAAACACGACTTAAGCAGACCAAAAAACATACTCTATGATGTTTCCAATCTGAGTGTGTGCTGTTCATCATTGTCACCTTGATCAATGAGGTTGTGTAGGTTTCTCATCGAAGTCATTTGCCACAGTTCAAGTACATATATTGCAGCCCATACTAGATGTCTCTGTGGAAAGTCATCCCTAGAAAACTTAGTCACGGGTCACAGGTGCAATATGTGGGAATTGTGGAAACTCTCAGGGTTACCTACACACACATTATAGATGATAGTTTTTGCATTACAGACCAAATGACAGAGTGATAGCTTTTTCTGTATAAGTATCTCCTTCCCATTTCACCAAGTGGAGCTTTTATTTCAATGTGACTGCATACTAAGTTACCTTGATCTTCATGAAAATGTGCTATGACACAGAAATTTTGCATAGTGGTAGCTCTCTCCTCTGGTGAATGTGGAAACCAAATATGCTCCCCTACATGCATACCTCTCAACCTTTTAGAGCAAGAAATCTGGACAAAGACATAAAAAATGGGGGGACAAAAACCCAAAAATAGGAACACTTTTTAAATATTGTTCTTACAAACTTAGAAAGTTGAGAGAATAACAGGTTTTGCATTAACATGATTTTTATGAAAGGTATGAAGTCTGAAACTCAAATGTCTGTCTTTATTTTCTGACTTCAACTCTCCATAATTTGCCAGTCGTGGTTAAATCTTCAGTATACCACACCACGGAGCGGGTTATGGCTATAATACAATGACATTATTTAATTTAAAAAATACTTACTTTTCTTAAATAATGTCTTTGTATAACACTTCCGTGGTGCCCTTCTGCATTTTCTCTGACATCCTAGGGAATTACTGCTGTACTGCACATGTGTATGGCGCTTGTGTTCCCACACTTATACATCTGTGCTATGTAAAGGAAGCAATGGAGAAAGGAAGATCTCCATTGCTACATATATATATATATATATATATATATATATATATATATATATATATATATATATACATATATATATATCTATATATCTATCTATATATATATATATATATATATATATATATATATATATATATATGTGTGTGTGTGTGTGTTTGTGTGTGTGTGGTTTCACTTCATATTGCCGAAATGCTGAAATATCGAATTTCGACAGTATAAAGCCGAAACTATTAAAACACCGACACCTCACAACCACGAAATCACAACATTGAACACACAGCAGACAGCACATAACACACAAACCATAACACCCACACCAAAAAACACTGAAATACAACACAACACCATACAGGCACACACCTACACTACACATATGCAGGGGGAAAAGGCCCCCTGCACCCCCCACCCCCCTACTTATATATACTAACTTCGAGATCGCACAAACAGTAAAAAAAAAAAAAAATCACACAGCCAACACACACACTCATACCCCCACCTCCTTATGCTGACCCACTTGTACAAGTTACAAAAACACTCATGCACACTCACTCACCTTAAACTACAAACACCATCCCAGCCGTACACTTCATATGATAACAAAAATGCATAAGCGCGGATTCAACATAGTCCTATTCACGATTATGCACTTTCATTATTTAGAGGTTTCAGCATCATGGACATGAATTGCTGAAATTCAGTATTTCAGCAATTTGCGTTAATGAAGTGAAACTATACATATATAAATATATATATATATATATATATATATATATATATATATATATATATATATATGTGTGTGTGTGTGTATATTTATTTATTTATTTTTATTTAGAAAAAAGAAACCGGGAGAATTTTAGCATTTGGAAGAGATGAGACAAAGAAAAATAAAAGGATAATGAGGTACATTTCTTTAGTTTTACAGAACATACCTGATTATCCTCTTATTTTTGTCTGTGCCATCACCCTCGTTCATTTGAGGTGTTCGGTTTTATAAACTGATTTTAAAAAAAAGAAAGAAAACTAAAAATTTTATGGGATATACTAATGGAAAAAGTCCGGGTGGCCAAATCTTTTTCATTTGGTATATTCTCAGATTTAAAATGGGCACACTGGTTGGGCTGACCAGTCAGCGTGCTCCTTTTTGAATATTACTGGCCAGTCATTATATAATATGTGAATAATAATATGGATGGCATAGTAGTCATAATGCAAGCCTGCTCTTATCTGTATTGCTTTATTTCTTCATGCTGACTAAAGTTGATTGTGTGCGTTTTTTTGGGGGAGGGTGGATTAGCTTTTTCCTCTGGGGGCCTTGAACTTTTACAACTTGCGTTGTTTCTCAGGAGTGTCTCTAATGGTTGAATAAATAGGTATGCGATAAAACAAGTATAAAGTACATTTTAACCATGCTGTTAGTTAATGCTCTGTGTCTTGCCCGTTTGTTCCACCTTATGAGAGGTAGTATAGTGTTCCATATTTTTAAGGTGGAAAGTTGCAGTTTCTTTTGTTTATTGTTGCTACTGATATTATGACAAGATCAAACCATACTAAACTGACTGAAAATGAAAAAGCCGCACCTTAACAATTTAAGAATATGTAGTTTTAATTATCTCAGTCATTAAAACTACATTACTCTTAAAGTCATTTGCTTGAGACTTGTTCATAGAACATTATAATTACATTCAGAAAATCATAACTGCATCTTTAAAATACCATACATTCTAAAAAGTATTCAAATCTTGGAATCAGTTATTGTGACCTAATGTTATCTTTTTAGTGCTATCCATCTTTCTCAGCTGTCACTGTTTTGGCAGAATGTCCAGGTTTTGATACACATTTGCCTTGCCCTTCATTTTTTATTTTCTGGTAGATCGTTCACGATTACAGTCAGGCAGTAATGCCAGTTCTTTGAGTTTTATACATCTTATTGTTAAAAAATGCGTATTGATTAAAAACCTGTATTAGAGTACTATTAACAATTGTTTTTTGATTTTATCCTCCTCATTACTTTCGACTTTGTCCTAAATTCTTGAACAAAAAAGTTGAAAGGTATGGTAATACCCCTAAATATTCGTATGTAAATTAATTTTGTTGGTGTTATTTCCTCATCAGTGCTGTTTTCCTTGGAGGAGATAAGAACATTAATATGTGCTTATTGCCAGTCTTAGTAGCATAACAAGTAACACACTTATCTTTGGTGCAGATGACTGTGCATTCTGTTCCCATGCCAGGCATTTGGATTACGTTTTTAATAATGATACTGCAGCACAACATAAAGAGATCTTGCACTCCTTGGTGTGCTATCCATTGGTTGAGATGTTAAAATCCCCTTCTGCCTGAGGTGATAGTAGCTCAAGTTGATGTAACAGATCCCAAGACAATTATCAAACAATTAGGGTGTTTAATATATAAAATTTGCATGATATTTACATATTATTACACATTATTTACATATTTTTGTAACCCCATATCCATCTTATTTATATCATTTTTGCAATTTCTTCATCATTAATGCAACACAATTTTGTACATACTTTTTCCATTCCCATTTCCTTGAGTTTCATCCTTCCTACAAAATGTTTTTTTTCCATAACCATTTTCTTATTTCTGCAAATACATCTTCTTCCCTTCTACATTTGTTGTACAATATTCTGTCATACCTTATCTTTCACAATATCTAGACTGTTACAAACAATATGTTATCCCATTTTTTGATCTACTCCTTACTTCCTTTTCATATTTACATTGCAATATCATCTCCACATTAATTTCCTTGAAACTTTCCTAACTATATACATTTTTAAACTTTTCCCCAAAAGAGTTATTCATTTGACATTCTAAAAAAAGTTTGGCAGTTTCTTCTACCTCGCAATCATAGCACAGCCTATCTTCTATTACATTATATTTCATATTTTACTTAAGAAGTAATTTGTTTAACAAAATTCTCCACAAAAAAGTCCCCAGATTCAGAGAAATCTTCAAACATTTTCCTTCTTTGCTTTATGCATTTCTAACATCTTTTGGTAAATCACTCTATGGATGTACAATAAAAATATTGCATAAATTTGTTATACCACTCAGTCCTTTTCTTGCTACATTCATATTTTTTTTTTAATTTTCAGAAATGTATCTTATTTACATATTCATTTCTTTGCATAATCTTTTATTCACCCCTTCTTTCCCTTTTTACACATTTCCATGTGCCTTCATGGCTCTCAGATAAGATTTGTTTATCATTTTATTCTGTCTGTTTTTTACACTGTTAATAACCCAGATTATGTGCTTTTATGCTAAAAAAATAAAAGATTTTTCACAACTAGCCCCCTTCTTTTTATTGTATATTATTCCTCTTTTTAACATGATTCAGACTCAAACTCCACATAAAACTGAAAAGCATTTCTATCCATTCCCTTTCTACTTTTCCTGTAAAATATATAAACTCCTCAATGTATAAGTTTATACATTTACATTTATTTTTATTAAATTTAAGAGACATTTGTTATTTTTTAAATATTATAGAAATATTCTCTTTGGGGTGATGTGGGTCTATTAAACATCATTATTTATTTATTTTATTTATTTTATTTATTTATTTATTTATTTATTTATTTATGTATTTATGTATATAGATGATTTGCAACATTTGAATAAACTTTATAGATTTTGTTTTAATAAAGTTGCATAATGGGGTTGTTTTTAGGAGTTTAAATGCATTGGTCAAAATGAGCTGGATATGAATAAATATGGGAGTGGGGATGAGTTTGCAATATCCAATCAAATCTGTTTTAAATTATATTTAAATTTCTGGGTTGACAAAATGTATTGGCTAAAATGAGCTTCAGAAAAACAATTGGAGATGGGGGTGTGTCTCTAGTAACCAAGCAAATGTGTTTTAAAGGGTATTTAAATTTTTGAATTTAAGTGATTGACTATCTGAGGAAGTTCATAGTTAATGGGTGAAAGTGCTTATGTTTGATGTTATTATTTTTAAGTGATTAAAGTTTGGTTTTACCCATTTTGATTTTTTGTGCCATGGTTTTGTATTTTAGTTTGTCAGTATTGGAGCAGTTTTTCAGTTGGTCTGTTTGTCAAATAATTTTTTATATCATACACTTTAGTACAAACAGATTAAAAAAATAATAATTTCAACAATGTCAAGGGAGCAGTTCTGAATTGTACTTGCATTTCCTTTTCAAGTTGCTGTCAAAAATTCAAAAAATGTACTCCTTCCATGGTGGTCTCTTGTTTTCTTTCTACCTCAAACATGACTTTTTCTAATAAACCAAATGTTTTAATAGTCACTTCACAGAAGTCCTCAGTGCCCGAATGTATTAATGCTTCTATATCTTTTATACTAAACCATAAAGGTAAAACTACATTGTCCAAAACATCATATCTATTTAAACAAAAGTCAGTCTTTGTTTTAATTCTAATCACAGGCTTCTTGTCTATTGCCTTATACTTCTTTCTGTTACCACAGCTGCTTGTCTTCCTATTGTTACAGCATCAACATGCAATTACAATTTTTTCATACCTTGTTGCTGATGTTTGCCTTTAAAATTAATTACTCCGTTAGCTATTGCTTTTCCTGTTAAAACTATCACTTTATTCTGCTTCTATAATGGAATCAGCTACTATACTCCAACTTATTTCTGCTCCATTGTCTGGTTTTCTTAGTTCCATCAATTTCAGTAAATCATATGTTGGTAATTCACATCTTTCTAATTCTATTACAATATTTTCCTCAGTTCCAATAGTTTCAATCACCTCTCAATCTGCTTCTTCCAAAAGGCACACTCATCTACTGCTCATGACATTCTCCAGCTTGAATTTCTCCCAACCAAATCAGCAGAATCTCTTGTGCCACCTAGTGGTTGTAATGCAAAACCACAAGATAGAAGAGTATGTGGAAGTTCTCCAGTATCCTAGCCAAATATCTCCTCAACAGTATGTATATCATCTCATGGCTTCTGTGAAAAGAGGACACTGGTTTAGTGTCACTAACCCAGTCAAGAAAAGGTATAAATAAATAAATTATGATTGTTACTATATCTTTGTACTCTGACTAATCTACTACAACAGAATTATTAAACGTTTAAGGTTATTATATCTTAATGGGCCTGCTGCTGTAAAGTGATCTTGTTGGATTTTACCCCAGAATCCACTTCAGTACCCCTTTATATAAGTCATGCAAGACATAAGGAAATTATATTTTAACTCCATTAAACTGAATGGCAGTAGTATGAGTCGCAGGCATCTTGCACAGCTTCAGGAACCTATTTTCATTTTCACTTTTTTGCTTGAATTACTCTGGTTTGTGTTTACAGAGCAGCATTTTCATCTTTAACAGTAGTTGTAAATGTTCAGTCCAAGTGCTGACAGACCCTCTCACACATTCTTGCTCAGGAGTCAAAACTTTTATTGTTATCCAAGAGCTGTCAAATGACCACTCTTGCTCTTACTTCAAAGAATTTTTAACAGGCATTTATACTACTTTGGTATTCAACAGTATCTGCCATGGGAAGGTATATGTTTTATCTTGAATGCTGCATTTGTGTAAACATATTTTTGCAATGCAAAACAGAGCAAAATAAGTCTGGCTTTCTGTTCTTGAATTTGAGTTAATTATACTCTTTCCTCCTTCTACTGATGTAAAAGAGTCTTTATACTTGACATTTTCCCACCTCTGTTAGTTATATACTTTGCTCATTATACTATAGCATACCATCACTCGAGGCAAACCATAATCTTTGAACATGACAAATTTGTAGTTTTTTTTCTGTGTTGTGAGCATTGTCTGGATTTGCAAGATTATGAGATTCACTGTTTTTTTTCGTAGGGAATTTGTCTTTTATCTTTAATAGTGGCTTATGGGTGAGTTTTTACCATGTATTATGTATTCTATATTTTATTAGTATGGTGTTTTCATTTTTTTTTTCACATGTCTTACATGACCCACCAACTAGTTACTGTGCCCCTATTGTCTGCAGTGCCCCTGCAAGAAAAGAAACTTGGAGCTACTATTGACCACTGACCACCTTGAAGTATGTCATTTTCTATATAAATTAGTTTGTAAAGTTGGCCATTAAATGCAAAGTAATGGTGACAGCTTACAGAGATCTTTTTCTACAGCAATGAACAATTCAGAAAAAACAGATTTGCAAGCATTGTGAAGACAGTAAACAGAAGAAAAAAAAAAGATGACCAACCCTGCCTAAAGTCTTTGTGTAGCAATTGCTATAACAAACATGGAGCCCTTATGTTGATTTCTGGGTAATATGAATTATTCAAAGTAATGGTTTGACTGGATATCTGCATTAATTTTCTGAAAAATATCTGAAATAGGAATAGAGTATTAGGTAAACTATGTATGATTATGCATAGAAAGAAAGGTAATAAATAAATAAAATAAAATAAATAAATAGATAAATAAAATAAATAAATAGATAAATAAATAAATAAAGCGACCTGTCTTTCCAGACTACTTCACAGTTCAGTGAGTCTTAAACTCTAATCAGTTTACTAAGTCCTTTATTTATCTTATTAGAGATATAAGGCTACAGTTATTTTTGTCTTTTCCTGGTTAAGGGTCGCCACAGTGGAACTTCAGTCCGCTAATGATTGGCAGTCGATTTTTATGGTGCCGAGTTGCCAGCCTGACGCCCAACCTTCAGTGAAGGTATGCCCATTCATGCATGTCTTTCGGAGGCCACTCGACCATGGGGAGGACATGCAGACTCCACACACAAGGCACTTCAGCCGAGAATCGAACAGGAGAACCTCTTACTGTGAGGCAACAACGCTAACGCTGTACCACCGTGGCTTTACCGATATAAGGCTACAGTTATCTTTAACCATATTCAAAATGAGGAAATATAGGATTTATGCTTTAATCAATCAAATAGAGTGCTATTAATGTATATCAATTTAATCCCTTGAACTGTAGATATAAGGCTACAGTTCAAGGGATTAAATTGATATACATTAATAGCACTCTATTTGACTGATTAAAGCATAAATCCTATATTTCCTCATTTTGAATATGGTTAAAGATTGGTAATACAATTTTAGTACTGTAGATCAGAGTGTGCAGTGTGACTTTAAGAAGCATTTCAAAATGAAGGCATGTGCATATAAATAGAGAGCACGTGCAGGCAGCAGTGCCATTTTGAACGAACAGCCAGAGTGTTAACATGTTTGAGTGCAGTAGTCAGTCTGTTTATAAGTTTAAGTTTAAGTTACTAAGCCTCAACCCTGAAGTATTTGCATGTAATAAAACTGCTTGAATCAAAAACACAACCATTCATCTGTTCTGTCCTGACTGGACAAGTGACAAGTACCTTTTCAGAAACTTATAGAATCCAAACACAAAGCCATCTGGTCAGGAGATCTTGTCATTTTAAAGAGATTTAATACCTAGAAAAATCTCTTCAAACTAGAAAGGGTGTTCAGTCCCATCATTGTGGGTCATCAGGAATCTGGGAAATCTTAAGCATATTTAAATAGCCTTCAGATTCTTTTACAAGTCCTTCAATGCCTGGCATATTATAAAATTCTTTATATATCTCTAGATGTTTGCATAACTGAATTTAGTGTCTTAATAATCTTGTGGCCAACTCTAATTGTGTAACTGTTTTCATTAGGCTTCAGAAATCATCTAATTCTTTCCAAAGTCTCAGATGGGATGTAGGCACTTCTATAATTTTTAGATAACATCATTGATGAAATCCTAACTAACTGAGTGTTTAAAATAATCCATTTTGCAATTACTTAATATGTTTCTCTTTTTTGTTAAGGTTGTAAATCTAAATAATTTCTAGGAAAATAATTTCATCTATTTTTTTTCTTTGAATCCCTTTTGATTTTATAATAAAATAATAGGCTTATGAGATTATTCCTTATTTCTGCTAGGATAATAGGTGCACTAAAAGTCAAGTTTAAATTTATAACCCCTATTGATTGCTTTGTAAAATGCCTAGTAAATGTCTAACTTAATTTTAATGACCTCTGTGTTTGCTAAAGCATTATCTAGAATAAAGATTACTTTTTTATTAGCATACTTCTAATAATATGGCATTCAGTATCCATCCCCATCAGGTCTTAATAAACTTAGTAAACTGATTAGAGTTTAAGACTCACTGAAATGTGAAGTAGTCTGGAAAGACAGGTCGCTTTATTTATTTATTTATTTATTTATCTATTTATTTAATTTATTTATTTATTTATTGACATTTGTTGACCGGAAAAGTCCACTGGGCTTGAGACCCATTTTCAGTGGAGGCCCAGGGAGAAAAGGTCCAAGTTACATGAAAATCAGTACATGAATTTGTAAAGAAACAATTACTTATAAAGCAAGTGAAATAATACAGAAAACTATCTAAGCAGCACATATGTTGTAAAAAGGCACAATAGAGTAACAATGGAAAATTAGCATGTAGGAAAATTATACATTTAGAAATATTTAACAATACAGCTCAATTTTAGGGGGGCTAGGATAAGAAAAAGGTAAGTGTAGTGGAAAGGTAGAATTAAGGAGTTAAATTTAAAGGTAAGATAGATATAGTTAGAATGTTATCTAGGCTCACATGTATTATGAAATTATTTTTACCAGGACTCATGAATAGGTTCATAGGTTGGTACTAGGCTATCAGCCCTGGGGCCTATACAAGCCTAGACATAACAATTCCATGGCTATTTCTTCCCACAATATTATTTTTGTTGAAATTCTTCAGGAAAGATAAATCAATAGATTTCATTTAAGTTAACTGTATCTTGTATTTCCAGAATTAGCACAGAAACATTCTCATTGCAGCTTATCTTTAGAAAGTCCATCCAGCCTAGTAACTATAACTGCACTACAGCCCCCCCAACAGACATGTAATGATTTAAAGCTGCATAACAATACAGCTCATCACTCATCAGACCCATCATAGAGTACAACGCCCCATTTGGGATATACCTTACAAGACACCTGCAGCAGCTGGAAAGACCACAGAAGTACCTCACCAAGAGGATAACTGGCCTCAAACAGATGCCCTATGCAACTAGACTGAAATAACTCCAGCTATACACAGTTTCATACCGCCTACTCAGAGGTGATCTCTGCCTGACATACAAGGCCATGTCCAACCCAGAATTGATGGACATGCTCCACCTAAAGAAAACCTTATAGGTTCATAGGTTCATAGGTTGATACTAGGCTATCGGCCCTAGGGCCTATGCAAGTCTAGCCATAACAATTCCCTGGATATTTCTTCCCACAATATTTACTTCTCCAGGCCCTTGTCTAGCAGGGCGACTGACATGATCCCCGGGGTGAATTTCCTATCTCCCGTCTAATCATCAAGGTTCCTTTTCAAGAGGGCCAATGTGGTGCTCTGCTTGATATGTATGGGCAGTCTATTCCAGAGTATGGGGAGTCTCTGTGTCAGGAACCTATCCCTCCAGCATGTTTTGTTCATTGTGATGACAAGGTTTAGATCCCTGGAGCATGTGGCTTTGAGGGATTGGGATTTCTTTAAGTGGAGCATGTCCAACAGCTCAGGGTTTGACATGGCCTTGTATGTTAAGCAGAGATTGCCTCTGAGTAGATGATATGCCACAGAGTATAGCCGGAGTTTTTTTAGACGGTCAGTATATGGCATCTGCTTTAGGCCTGTAATTCTTTTAGTGAGGTATTTCTGTGGCCTTTCCAGCTGTTGCAGATGTCTTGTGAGGTACATACCAAACGGGGCATTATACTCTATAATGGGTCTAATGAGTACAGTGGGACAATGACCGCCTTTTATTTTTTTGGATGAAAAGCCCTTAGTGATGAGGTGTGCCACATAGAAGGATTTCCTGACTGTTGTGGCAATGTGGTTATCGAAAGTGAGACCACTGTCCACTTGTGTCCCTAAGTCTCTCATCACACTTTTGATGTTTAGTGTCCTGTCACCTATGTGGTAATTCATGGGTACATGTTTTTTTCCAAAGGGGATAACTATACATTTCTTGGCATTAAGCTTGAGCCCATGGCTCTGACACCAGGCATCTGTTTCTGTAAGACCCTTTTGTAGAATATCCACATCATTTGGGGATTCAATAATGACTCTGAGTTTGCAGTCATCTGCAAACTTTGTTAGCCAGAGTCCCTTAGTGTTGGCCTGTACTTCAGAGAAGTAGATGCCAAACAAGAGTGGTCCCAGGACTGAACCCTGAGGTACTCCACTTGTCACTTGTCTGGAGCTGGATTTGGAGTCGGCTACTTTTACTGTCTGGGTTCTGTCAGTAAGCCAGTTAGCAACCCATCGAGTGATGTAGGGATTTATGCCCAGCTTAGTAAGTTTATCTATGAATCCAGAGTGGGGGATGGTGTCAAAGGTCTTGGCGAGGTCCAGATAGGCTGTGTGTACTGCCTTACCCTTGTCCACAGCTCTGGAGACTGATTCAAAGAAGTCAATCAGATTCAGAAGACAAGATCGGCCCTTCACATACCCAAGCTGAGTGGGGTCCAGTGTTTGAAGGTTGCCAATGTCTTTGTTTATAAGTTCCATGATAATGCGTTCCATGCCCTTGCAAATCAGGCTTGTCAGACTGATGGGACTGTAGTTTCCGGGATCCAAGGTGGATTCTCCCTTGAGGAGGGGGATAACTGTAGCTGTGCGCCACTCAGTGCACATGAAGCCTGAGGTGAGGCTATGATTAAACATGACACTTAGGTGAGGTTCCAATTCATTTTGTAGTTCATGTAGTACACAGCCTGGGATGTCATCTGGTCCCATGGATGCTGTATTCTTAGCTTTGGAGAGTGCGGTTTCTACCTGTGTGACTGTGATTATCGGAATTTGGCAATCGTTTGGTATTGAGATAGGCCCTTTAGGGGGTGAGAGTGGGGTGAAGGTGGCACTAAATCGACCACAGTCACCACAGAGTTATCCCCTCGAGTCACATGCTCTAGGGATCTAAACCTCACCACAATAATAAATAGGACATGCTGGAGGGATAGATTCCTGTCCCAGAGACTTCCCATGCTTTGGAACAAGATTCCAATCTACATTAGGCAGAGGTCCTCGCTAACACTCTTCAAGAGAAACTTTGACGAGTGGATGGGAAACAGAAAGTATAACCCGAGGATCACTTCAGTGGCTCTGCTGGACAGAGGCACAAGGAACTAATCTAAGGGGGTGGCGAAAGCCAACACATTCTGGCTAGGCTTATAAATGCCTTCAGGCAGATAGCCTAGCACCTACCTATGAACCTATAAACCTATAACAAGTTTATAAAGGATGCTACAGTGCTTAACTGTCAGGAGAAAGAGGATAAAAAAATGGAAGCAATACAGGTCTATCAGTTCTATTAGCTCTAAAATTTAAATGCCATGTCTGTATAGAAAAGGCATATTAAAATGGTATCCTTACTGAAATGTGATTTAGCAATGCTGCTGTAACATTTTAGTAATAGAACATTGATATCATTTGTATAGTTTAAGTTAATGTTTGCAGTATGAATCTTCACCCTCTTTATTCGCCCAAGCCAAACCTTAATGTCCACCCCTGACTTTACAGGACCTGCAAATGTCTCATATTAATGATCACCCAACTACAGCTAGAAAAATATTTAAAAAAAAGAATAATTGTTGTCACTAACCTGGACGAACAAAAATATTGCCCTATAGAGATAAGCCGATAGGTATAAAGTAATGTGTAGAACTTTAGAGTTACTAATTATTAATGCATTAAATATCAGAACGTCTATGCATTAAACACCAAAACCTCTATCCATTATGAGTTATACTAAGATTAAGAACAACTAAATTAAAGCGTCATCTGTATTTGAATAAGTGTATATCTTTACAATCTGAGTACGTCAATAGAAATAAGAAATACTTTATGAAATACTATACATAACACTATGGGGTTATTAAATTAAATTTCATATTAAGTGTACCTATTTCAAAGCAGAAATAAGCCTATTATGTTATTATAAAATCAAAAGGGATCCAAAGAAAAAAATCTCAGATGAAATTATTTAACGACAAATTAATATGAAGTATTTTTCAGTCTTATAAAAAAGTTGATACCAGGAATTTTTTAATGAACATATACAATTTTAGTAATCATGAAATCCAGGTCATAGACTGCAATTCTAGACAGGATACAAACCCAAATGTTGTGCCAAGCTTAGTCAAGAAGTTATGTTAAAATAATAACTATACATATTGATTCAGTTAAATGATTGGGAATAAATATTAATAGGTTAATCTTACTGTTTAACATATAAGACACAGTAGAACATTACAGAAACAATACAACAATAAATATAGCCATGCAGTTATGAAGTAATATGCTGTGACATTTCATATGGTTCACGGAATTTGCATAGTCTATAACATATATATATATATATATATATATATATATATATATATATATAGTATATGTATATATATATATATATATATATATATATATATATATATATATATATATATATATATATATATATATATATATATATATATATATATATATATATATATATATATATATATATATATATATATGTATTTGTGTGTGTGTGTTTATGCTTTTATATACATATATATATATATATATATATATATATATATATATATATATATATATGGGTCTACTTCTTTTGACCTAGCTTTCATTTGCCTGGCACTCATTTGCCTGAGACCAAATGACTGAAATTTCATTTGCCTGACACTTCATTTGCCTGACAAGTATTATTAGCAAGAAAATGGAATATGCCCCCTTCCCCACTGCAGTGCGACCCTGGAGTTAGAATATATAGTTAGGGAGGGTGTGTGGGGCACAGCCCCCCACAACGGGAGGTGTGGGGGCCGAATCCCCCCACTTACTTTTCTGTTACTAAGCAATATTACATCAAAAGTTAACAATATTATATGAAATGAAGTGCCCCCCATACCCCCTAACTATATATTCTAACTCCAGGGTCACACTACACTGGGGAAGGGGGCATATTCCATTTTCTTGCTAATAATACTTGTCAGTCAAATGAAGTGTCAGGCAAATGAAGTGTCAGGCAAATGAAATTTCAGTCAAATGGGGTCAGGAAAATGAGTGTCAGGCAAATGAAAGTTAGGTCAAAAGAAGTAGACCCATATATATATATATATATATATATATATATATATATATATATATATATATATATATATATATATATATATATATTTTTTTTTTTCACTTCATAATCTTGAATTACTGAAATCCCGAATTTCAGTAACCCAAGACTATAAAGTCGAACCATTCACAATACCGATATCCACAATCCCGAATCACACAATCATGAACATACATACACCATGCACCACATAACACACACACACCATTCCACCCACAGCACACAAACCACACAACCCTACACTACATATAAGCAGGGGGGCACACCCCCCTACTTATATATACCAACTCCTAGGTCGCACATAACATAAAAAAAAAAACTCACACTATGCCATCCTCTACTCGCTCGCACACAAATACATATCACACATACACAAACACCAAAAAATCCAACACTTACACTCACACTAATACCTCCCTACCCTTACCCACACATACAACATACAAAAATACATGCAAACACTCACTCACCTGCAATCTCAGGCCCCATAACACTACACCCGACGTACATGCATAAGCGCGGCTTTGAGATATTCGAATTCGCTCGTATGCACTTTCAGCATTTGGGTTTTCACCTTCATGGTTTTGGGTTACTGAAATTTGGGATTTCAGTAATTCGAGATTATGAAGTGTAAGTTGTAACCATATCTATATCTATATATATATATATATATATATATATATATATATATATATATAAAATACGTCAGGCAGAACTTGCCATCTTTCATAAATCTTTTATGTATATAATTCTATATATCCCACAAGTTCTGTAAACATAAAACCATATGTCAAGTGTGGCATGTAAACACCACAAGTAATATAGTAAAATACTTAACACTATTTACAGGACTAAAATTATTTTGTTTCCAAATGGGGGAGTCTTAGAACTGGGTGTGTTAAGTAAATAGCATAAAGTATTAGATAGGAGCTTGCCTAACCCAGCTGCAAACAGAACATTTTGCCAAGTATATATCACACTGTTATTTATTTATAGCTAGAAGGAAATCAGAAATATGAGTAAGTTATAAAAAGCTATTCACAGAACAAATAAAAGTGCTCTGGTTAAAGAATAAAGTAACAGTAAAATAAGTAAATAAAGTTTCCTTGTGCAGATCATATAAATATAAGATTCATATGTGCATGTTCTTCTTAAGGTAACCCTCATAAGGGTTACCACCCAAGAAGTACCTTATTAACTAGAGAAACACAGCTTTAACCTCTGTCTAATTGAACTAAGTTGGAAAATGTTCAGCTGGAAATAAATAAACGGTAGAGCCTTAAAATTTATATGACATTTTATAACACACACAAAAAAAGTGTTTCATTTTGCAATGGGTCATGCCTAAGCTTCATACATCAACATCTGGAACAGAAGGCTTCCATAGATGAAACCATGCATACCAGTTCTGTGGTAGAGCAACCATAAATAAAAGAAAATCAGTAGTACGGGGGGGGATCAATGCCAGTCCACAAATAGACTCTGTGCCAGCAATGATTCCATATAAATAACAACAGATAGTGTTCAGCTTTAAGGAGTTGAAATTGCCTAGACATAACCATGATGACTTTAGGCTCACTGATATATAGAGAAGCCTGAAACAGAATCTGATAAAATAGTTTTCTGCACATGTGGCCAGCAAAGGTAGACTAGTTAAAATGCATTTATCTATCTTCATTTAATATTATGCACATAAAAGAACTTTCATAAATGTCAAGAAATAAAAATTAAATTCATAATTATTATTTAGGTTAATAAAAGTCAGTTGATATGCAATATTTACATTTCTTATAGGCACATTGCAGAAAATTAAATTGTTTAATAAATACCTTAACTGCTAATATGTTTTTCAAGGTGTATTAGAGGCAAATGTCATTTCTGGTAATTCCATCCTCTGCCTAAAACCTGCACATAGTTGCAAGCATCTTAAAGCGACTTCAGATCTGCACTGCAAGAGAAGTAGCTATGTTTGCAAAGCAATGGCACAAAAATAGTTAGCAATTAGTATATTTCCAGGATGTATTAATTATAATATTTTTTAAATAAGTTTATGATTCCCAAAAGGAGGTAAACAAAAAATTATTTTGACATGGTCCATGAAGTAAAGTAGTTAAAGTTAAATCACATCTAAAGGAAAAAGTCATCTAAATGTTAACAATTACAGCATAGGGACATGCTATATAGCTTTGACCTCTCTTTGGCCAAAAATAGTCATCAACAAAATGTACCCAATAGCTATTCAATGATTAAATAAAAATGATCAGATTAAAGTGTGAAAGTAAGAAGAACATAATGAAATAAAGCTTTGTTTTCTAGTGCATAATCATTTAGCTTTTGACTTCAGTTTAAGATGACAAGTATAAAACTGATTGCCTTAACACTTCTTAGAAAAAAATGATCTGATAAATAGGTTCCTGAAGACATTGCCAGTAATATAAGTAATACATTTTTGCCTTCAATTTAAATTAAAGAAATGGAAATGACATAATAGCACTTTCATTCACGTCAAGATATAAAAACTAAATTAGCAGTCATCGGTTATCTTGAAAAACTTCAATAACTAGATAACAATAAGACTTTTTAGAAGCACATTAAAGACAATTAAATTGTTTGATTAGATATTGCATGCTGCTCTGGTACAAGCTGCTGCTGCTGCAAAAGGCACAGACCAGTTTACTAATCTTTGTTTCCTGGGTTTAAGTCTTTCATGTCCAAGGGAACTATTTAAGGGAATAGAAAATCTGCAGTCTCTGATTAGCAATCACGTTTCTAAAACCAAGTTAAAATGAAATAAGTAACCAGTAGTGATAAGTATATATCTACAATGCATTAATTTAAGATATATAAGCAGAATTTGTGACAAAGTACAGGAGGAAGAGTAAATGTATGCAAGGAAGATAAAAAAATGTAATCATTAGAACAACTGGAATATAAATGCAACATCTCGCTGTTAGCCATCAAAATATAAGAATTCACATTAATTCTTTGATCGCTCAGTGACATTAAAGTGGAATTAGTTTTATGCAGTAAAAAAAAGACATAATTGTTACATTAAACTTAGAAGCATTGTCTACTGGTTAATATATATATATATATATATATATATATATATATATATGGGTCTAGGTTAGAACGTCGACAGATGGGAAGACAGACAGCGAAATCACTGACGCGAGAAGATCGATGGATGAAAACACCGACGCGGAGAACACCGAGATGGGGAAAGGATGTGTAAGTATGCGGTAGTGACGGACGTTAGGGTGCGAGTAAGGTAAGTGTGAGATGTTGGCGGTCTGTAGGGGTAGGGGTGGGTTAAGTGAGTTAGGGCGCGAGTTAGGTAAGGGTGCAGTAGTGAATGTTTTGGGTTAGGGGCGGGTTAAGTGAGTTAGGGTTAGGGCGCGAGTTAGGTAAGGGTGCAGTAGTGAATGTTTTGGGTTAGGGGCGGGTTAAGTGAGTTAGGGTCAGGGAGCGGGTTAGGTTAGTGTGCGATAGTGACGGACCTTAGGGTTAGGGTTTCGGTTAGGGTAGTGGATAGTTGTGTATGTAAGGTTTAGTGTTTGTTTGTTAGGATTTAGGTGTGCTTGTGTTGTGTGTGGTTTTTGGTCAGGGAATTTGTTTTGTTTATTGGTTGTTGGATGCTGTGTTGAGTGTGTGTGGTGTCGTGTTTGTGAGCTGTCGATGATGTGGTGTCGGTGATGTCGTTGTCGATGTTGTGTGCTGTCGGTGTTATAACCTAGAACCATATATATATATATATATATATATATATATATATAAAATTATTCTGAGCTATTCTGATCTATAATACAATGGCTGACAAAGGCATAAATATATGCTAGATCTCTAAGATACAAACCTTTGTTAAGATAATGTAACAAAATGTAATGAGCAGTTAAATTTCATTCCAGTTTAAAGCCAAAAAGGCTGTCAAAGCTTGGTGTTGCTTATGCTGGAGATATTTAAACAATAACCCATGACCGGGTGTGAGTGACGCTGGATTTACCACAGTTGGTGTGGTTTGATCATGTGGATTAAGCCCAATAATATTATTTAAGAAATAAATTGCTTATATTTTTAAGTAATATCTTTGTATAATGGCACCATAGTGTTTGTCTGTGACATTTCCTTTTCTTCCATGTTTTCTGATGAACTGCACATGTGTATGGAGTCATGTTCACATGATGTTTTCTGATGAACTGCACATGCGTATGGAGTCATGTTCACATGATGTTTTCTGATGAACTGCACATGCGTATGGAGTCATGTTCACATGATGTTTTCTGATGAACTGCGCATGTGTATGGAGTCATGTTCACATGCTTGCACAGTACATCAGTGCTTTTGAAGAGAAGCAGCAAAGAAAAGGGAAGCTCCGTTGCTGTTTTTTAGGGGAGTCCCATTCCTGCTAGCCCCCAGCCAAGTGTAATGCTAGAAACTTGAACAAAGTGCAAGAATCAGTCTCCAGAGCCATGGATAAGGATAAGGTGGTCCACACAGCCTATCTAGACCTTGCCAAGGCCTTTGAAACCATCCCCCACTCTGGAATCATAGAGAAACTTACTAAGCTGGGCATTAATCCCTATGTCACCCAATGGGTTGCTAAATGGCTTACTGACAGAACCCACACTGTAAAAGTAGCCGACTCCAAATCCATCTCCAGACAAGTGACAAGTGGAGTACCTCAGGGTTCAGTCCTGGGGCCGCTCTTGTTTGGCATCTACTTCTCTAAAGTACAGGTCAACACTAAGGGACTCTGGCTAACAAAGTTTGCAGATGACTGCAAACTGGGAGCCATTATTGAATCCCCAAATTATGTGGATACTCTACAAAAGGGCCTTACAGAAACAGATGCTTGGTGCCAGAGCCATGGGCTCAAGCTCAATGCCAAGAAATGTATTGTTATCCCTTTGGGAAAAACATGTATCCATGAATTACCATATAGGTGGCAGTACACTAAACACAGAAAGTGTGATAAGAGACTTAGGGACACAGGTGGACAGTGGTCTCACCTTCGATAACCACATCGCCACAACAGTCAGGAAATCCTTCTATGTGGCACACCTCATCACGAAGGGCTTTTCATCCAGAAAAAGGAGGTCATTGTCCCACTGTACTCATCCCTCATTAGACCCATTATAGAATACAACGCCCCATTTGGTATGTACCTCTCAAGACATCTGCAACAACTGGAAAGGCCTCAGAAATACCTCACTAAAAGAATCACAGGCCTAAAGCAGATGCCCTATGCTGACCGACTTAAAAACTCCAGCTATACTCTGTCGCATATTGTCTACTCAGAGGCGATCTCTGCTTAACATACAAGGCCATGTCAAACCCAGAGCTGTTGGACATGCTGCACTTAAAGAAATCCCAATCCCTCAGAGCTACATGCTCCAGGGATCTAAACCTTGTCATCACAATAAACAAAACATGCTGGAGGGATAGGTTCCTGACCCAGAGACTCCCCAGACTCTGGAATAGATTGCCCATACATGTCAAGCAGAGTGCCTCTTTGGACCTCTTCAAGAGGAACCTTGACGATTGCATGGGAGAAAGGAAATTCACCCCAGGGATCACGTCAGTCGCCCTGCTAGACAGGGGTCCAGGAAAGTAAATAATGTGGGAAGAAATAGCCAGGGAATTGTTATGGCTAGGCTTGTATAGGCCCTAGGGCTGATAGCCTAGTACCAACCTATGAACCTATGAACCTGTGAACATAATGGTGGGGGGACAAAGGTCCAAAAATAATCATGGAATTTATTGCTGTTATAAAGTTATAAAGTGGCTTAAAGGAGAGGTTTTCTGATAGCATGCATTTACCGAAGGATATGAAGGTTAAATCTCAAATGTCTGTCATTAGTTAATGACTTTTATTCCCAGTGGCTTGCTGGAAAACATTTTTTGTGCAAAAAAGACCAAAACTATGAGGCAAAAATCTAAACATTCTGCAAAGATCTGGACAGTTGAGAGGTGTGAGTGTTTGCCGAGATGTATAGCTAGGAAGGACAGTGCAGAAACAAAAGTAAAATCAGGTATGTTTCTCTTTTGTTACTTTTACAGAACATAACTGATTGTTCTGGCATTTTGGACTTCCCTCTGTAACATATTCCATTAGAAAAGTCTGTCCGCTCAATGGTACTTTAGCAGCTGGACTCTTTTCTTTTGGTATATGCATGATTTACAATGGGCATGCTTGCTGCGCTGTCCAATCAGTGTTGACATTTTTGAATAAGAAAGACCCATTATTGTATGATATGAAATAATTTCTGTCAGAGTGTGTAAAATACATTTAGCAATGGATGTCATTTGGAAAAATATTATCGTTAATTAAGCATTTAAAAAAAGAAAGAGATAAGCTATGGCTCCCATGTTTGTGCTCAAAAAAATGTCAGACAGAGCCATAACAACATCAGCTGGTGCCCTGGGCAGTCCTTGAAGTTTAGGACTAAATTCTTATGCCCAAAAGATGGGCTCAGAACTGCAGAAAAGAGACAGAGATCTTATGTAAGAACCTTGCCTCAGCAGTTACCACAGTTGCTAAAACAGAGCAACAACACATTCCTTTAGGAATCCCCAATATCAGCCTCATCATCTTAAATGAATGCTACTACCACTAATGCTGCTACTGCCCCATTGGCAACTGCCAATTGTCTTAACAGTTTGCACGTGACACAGCCACCCCTTCTTCTTAACCTAGTTATGGCACTGATGGCAACCAGGAGTTTTTGACAGTCTCCCATCCATGAAAGTTCTGAGATTTAACTGCACATGTTGCCACCACTGCATCTTTTAATATAGATTCATACTTTCATAGGTAAATACTCATGCCCTCCCCGCTGTCGAGTGGCGTTCAAAAGACATGCGTGAATGGGCGTGCCTTCATTGAAGGTTGGTCGTTGGGCTGGCACCTCGGCACCATAAAAATCTGCTGCCAATCATTAGCACTGTGGCGACCCCAAACTGGGAAAAGTCGAAAGAAGAAGAGCAACTTTCATAGGTAAATACTAGTCTATCAGTCTACAGACTGTTATAAGGCTAGTCAATAACCAGAGATCAGAATCAAACACTGTACCTTAAGTAAGTTTTAGTAGTTTAAGTTTTCATTCTCTGTGCATTTTGTAGTTGTATCAGTCCAGCAAGAAAGCTCAGTGTAGTAGTCTGTAGCTACACCTTCAAGCAGAAATCATATTATTTTTAATTTCAGTACAGAAGATTTTCGGAGATAAAATCACTACTCAATGGATCACAAACTGGGACAAATCTACTAACATTGAGAGAAAAGCATTTTTTCATCTGTTTCTTCTTCTTTGCAAAGAAACAGTTTTAAGGTAAAATTTCTATGAAATACTCTTTGTATAGGAAAATTGTGTGTGTGTGTGTGTGTGTGTGTGTGTGTGTGTGTGTGTGTGTGTGTGTGTGTGTGTGTGTGTGCGTGTGTGTGTGCGTGTGCGTGCGTGTGTGTGCATGTGTGCGTGTGTGTGTGTGTGTGTGCTTGTGCGTGCGCGAGTGTGTGTGTGTGTGTGTGTGTGTGTGTGTGTGTGTGTGTGTGTGTGTGTGTGTGTGTGTGTGTACGTGTGAGAGAGAGAGAGAGGGACAGTCTCAGTACTACAACATCTAACTGCAAATGTAAACACAAAACACCACACACTATAAAGCATGCAAAGAATTTACTGACAATCACACTTTAAATAACGCAAATGAGGGTTGGAATGCTTGGCTGAAGATCAATCCTGTAAATCCTAATTTATTGTAGCTGCTTCTGTAAGCCAATAGTAGTCTAAAGTTGTTGCATCTTTTTCCTGAAATGCAGCAAACTTGGAGATAATTACAGTTAATGGTTAAAGATGAGACTAAAGATAAGGATATGACCCCTGGAAGGAGAGCAAGGCTCCCACCGGAAAAAAAAAAGTGAAGAAACTCTGGTGCAAGTCTTTACAAATCAGACATATACCTTAACAAATGTTGCATTTCTGATATTTGTAGATATCATCTTCAGTCTTTTGCATCATTGAAAAAAGCACAGATGCACAGAGAGAAAATGTTGTGCCAGGAAACAAATTTAAAGTTGTCAAATAATAACAAAGTGGTGCTACAGAGAACATTTCAATCCTAGTGCAAAGCATCACATTTGTAGGAGAACATGCACCTGACTGACAGTTTTCTACTGTAAAAAGGTCAAATCAACCTTAGAAAATGCAAAAGTTTCACATCGGGATTTAAACCAATTTGTCATTTCAGACTCCAATACATTTATGTTGTAGATCCCTTCCATAAAGAAGAGAAATATGTCAGGATAATGTTGTGTAGCTTTGGTAACACATTTATGAATATCTGTGTTCCAGTATATATATTCATTCTACTGTTGTCAACTTAGACAGTTGTCACTTTCCATAATACATTAATAACTTTGAAAACAAAACAAAACATTATAAAAGCAACATACTTTCTGAAAGCATTTGTCAGTATGCAAACTGGTATATTATTCCCATTAGCGAGTAATTATGTTGTGCAGTTTGAACATAGTTCTTGTCATTTATCACACATATCTAACAGAGATGTGCACTCATTTTAAATTTCATGCATGTGCTTGAGCATATAAGCACATCCCATTCTAGTGTCTGTTATAATTTTGAGTTAGTACTCAGTAATATTGATCCAGGTTGCACTCACACCTCTCAATTGTCCAGCTTTTTGCAGAATGTCCAGATTTTTACCTCATATTTTTTGGTTTCTTCCTCATAAATTTGTGGTTTTCTGTCAAATCACTGGGTTAATCTGTGGACTGAGGTCACTAAACAATGACATACATTTGAGTTTCAGACTTCAAATCCTTCTGAAAATGGATGTTAACACAAACCCTGTTACTCTAGCAACTTTCTAAGTTTATAAGAACATTATTTAAAATGTCCCTATTTTGGGGCCTTTGTTCCCCATTTTGTCAGGATTTCTTGCACTAAGAGGTTGAGAGGTATGGTTGCAATATTGTAATGACTCAAATGTATTGAATGAGAATTGTGGCGGTTCATGATCCTGGCTGCTGAGATGCACCCCCCCCAACAAAACAACAAAACAGAAAAAAATGCATTTTTATTTACTTTTTGTTTTATTACAAAATGGTAATTTTAGCATTACTGCTACCACTACATTTAACAATATCAGCACTTTTTGCATGCATGGAGTTCAAAGACCTTCTGAGAGCCACTTAAAAGAAAAAAAAATGGAAATCAGTGTACTCTTGTTTACTGAGTGTTTTGAAACAGTCCATCACTATGCCTACTACACAAAAAGAATAAGGCAATCACATCTTCTGCAGTATGTGCACTGGAGGCAGTGTTTTGTTAAAGTATTTTTTTAACTAGCTCTAGATATTCCACATAAACAGCATGCATGAAAGTAATTTATTATGAGTGTGTGTGTGTGTGTGTGTGTGTGTGTGTGTGTGTGTGTGTGTGTGTGTGTGTGTGTATGTGTGTTTTTAAGTGTTTGTGTCTGTGCGTCTCTGTGTGTGCCTGTATGTATATGCATGTGCATATGTGGCGTGTCTGTATGTATGTGCATGTGTATATGTGGGGGATAAATGCTCTGAACTGTCCCTGAATTCATAGAAAGTACCTGATGTAGCCTTACAATTTGGTCCATTCCTTGCAAAGTTTCTGTTTTTCTTGGCAATCAGTAAGAAATACAGTCTCATTAACTAATGACAGGCACTAAGTTTTAGGCAGATAAAATGCATGTCGGTGCAAAGCTTATTATTCTAGCAACTTTCTGAATTTCCAAGGGCAAAATGTGTCTCTAATTTTGTTCTTTTGTCACTCATTATATTTTAAATTTCTACTTAATTCTTCAGCTAAGAAGTTATGAGGTATGTGGAAGGGAAGTGATGACAGGAAATGGATTGCAATCTGTATTCTGACAGCAGTAAGCTGAGAAAACACATTCCTCTGTAGCAGTTAATTTATGTATTTATTCATCCATTTGATGATAGTTAAATTTCTCAAGTGTACAGTCATAGCCATACAAGTGTTTGTAACCAATGGTGGACATTGTGTGTGTGTGTGTGTGTGTGTGTGTGTGTGTGTGTGTGTGTGTGTGTGTGTGTGTGTGTGTGTGTGCGCACGCACGTGTGTGTGTGTGTGTGTGAGTATGTGTGTAACAAATGCATGTGTGGGGTCATAGATGATCTCAACCATCTCTAATTTCAGAGAATGTGTTTGGTTTTGCCTCATATTTTGGTCTGTTGATTAATGTTTGTGGTTTATTCAGAAAAAGGGTAGCAATGTAAAGCCTATTATCCTAGCAACTTTGTAAGTATATAACAGTGCTATATGTCCTGATTCTGGCCCTTTGTCCCCCCATTATTTTAAGCTTTCTACTTAATCTTTGGTTTAAGAGGTCAAGAGGTATGGATCACGTGTGTGTGTGTGTGTGTGTGTGTGTGTGTGTGTGTGTGTGTGTGTGTGTGTGTGTGTGTGTGTGTGTGCGTGTGTGTGTGTGTGTGCGTGCACTTGCACGCATGTGTGCATGTTCTGGATAGGTTAAAATAAATTTTGCCTTATATTTGGTCTGTTTCTTGAGTTTTAATATATGTGTTTTTTTCTAGCAAATCATTCAGGATTGTAGTCACTAAAAAGACAGATACCCAAGTTTCAGATTTAATTGCATTCAGAAAAAGCATGTTAATGCAAAGCCTGTTATTCAAGCAATTGTTTACTTATATAATAAAAATATCTAACCCTGATTTTGATCCCTTGTTGGCCATTATTTTTGTAGCTTTCTTTTTAATTCTTAAGCTAAGAGAAATGTGCAGGGGATGTTGCACTGTATTTCGACAACAGTGAGCTGAGAAGATATATGTTTGTATGACAGTTATTTATGTATTTATTCAGTCATCTGATAGCAGTCAAACTTCTTAGGTATACAGTCACAGTTATGCAAGCAGCAGTAATTGACGGACACATCTGTGTGTCAGAGAGGGTGTATGTATGTGTGTGTGTGTGTGTGTGTGTGTGTGTGTGTGTGTGTGTGTGTGTGTGTGTATATGTGTGTTTTTAAGTGTTTGTGTCTGTGTGTCTCTGTGTGTGCCTGTATGTATATGCATGTGCATATGTGGCATGTCTGTATGTATGTGCATGTGTATATGTGGGGGATAAATGCTCTGAACTGTCCCTAAATTCATAGAAAGTACCTGACTTAGCCTTACAATTTGGTCCATTCCTTGCAAAGTTTCTGTTTTTCTTGGCAATCAGTAAGAAATACAGTCTCATTAACTAATGACAGGCACTAAGTTTTAGGCAGATAAAATGCACGTCGGTGCAAAGCTTATTATTCTAGCAACTTTCTGAGTTTCTAAGGGCAAAATGTGCCTCTGATTTTGTTCTTTTGTCACTCATTATATTTTAAATTTCTACTTAATTCTTCAGCTAAGAAGTTATGAGGTATGTGGAAGGGAAGTGATGACAGGAAATGGATTGCAGTCTGTATTCTGACAGCAGTAAGCTGAGAAAACACATTCCTGTGTAGCAGTTAATTTATGTATTTATTCATCCTTTTGATGATAGTTAAATTTCTCAAGTTTACAGTCATAGCCATACAAGTGTCTGTAACCAATGGTGGACATTGTGTGTGTGTGTGTGTGTGTGCGTGTGTGCGTGTGTGCGTGTGTGTGTGTGAGTATGTGTGTAACAAATGCATGTGTGGGGTCATAGATGATCTCAACTATCTCTAATTTCAGAGAATGTGTCTGGTTTTGCCTCATATTTTGGTCTGTTGATTAATGTTTGTGGTTTATTCAGAAAAAGCTTAGCAATTTAAAGCCTATTATCCTAGCAACTTTGTAAGTATATAACAGTGCTATATGTCCTGATTCTGGCCCTTTGTCCCCCCATTATTTTAAGCTTTCTACTTAATCTTTGGTTTAAGAGGTCAAGAGGTATGGATCACGTGTGTGTGTGTGTGTGTGTGTGTGTGTGTGTGTGTGTGTGTGTGTGTGTGTGTGTGTGTGCACATTTGTATGGGGGAATAGATACTGTCAACAGCCTCTGATTTTACAAATTGTCTCTAATTTTGCCTTATATTTGGTCTGTTTCTTGAGTTGCAATATATGTGTTTTTTTCTAGCAAATCATTGAGGATTGTAGTCACTAAAAAGACAGATACCCAAGTTTCAGACTTAATTGCATTCAGAAAAAGCATGTTAATGCAAAGCCTGTTATTCAAGCAATTGTTTACTTATATAATAAAAATATCTAACCCTGATTTTGATCCCTTGTTGGCCATTATTTTTGCAGCTTTCTTTTTAATTCTTAAGGTAAGAGAAATGTGCAGGGGATGTTGCGCTGTATTTCGACAACAGTGAGCTGAGAAGATATATGTTTGTATGACAGTTATTTATGTATTTATTCAGTCATCTGATAGCAGTCAAACTTCTTAAGTATACAGTCACAGTTATGCAAGCAGCAGTAATTGACAGCCACATCTGTGTGTGAGAGAGGGTGTATGTATGTGTGTGTGTGTGTGTGTGCGTGTGTGTGTGTGTGTGGGGGGGGGGCATTGGCAGATTAAAATAAATCATTGAGGCCAGTTATACAATCTGATATCTGAGGTGCTGAGGTGTATACAGTCAATCTGGCTTTAATTTCTGGGCACTGGTTGTTTTTAAATTCAAATGATTGACCCTGATGTCACTTGGCTCATTACATCCAAGTGACAGCTTCAGGTACATCTGCAGTTTACTCCTACTGATGCCTCTAGTTGCAGTTAACTCCTATTGCTTGTTCATATTTGCATCAATAATTTCAAAACCATGATATGTACAAAGTTTTAAAAGATTTCATCTGAAAGCTTCCATAATGGCAAACTCAACTGCATTAATATGTTACCTCTGTCTAGTGCAAGTAAATAGATATTAACTGTTTTTATGATATTAATTTAAATACATCAAATGTTTACATTTTTCTAAATATCTCAACAACCAAGTAATGCAGGCAGAACTACTTAGCCTCACATGAAAGTTATCAGCTAGATGAATAAAATGCTGCTGACAGTATGTGTGTAACTTGAGTGGTTGCTGATATATTGTATTTACAAATATAACAAATGTAATAGTTCATGTGTTTACTGTAGCATATACGCTTCAGTTTAAGACCTAGAACCTAAAGAATACTGCCACTATAAAAAATATTTGGTGCTGAAGAGTTTGCCATTTATACATCTTTCACAACCCCTAGGGTTCCAGAGATATAAACATTTGTTTGAAATGTGAGGACATAATTTGATTCTGTGAAAAGGCTTAGGCGCCGCCCATTGGAAGTTACAAGTGCAAACTTCCTGAGCTCCACTGGAGTGAATGAGTTAAGCAGTCATTATTCTGACTTTGCAGAAAGTACAGTTGTGTACACTTACCATAAATGTAGACGTTCGAGTGTATTCACTGCTGCAGTCATCACATTTCGGTTATCTGCTTGCAATAGCCCTCAGTCGGCCTGATTAACAAAGTCTTGGGTTCTGCACCAGTTGCTGTCTCTTCTTCCATGACGTCAGGTCGTCAGGAGTATAAAACATGCAGCCGACACCATTACATCAGTTTTTCTTGACCCAGATGTCAGGTGCCCCCCTAATGGGAAGCAATTAAATATATAAATATACAAGGTTATACCACCAACAAAAAAGCAAATACAACAAAAAGCTTTTAAGCATAGTAAAGGAGAGTAGAGTATAGCCAAAAGAAGTCAGGGGGGCTGGAGGGAGGGTAACCAGGACTGCAAGTGTGAATACACTCGAACATCTACATTTATGGTAAGTGTACACAACTGTACTATGTTCTTCGTGTTTCACTGTTGCAGTCATCACATTTGGGCAGATTCCCAAAGCTAAGGATGGGAGGAGGAATTCAGATAGCATTAGGACCAGCTATATGGCCCTGCAAGACTGCAGTGGCAAAGCCAGCTCTGCATTTAGAGAAAACTGGCAAATGGTAATGCTTGGTGAAAGTATTTACAGAACTCCAGGTAGCAGCTTCTAGGATGTCCCTGGTAGGGACACCTCTGAGAAAGGCTGTACAGGTAGATACAGCCCTGGTTGAGTGGGGTCTGATCCCCTGTGGGATAGATTTTCTATGGTGCTTATAGCAGAAATGAATACAATGGCCTATCCATTTAGAAATAGTTTGCTTTGAAATAGCTTTCCACTCTGCCCCTTCAGCAAATGCCACCAGCAGTTGTTCAGATTTCCTTTGAGGTTTAGTCCTGTCTAAATAGAATCTAAGTTGTATATGCACATCTAAGGAGTGCAGTATCCATTCCCCTCTGTTCTGTGGATTAGGAAAGAAAGTTGGCAAATAAATGGACTGATTAAGGGCCACACTGGATACCACCTTGGGCATGAAGGGGGAATTGGTTCTGAGGGACACCCTGTCCGCATGAAAGATGATGAAAGGCTCCACTGCCATAAGGGTCTGTAATTCAGATACCCTTCTTGCTGAAGTGATTGCTAAAAGGAAAGCTGTTTTCCAAGAAAGGAATTTTACATCTGCAGTAGTAGCTGGCTCAAAAGGAGGAAGAGTGAATTTCTCCAATACAAAGTTAAGGTCTAGGCTGGAGTTGGAGCTCCCTGGGTGGTCTTAATTTTTTGGCCCTTCTGAGGAACTGCTTGAGCAGTTGATGAGAGAAGAGGGGAGGTTCTGTGTTATAATGAGCTGAAATGGCTGAGGCGTGAATTTTGATGGAGGAAGAAGACAGGACCTTGTGAAGCATCTCAGTTAAGTATTGTAAAATCTGAGGTAAATTGGGTGTTGCTGTGCTCATCCCTTGAGATTGGTTCCAGGCACATAATCTTTTCCATTTTTCAGCATAAAATGTTCTAGTACTAGGCCTCCTTGCCTATAAAATGATATCCATCACTGGTCTACTGGGGGATGGTAAAAGAGAGATTTGGTAATTAGCCAGGCTGCTAAATTCAATGTTTGAAGCTGAGGGTGCAGAATCTGGTTCTCCTGCTGAGACAACAGGGTAGGAGTCTGAGGCAGGTGCCATGGGGCCAACAGTGACACACTGCACAAGAGGGGGTACCAGTGTTGGCATGGCCAGTCTGGTGCAATCAAAATTGTTCTTGGTTTGTCCTGCTTGATCTTTAGTAGTAATTTGGAGAGCAGAGGCAGAGGAGTAAAGGCATAAAGTGATAGTTTTTTCCAGCTGAAGGACAGAGCATCCACTTTCCAAGCTTGTTTGTGGGGAGTCCTTGTGCAAAATTTGTCCAATTGATAGTTCTGGGGGAGGCAAATAGGTCTATATCTGGGCTCCCCCATTTGCTTGTCAACATGCTGAAAATCCTTGGTTCCAGTTTCCACTTGTGTGGGTCCATGAGGTTTCTGCTTAGTCCATCTGCCAGCGTATTGAGTTTTCCTGGAAGGAATTGAGCTTGTTGATGCACTTGGTAGCTCAAGGCTGTGCTCTTCAATGCCATGGCTAGTCTGCAGAGGAGGTAAGAATGGGTACCCCCTGCTTGTTTATGTACCACATAACAGTGGTGTGTCCGTCTTTACCATCAATTGTCCTGGAAGAATGTGGTCCTTGAAGGGTGTCAGAGCATTCTGTACAGCTAACATTTCTTTTTGATTTATATGCAGGTGCATTTGACTTGGGTTCCATTTGCCCTGAATGCACTTCCCTGCCAGGTGAGCCCCCATACATAGTCTAATGCATCTGTTGTTAGGGTTTGGGCGGTAAGGGGTAGTGAAAATGGTAGTCCCTTGTTTTGGTGGCAGGCCTCTGCCCACCAAAGGAACTCTAGGCCTAGGCAAGGTATGATAAGAATCATTGCTTCTAGATCCTGAGAATGTTGACACCATAGGCTTTTTAGATACCATTGTAGTTTCCTCATATGAAGTCTTGCATTAGGAATTAGAAGAATGCAGGAGGCCATGAACCCCATGGCTTGTAGTATTTGCCTTGCAGATAGCAGGGTTTTTATGGCCACTTGTTTGAAGTAGGTTGTCAAATGAATTTGTTTCTCTGGCATGAGGAAAGCCATCTGGGAAGTTGTATTCAAGCTTGCTCCCAGGAATATAATTTGTTGACAGGATACCAGGTGTGATTTCTTTTCATTTATTGTGTACCCCAGACAAGTTAGCACCCTTTGTACAAAGGCCGGATGTTTCAAAAGTATGTCCTGGCTTTCTGCCTGAATTAGACAATCGTTCAGGTATGGGTATGTTTGAATATTTCTTTGCCTGCAAAATGCAATAACTGGAGCTAGGCACTTTGTGAATACCCTGGGCACAGCAGATAAGCCAAAGGGCAGTGCAGAGAACTGATAGTGCATGTAGCCTGCTCTGAAGCGTAAGTATCTTCTGCAGGATTCCCTGATTGGGATGTGCAGGTATGCTTCCTTTAAATCTAGTGTTGCCAACCAGGCATCTTTGCCTAGCATAGGAAGCAACTGGTGAAGAGTCAGCATCTTGAATTTTGGAATCACCAAAAATGTGTTTAGAGTAGACAGGTCCAGGATAGGATGCCATGAATTGTCTTTTCTGGGTACCAGGAAAAGTCTCAAGTAGAAACCTTGTCCCTTTTCCTCTTCTGGTACCAATTGAATAGCCCCTATGCTTAAGAGAGAGAGTACTTGCTTTTGGGCCTCTGCCCATTGATTTGAGGGTAGATCTGGCCAACCGCTTGGTGTTGTTAACATGTGGAAATGAAATCTGTATCCTTGGGACACTTTATTTAAAACCCATTTGTCCTGGGTAATGAGTTCCCAGCTCTTTGCATGAAGAGCAATCTTTCCCCCCAAAGGGACAGTCAGTTGAGAAGTGCTTGGAAGATTTAAAAAGAAGTCATTGAGACAGTTTACCATAGGGGGGAGTTTTATTAAAAACTCTAAGATGGAAGTGGAGGCCCCCCACTGCTTAGTCCTGTGCGTACCCTGGGACTGAAGCCTGGTTGCTCTGCTGGATCTGGGTTTGGACTGGGAAGGTATGGAAGAGGCAGGAAAGGACCATTTCTTAGAAGGCCAATGCCTACTAAATTTTGGAGGTTGTACTTGTAAAAAAATCTTTAACAGTTTGCATAGATTTAGCTTTTTCCTCCATCTTTTTAAGACCTTCTTCTGCCTTGTTGCCAAACAGGCAGTCCTGATTTAAGGCAGCATCCAGTAATTTAGCTTTAACATGATCTGGCAAGGATTGCTCCTTAAGCCAAGCATGCCTTATAAGTACAGACCCAGTTACAGCAGCCCTGCAAAATGCCTCTAGTGAATCAAAACCACATTGCAAAGTATGTTTCCAACTTTTTCAGCAGAATGCATTAAATCCTGTAAATCCTTTTTTTTCAGCACAATCAGGAATTAACATTATTTTCTGTTTAAACAATCCAATAATATGCTGCTGATACTTTAACATATGAAACTGGCAGTTTAAGACCCTAATGGCCAAAGTTGCAGAAGTGTATACCTTCTTACCCCATCTATCTAGCGCCCTGGAGTCTCTATCAGAGGGGGTAGGATTTTTGGCAGTAGTAGCTTTAATGCCCTTGGGTCCCTGCGAAATGGTCTCAGGATCTGCAGTAGGATTTTTGAAAAGGAACTTGTGAGAGTCAGGAACCCTGTAATATCTATCAGGTTTTCTGGGAGCAGGAGGTAAAGAGTCAGGGGCCAAGCTAGATTCTGAAAAAGCATCACCAACAATGTCGAGTACAGGAGGTATGGCTAAAGGCCTGTGTTGGGGCAGGAGAAAGAAATCCCTAAGCCTCTTTTTAGAATCAGAGAAATCCTGACTTTCCCAACAAAAAATGCTCCCTGAGAGTATGCAAGGTTTCACCAAAAGAGAAATCCTCTGGGGGGAAGCAAAGGGAATAGAATCCTCAGCATCAGAGTCCTCATAAGTAGATAAGGGTAAATCCTGGTCATCAGAGGAAACAAAAATTTCAGAATCCTGGTCAGAAATATCATAAGCAAACTCAGTCCTAGGTCTCTTAGAGGGGGAAGGTTGGCTTCCCCTGATTAAAGTAATAAGGTTTTTAGGCATAGAGGCCTGACCATGCGGTCTGGGCACCAGTTTTCTAGGCATGGTTCGAGTTTTAGGCCTTGATGAAAAAGATGGCATTGGTTTAATATGAAAGTCAGTAGGCCTGAATACACCCTCAGAAGCCGGTACCTGCACAGCAGCTCTGGACCCATACAAGGTAGAGACATGCACAGGTTCCACAGTTGAAGCATCTCGTGGCATACCGGACTCCGAATGGGTCTCATTAGAGGACTGCAAATCTGAAGTAGAGGGAATCAGGGGCTGCAAAAGCGCCTCACTGAGTACCGGTGAACTGGCGACTGGCTTAGGAGAAGCATCATCAGTAGCTTTGGACCTAGGCGGTCTGTCTCTGTCTTTAGCTTTGCATTTTTTCAGAATGTCGGTAGTCAGATGGCTTACCAAAGACATATCAGGATAATTGAACCGAGCACCAAAATATTTAGAAGCGAAAATATACCTAAGATGGATAGTTTGAGGTTAAAATAACGCACAAAACTGACAGTGAGGTACATCGTGGTCAGGGCCTAGCAAGGAATACAGTAAGAATGAAAATCTTTATGAAGTATTTGCTTTCTACAAGAAATGCAATTATTTACTTTTACTGACATCACTTTAGAGCAAGAAAAAGTTTCCCCAATGGTGTACTTAGCTTTTTAGTTGAAGACTTTGGTTTTGAAACTCGAAAACGAAAATTTCAGGAGTCGGCCGACTGGCACTTGCGAACTGCTTCTACTTCAGGCACCGCACAGCAAGAAAGACTAATGTAATGGTGTCGGCTGCATGTTATACCTGACGTCATGAAAGAAGAGACAGCAACCGACGCAGGACCCAAGACTTTGTTAATCAGGCCGACTGAGGGTTACTGCAAGCAGATAACCCAAATGTGATGACTGCAACAGTGAAACACGAAGAACATCTAGTCAGCATTTAGGTGAAATCAGCTGGAATACTTTACTGTGTCTGTTTTTTCAACACAGTTTGAAGCTGGAGATGTGCAATGTGAATAAAGTTATTATAATTGATGGGTGTGGTGGTTCTCTGTAATCATCACTACATATGGTGGGTGGCAGTGTATCTAAAAGTAACAAGTTGGCTATAATTTTTTTAACTTTCCATCACAAACATCAGTATTAAACACAATAATTCACTGTCTGTGCTATCATTAGCACAATGGTGGAGTGAGTAACATTGCCAGAACACAGGGTTGCTTCTGTGGTTATATTTTTGTCTGTGATTCTATCTTCATGGAGTTTTTGTACACTCCCTGTCTCTATGGGTTTTATCCTGAGACACTGGTTCCCTCATCCAGATCCTGAGCTGTATATTGTATGCCAGTGACTATTTTGTGCTTTTACTTTCATCCTGGCCTAACACCAGAGGGGCACACAGAAGGTAACTATATTATTTTGGAGGAGTAGGCAGCAGATACGTCTTCCATATAGGATTTATATATCTTAACAAACAATTGTCATCTCAATTTATTGGGAACTGCAATTTTATCAGTTTGGAACATTAAGCTTATTTCCTTGAAAGAATTAATAAGACTGAATTCCTTTCATTTCTCATCATTTTTATTCAGGTCATAAACTGCCTTTCTTCATATGTTTTATTAGCTGGATCTCTGTACTGCTCATCTTTGTACTATCATGATAGAAAGGATGTTGGAGTATTCTTTTATGGCAGAAGCATCCTGATGCTCAGGAGGCATTTTGCTAAACCTACCCTTAAATCCCACCCTAATGCTTGGCATTTTCGATACTATTGTGGTTAATGCACGCATGCATCACACACGCACCATCCACTATGGATGACCTGTCAGTTTCTCCATCAATATTTCACCCTGACAGTGAGATATTTCCTATACAGGAAAAATGCATCCTCCCAGTGGAGAAGAAGTGGTGAAATGAGCCAAAAACCCCATCCACACTTTTCTTTGTTAGTCTTCAGGCACATAACCTGTCTTTTAAACTTAGGTGAACAGCATCACACATAGGATCAGCTATGATATAATTATGTTGCAATCAATATTCCATCACAGGCAATCAGCCTTAGAATTAAAATAACTTCTATTAATGTAACAAGAGAGATACCTGACTCTAAAACTACTTGGTGTCTACTTTTAGCAATAAGAAAGAACTATTCATCTAGTTTAAGGTGTTTAGCTATATTTCAAAAGGCAGCATACTTACCATTTTAATATCAAACTATATCAAAATTATTTTAGATTCCCTGGATTTGTCTACAAGGTTCAATGGCATTTTTACAAGCAGTTTTGTTATATGATCAGACTTCCTTTTAAACTCGCCTTTAGTGCAGAAGGCTGTGGGTTCAATTCCCACACCACGCAAATGGATGATGACACTGTAGAGCAGCATAAGGGGGTGCTGTACTACAGAGTATGTCATTCTTTGGATGAAATGTTCAACTGTTGACTCATCTACATTAGTTGATAGTTGCTCAGATGGATGTAAAAGATCCCATTGCACCTATGATAAAGAGCAAGAGAATTCCCGGATGCCCTGGCTAAATTTCCCCTAGTAGTATAAATGCTACCTGGAGTTTCCCCAAAGAAGAGACCACTAGCCTAGTGGGAGTAATCTGACCAAGAAGGGATAGATAAATAGATAAACAAATAAGTTAAATAAATAAAGAAATACTATTCTGTAAATTTCAATGTGACATTCCAGAAGTCTCATTTGTCAAGCTCATGATTGCACTTCCCAAAGTTAAATTATCTGTCCATGGGTAACAGTATACATTATGAGATTGCATCGATCACTATGTATTACCCCCACTTTCATAATTACCTCACCAACAGACCACCACCACAAAACCCCAGTAATCAGATCAAACCAGTTCCCCAGCTCATCACTGTCAGGATCACTCTTCTATGTGATGACTAAGACTCAAAAACATTATCACTGATAAAAAAACACCAAAGACCTCATTCAGACTATCCTCCATATCTTTATGCTCCTTCTTAAGAGTAACATTGAACCCATCCCAGACCCAATAACTCCCTTTCCACAACACCACAACTACTCCCTTCCTACACTGGCCTGTACCTCCTCCTCCTTTCTTTAGAATCAGAAAAAAGCTAGGCCACATAAGTGCTTTTATTTCCCAACACAACCCAGATATTCTACCAGTCACAGAACCCTGGTTCAAAGAAGACTTCTCTAATATACAGCACTCTCTAACCTTCTATGTAAATGCTGCCAGACCAGGTAAAAGATCAAGAGGAGGCTCTCTAGTTTTGTACAGAAATAACCTAAAAATCAAAATTCATTGCACAAGGAAACTCCTTTTCAGACTCCAGTTCTAACTGGATTCTTCTACAATTTCCAGCACACAAATGCAAACAACTGCTGATCACTATAGCCTATCTTCCACTCCCTGCTTCTTTAAATAGATTCAAATCACTCATCACTAACATCCTTTATAACTGTCCCAAAAATAACAGCATATTCGTTCTAGGTGACTGCTGTCTGAATTATCTTGGCCCTCTTACATTTGACATGGGTACTTTCCTAGCAGACCTAGGTCTCCTTCAACTCATAAATGAACCAACAAGACCTAACCCAGGTCCTTCAAACATTCCACTATACATCGCCAGCATAAACATTCTGCCACCATTTCTAAGCAGCCACTACCCACTCACCTTTATAGTTGTCAACCATCCTATAAAACTACCATCAATATTAATTAAAAGCCTTCAGAAACCAGAGTAGCTCAAATATAGAAAAACTCAGAACCTTTCTCACAGGCTATGAATGGAAGCATATATTCTTCTTACATGGCCCTAATACAGCAGATGTAAGTCTAACCAACTTTCTTCTCCAGCTACAGTACAAATTGTTTGCACTTATCAACAGGCTTTATAAACTCACTAAACTGAAAGGCTATCCACTGAAGTCAAGCATCTTCTACCTCTAAGTGATGAAGCATGGGGAAAGTGGAAACAGACTGCCATAACTGGCAACTGCATCCCCTTTCCAGTCTTGTGTAATCTAGCCAAGAAGCCCCTCAGATGGCACAAAAGAAATCTCCAAAGAAGGAAATAAATTACAGTCTTACATGCCCCCAACTCCTCAGGATACCATGTCTATAAAGCCAATTCAATGTGGTACAGCAAAACTTTCTCCAGTAGATTTCCTTAAAGAATTTAGCAACCTCCCACTGACAAACAACACACCTCCCACAGATCATGCATTGCCCAACCCACCTCCATTCATCCCCTTCTCCTACTTCAAATACATATGTGCCAAATAAGTCTCTATTCTCCTTAAAACTATTTCTAGTGAAACCTCTCCTGAATTTGACAAAATAAACTCCTGGTTCATATATTACTGCAGAGAGTATCTATGTCTTCTTTCATAAACTTAATCTATGTCTTGCACAAAGCATATTGCCACAGATTTGGAAAACTGTTCTAATTAAACCTTTCCCAAAACAAATCAACCCAAAAGGTACTTCTCACTTCCATACAATATCCATCCTCTAAATTCTGGGCAAACTCTCCCTCTATATACAGCAGTACTACCTCCTCTCCACCAAATAACATGGATTCTGACCTGGACAAAGTACTATGACAATACCGTAGTCCCTAACTGATGACATCCTGCTAAACACAGATACAGGTGCCCTATTTATAGACTTGACAAAGGCGTTTGACCTCATTCACCACTATCTTCTCCAAAAAAACTGACTGAAATTGGTATCAGTTCGTATGCCATTACCTGTTTAAAAACTTCCTTACTAACAGACACTTCAGAGTTAAAATAGGATTCTCCCAATCAGAATTTACACCTATTACCAAAAGTACACCACAAGAATCCATTCTTGTCCCCTCCTCTTTTCCATATTTATTAATAAACTTCCTTGCAACATCCCCCATCTCCCATGTATCCTCTATGCTGATGACATGGTCATTTACAGATCAAGTCACTCTCACACCAACATTCAATGCCAACTGCAGTCAGACTTAGACGAGATCCACCAGTGACTCATAAACCATAAACTACTTCTCAACCCCCAATAAGACCAAAACTGTGCTTTTGGAATTACACAGAAAATTCACCAAACACCTATCTTTGATCTACACTGCCATTCCATAGACACAACCTCCATACCCAGGACTATGGTTTGATCAGTCACTAAACTTCTTTTTCCACATAGACAAAGTGAGACCCGAAATAAACTCCCTCCTCTTCTGGACCAAAAATAACTCCCCTTTTCTATCCCAACTAGCCAGAGCAGCCATTGGCAAAGGCATTTTCCTCTCTCAACTCGAAAATGCACTCCCAATTTTTTTCTTCTGCCTCTGAGAAAAGCATTGCCACACTCCAGACTATCTCTAACAGCATTTGCTGATTCGTTACAAACTCACCTCTCTTTGAGCATCACTGTATAAAACCTACTTTTAGGATACCAACTCTAGAAACTACTCCAGATCCACACATTTACCTCCTTTGCACCAGTTCACAAAAAAAAAAAAAAAATATTCATGGAACCTGAGACACTGATCACAAGCTGCACCTGCTATCATTACCCCTAGAATCAAACTACACAGCACTGCACATGCTTCCTCCTCTCAGGCATCTACTTTTTGGCAAGCTGTCCCCATCAACATTAAGGGAATCAACACGTATTCCAAATTTAGAATGCAACTAAAAAAAAGCACTTCTTCATCCAAGACAAATGCTCCTGCTTCAACACAGGAAATATCGAGCCCATGTTCGGCTATCAAAAACAAAAAAATGAACAGCTAAATACAGAACATTAAACATGGAAAGATGAAATTAGCGAACAACTACTTCTATGAAAATAAATTGATCGACTGGCCATAGCTAGCCAACAACAAGGAAGTAGTGTGACGCATAAGGTAAGGGAAACTCTTTACATTTGCCCTATTCCCCACTGTTGTGCTATCTCAGAGTTGGTATATATAGTTGGGGGGGATGTGGGAGGGTGCTGGGGGGTGAAGTTCGACACCTTGCTTGGTTGTGTTTTTGATGTTGCTGACTATGGTCTTCCGATGAATTGATTTTCTTTGAAGTAGTTCTTCACTAATTTTACATTTTGATTTTTCAGGTTCAGTATTTAGACATTCGCATTTTTTTTGTTTTCAATAACCGAACATAGACCCAGACATATCACCTAACTTATCTCCTTTCTGAGTCTGTTCTTCTCTCTCAAGATTAACTGAAGATTGACCCACTTTAGAAACTAATGTATATACTAAATTTTGCTCTGCTTGATTGCACATTGTACTGGTCTTGTTCACTGGAATATATATACACATTTTTTGTCTATGTAATTAGTTTGAACTATTCTGTTATTACTTGCATTTCTGTATTTATTTGTGAAATGTTCTGTATTTCAACCAGGCTAAGTCTCAAATTGGTCAATATTGATCAGTGCACTAATCTGGTAAAAATATAAATAAATAAATACATGAATAAATGACTACATGATTCAGAAAAGTCCTGATTATCATTCTACCTATATGAGTTATTAGTTCTCTTCCGCATAGACTGAGGTTTGTACTGTGGTGCCAGACCAAAGGTGGGCCTGAGGTTGGAACACTAATTGATGCATATAAATACGGTCCTATATATGCACTTAAATCTCAAAAAAAAAAAAAAAAATAGTAAACAACAGCAGTACCATTTCTGTTTTTATCTGTTCCAAAATTAATTCAGGCCCTGGCCTTTTACAACATGGTTTCTGTAAGGCAAGTCTTGCTTTACAAATATGCTGGAGTTTTATTGTATCAGTAGTATTTTTCTGAACAATGTTTATTGAATACTCGCTACACATTTTGATATCTCAAAATCAAGTAGTACACTTTGCTTTGTCATAATTTAAGCATTATTTAAGTGATGCAAAAATAAAAATATAAAATCTTCATTAAATAAATTCATCAGAATGGACATCAGTCAGAAAGCATAGTGTCATAATTAATAACAATTGCAGTCGGTTCATTGGATCAATAAGTGTTCCCCAGGGCTAAGCCTGAACCCATCTTAACATCTTCATTTGCTTTCACATTTTTTAATTTAAACACATTTGGAATTTTTAGTCAGTAAATGGCAGAAAACTTGGGATTCACAGTGTTGCAATCATACTTGGACTATGTTCATATGTTATGTCAGTAATGTTATTGATTTCTGATATTAAGAAATATTTTAATGAATTTCTCCACATTGTAGCTTAAAAATGTATACAGAATACAAAATAAAAAAAGCACTGGTAGGTATCTTAAATGCTCTTATCCACAGTGAGAACTGGACTTCGTAAAAACAATTCTAGTAAAGTCTAGTTCTCACGGCGGATAACAGTGCTTAAGTTAATAACTATACTTTTGCTTAAGTTAGCTACTAGTTTGTTTTTTTTTTTTTTATTTTGTATTGCTGTCAATTAAAACAGACCATTCAATGTCTGATTTTTTGGTTCTAAGTAAAGATTCTATTTTTTTGCAGTAAGCTTTTGCAGTGAATTAATGTAGAACATAATTATAGTCTCCTCAAATGTAGACTATACATTTTCCATATATTTGGTTACTTTTTTCTAATAACTTATTTTTTTTTTAATATATCTCATTTCTAATTCATACGAATGTCATGTAAAAGAAACATGAATTGTTTATTCATTGCCATCTTATCCATCTGACGTTTAGAAGCTTGGCCAGATTGTATCTTGGTAAACAATGGATGTATTTCACAAATGTCTCTTAGACAGTGTATTAATCCAGACTCATAAAATTCAAGTTAAAAAAGTAAATGAACTGTGTGTGTGTGTGTGTGTGCGTGCGTGCGTGCGTGCGCGTGCATGCGTGCGTGTGTGTGTGTGTGTGTGTGTGTGTGTGTGTGTGTGTGTGTGTGTGTGTCCATAAATCTCACTCTTATTTCCCTGCAGTGCCATTAACATAAATTGTCATCCTAACTATAATACCTGGCAACTGCAATTGGGTAGTAAACTCAGTGCCTGAGAAGCCACCTGGAAAGGTATGAATAAGAAGCTATCAACCAAGTCTCATTTCTCAGAGGTTTGACACTACACATGTGTCCTCTGTTAGAGGCCGCAAAACTAACCTTAAATGCACATGTATTTTCTGCCCTGCTTGCACTTACTAAAATGAATGTGCATAAACTCTATAGCAATTGGTGCTTAATGGGTTACATGGTCAATATGGAAGACAAGTCCGCCTAGTTACATAGGGCAAAACTAGCAAAATTCCTCACAGTTCCAGACATAAACTACCAGGTTCTCAATTTATACCACACTCTACATTTTCCATAACCAACATCACGTAAAAAATATTATCCCATAAAAGGGGTCAACCTCCTCCTTGAAACTATTGTTCCAAATTCCTTGTAATAATCATGTTCACTTAACATGGCCCTTAATATTCATGGAAACAAAGCACAGATGAGTGAAATCATTCAGAGAATAGCTGCAGTAAATCTGCGCGTATGGCAAGTGCAAAGACCCAAGCAAAAATCCAAAATATCAAATAAATGAGGTCAGCACTAGTAGGAGAGGAAAATTTGACTTTATTAAAGTCAAACCACAGTCAACAGACTGGTTTCGGCACAAAGCCTTTTTCAGTGTATCACATAGACCATGGTATCAAGACTCACATATATAATCATTTAAGAACCACAATTATCACTCAAGCAATTAATTATTGATTAATTCATAAATCATTTAAAAAAGGTGGAAATAACCACCTAATCTAACAATCCAGGCTTTTTCTTTTCTATTCAAAATGTTATGCCACCCCGCCTTACAATCTGGAGGAGATTTGTGGATGACTGCTGGATGGTCTAGAAATCTGATGTCATATACTTACTGGAATTTATCCAATACCTCAACGAGAATAAATGCGGTATTCAATTTACTGTTAATTATGATATGGGTGTATTTCATTTTTGGATGTCTCTTTGAGAAGACAAGATGGCACTTTAGTCACTTCTGTATATCCTAAACCCTTTCACTCCAATACTTTATTGCATGCCTCCAGTTGTCATCCAAAGTTCATCATTAGAAATATTCCTAAATCTCAGTATATGAGAATTCATAGACTTTGTTCTACAAATGAGGACTTCCATATTCAAGACAATGAGTTAACTACTAGATTTTGAGAATATGGGTACACACAGTCACATCTTCTCCAAACAAGTAGCGAGGTTAAAAAACTGCCTAGAAGTGAATTGCTAAAATATCACAGCAAAAAAGGGACCTTTGACAATACCATTAGGTTTATAACTAGATAAGGACGAAACACTTATCATTTTATTAATTTGATGCAACAA